>NC_133379.1:27057641-27401252 GCF_049309525.1 Garra rufa
ACAACTCCTCCTCGTCTTCTTCCATGATGTCCGAGAGATCCGAGCCTCGACTGCTCTCAGTATGATACTCTTCGCTGTGACTGTAATGAGACTGTGAAATGTAGATTGTGAGAGAAGATACACAAGCTAATATACCAAACCTAAGCATTCAACGCTGACATTTGCCTCTTACGCCTGTTGTTGTATGGTAAGGCAATCATTTCAACTGCCATACCTGCCTGCCCAGCTCTGAGCCCCTAAGGAAGTCATCCACAGATGCTCCTCTTCTGCGGGCCTGATAGCTTTCCTCATCCTCTTCCTCATCTGAATTTTGAGAGTGGAAGCCCTGGCTTCTCCTCTCCATCTGAATATATTACAGTGCTTTCAGAAATCTTAATAAAGAAATCTGACAGTTATGCTGAGGTTGAGTACTGACAACATACCTAATCTTCTGTATGTATGTTCAATAACTCTTTAAAAGAGTTCTCATTTGTACATATTAACCCTAGAATGCATAAAGGGTCAAAACTGACCCGGTAGGGTGTTATTTGTTTTGTTTTGTTTTTTCAGTAAAAAGATTTGAATAATTTATATATTATACATTTCTCATAAATGTTGTATGTTAAGCCTCAGCAAAAATATGCATACTTGTCACTGATTAAAAAAAACGACCCCAAGTCTTTGAAAAGGGGGTCAAAATGACCAAAATGTATTCCTATGGAGGTCTATCTCACAGTGACAACAATAATAATAATAATAATAATAATAATAATAATAATAATAATAATGCTTTTGTATAATAACAAGGTTTTTTTTCTACTCACAAAATTACTAAAAATAAAACATTTATAGATTTATTTATAGATCTGTTAAAAAATCTATAAATAAAATAATCTATAAATAAAATGTCAGCAAATTCTCACATAAACACATTTTAGTTATACTTTGTAATCTTTAAATACTTTGTCTTATTGTACATATACACAGAAAAGAACAAATGAACATTACTGAAACATTTAAACTTGTATGTAATCAAATTATTAATACTGCAAGTATAAAATCTTTTAATTTTAAAGTTTAATTACACTTAATATAGTTCACCCCAAAAATGAATATTCTGTAATCATTTAATCAAATTCATGTAGTTCCAAATCCAAAAGACTTCAGTTAATCTGTCCCTCCATTGAAAGTCCAGGTAACCAAAACTTATAATATCCAACAAGGTCTTAAAGAGTAGTTTAATCCAATACTTGAGAAGAGATATTATTGTTTTATATGATGAATTTTCTTTTTTGGGTGAACTATCCTTTTAAAGATAAAAAAAATTCTATATAAAAATGATTAAAATCTAAATAAAAATATAAATAAAAAGAGATGAAGAAAAAGAAGAAATTCAGATGGAAAAAACATTGACTTTAATATGGGTCGTTTTGACCTCCATTATTTATGTCAAGTTTTGGATCATGCATTCTAGGGTTAAGTTTGATTTGCATCTACTTTATATAACATGCTTTATGCTGACTTGACTCACCCGTCCAGTCTCTGCAGCCACTCGTTGGGCTGCCTCTCGGGCAATAGCCTTGGCCACAGTGTCAGGAATTAGCGTACCCCTGGGCTGGGGGAGGATCCTTTGAGGTGACGGGGAGCGGCGGTTCGGGCAGGCCGGGGCATCCAGGGTGTGTCCATGTGGCAGGCCTGTGGGCATGCCTGATGGGGAGCAGCCAGGCTCCCATGGCTGAGGTGGGCCCCCTCCATGATGAAGCATTCCTGGCCCTGGCTCTTTGGTTTCCAGCTCTCTGGCACTTAGTGGTCTTTGGGATGGGGGAAGGGGCAGTTGGGGAATGTGAGGCTGGGGCATCGGGATAGCTGGCTGAGGCTGGAGCATGGGGATGGCCGGCTGGGGTGGTGGCAGGGCCATGGGCTGTTGGGGCTGAGGCATAGGCATGGGTGGCTGGGGTTGGGGTTGGGGCATGGGCATGGACTGGGGTTGAGGCTGGGGCATTGGGATGGTGGGCTGGGGTTGAGGAATGGGGTGTGGTGGTAAAGGCTGGAGGTGGGGTGGAGAGGGCTGTGTGGGATGGGGCATATGATGGGGAAGGAGATGAGATGGGGGCTGGTTGGGGCGAACAGGGAGGGGCTGGAGATGGCTAGGTGGTTGGGATCCAGGGTGAGGGGGAAGGATCCGCATTTGGGGATGAGGAGGCATTGGTTGAGACTGCTGGGGCGGGAGAGGCGATTGCATGTGGTGAGAAGGGGGAAGGGCTTTAGGAAGAGGCACCAGCAGGTGGTTTGGAATGACTGCGACATGGGAGTCTTGAGATTCCCCTTGTGCTGATAAAGTCCTGACAATAACCTCACGGGCCTCCAAGCACTGGAGACGGTTCAATTCTACGGCCACATAGTCTGCCATTGGATACAACACCTCAGCGATCTGAAACAGCATTAGAATTAGTATAAAGATGCTGTTAAAATGAGTTATTCATTGCATTTTAACAAGTGAAATTCTGTAATTTAAATAGGGGACAACAGACTACATGTCTACATGTGAAATATGGTAAATACGGTCCTGTTATGGGGGTGATTTACTGTTGCATGAAGGAAGTGGAAATCATGACTGTATAAATAATTGTGATGCCTTTGGTGCATAGACTGAAGCTAATGATCAACGGACTTTCCTGCAGGACAATCATCCCAAAGTAAACATTAAAATCTACTTAAGGTTGGTTCAGGGATCAGTCATAGTATGGTCTTGAGTGGCCTGTTCAGTCTCCAGATTTAATTCTCATTGAAAATAGTTGGTTGAATTTGAATAAAGCAGTGGAAATGTGAAAACCAAAGATTATCAGTGATCTGAAAGCTTTTTCAGGTGAGGAATGTGCCAGGAGACAGTAGAGAGGTGACAGAAGCTTCTAAGCATGCCCAAATGTTTATTGGTGATTTTAAAGAATAAAAGATTTTCCCCCAATTTAGACTTTTAGGGATTAAATAATTTTGAACATGAACGTTTAGAGCTTTTTTTCCCCATTATTCACCAACATACATTCTCAAAATTACTCAAATGTGTATTAATAAACTTTCTCTAATAGTGTACTGATGCCTTTGTTAAACTGTTTTTGCAAAATTTTGTTCTCTGCAGCAAAATGTCTTGCAGGATAAGGGGGTTGAGTAATTTTGATTGCAACTGTAAAAATTCCTAAAACCACAAGAAAAACTGAATTCAGGTTTTTAGAATCACACACTCCACCAACAGAGGGCACCAGTATCGGTTTTTGATATAAATAGGTTGTGATGACTCTTTTTTAGCCTTCATGCAGTCAAGAACTGTTCTGTCACATAAACGTCACCAGATATGTCTGCTGATGCATGTGCATCCTTACCCTCTGACCCTTAGTGCACACTGCATAGCCAATGACATTTGCACCATTGGAGGTTCCCAAGGGTGTCATTGGAGGAGGCTTCCAACGGACTTGGAGGACCCCCGGAGCATGTCCACACTGGACCTGGACTTCATGAGGAGGCATAGGGGGCCCTGAGGAGGGACAGATAACCACCAATTAGTTACAGTAACACACTTGACATTCTATACGTTATGTTAAGAAAGGATTGTTCACTGGATTCATTTACTTGTGTACAGTGATATGGTCATTCCAACAGCTTCACAGCTGAATAATAGAATAAGGGCAAACATTAATTCAAAGCATCTGAGCATTTCAGCTAATTAATTAATTTAATTAGCCTCACTAAACCCATTTCTGTTGCCTTTGACTATTTTAAGTGAAGTGCTAATCAGAACAATAAAAATAGCTGTGTTCTCTGTTAATTAATTCAAATCTTAATTAACATTCTGCTGAACTAACTTGGCTGTACAGTTTAGGCCATGTTCTTAACCTTTACGATTAATATTTTTGTACCAAGTCACATGATTCCCTTTATCAGTGTTACCAGCAACTGCTGCTGATTTTACCTTAGTTGTGAAAGTGTTTTCACAGTCTGTATTGAATGTGATGCAATGAAAAGATTGTACTGCAAAATATTCAAGTATGTGCAGCGCATTTTACGGAGGACTGTTTCTTGAACCTGAACCCTACAATGCCGGCTGTGCACTATGAAGTGGAGCAATTTCAACTTTGCAAGGACAGTTTGGCACTTCTGACTCAGCCTGTAAGTACGTTTTTATATTTAAAGAATTTGCTACTGGCTATTTATTTAGTTTTGAGCAGTGTCAACGAGTAGTGCTGCTTGCTTGTCGTTTCTATGATTACAAATGTAGACATTGGCTGGATCTGAAATTGCCCCATACCCTCGTTCACTATTCCCTACATTATTCCACTCATACAGTACACTTAAAGGAGTGAATGAAGGAGGGGGAGTGAATTCGGACACTAAGTGCCACTTTTGCAAAGTTTGCTTGCTGTTTAATAATCATTTGAAATGGGCAGTTCCAGTAGTGAGATTAAAGGATTAATCTTGAACTCTGTCACGGAGTTTAATTCATTGTAAATTAAATTATAATTTAATTTACAATGAATTTGTACCTGTGTTGTATTATGCTGTATTACACCGTTGATGAGTGCGTTGTAAAATGATGGATGATTCAGCTGCGGGCGCCATCTTCTGGCGAGATGCAGGAATTCATTTGGTGCACGACTCTCACATTGCATTATGGGTTATCTCTAGCTGTTAAGTGTACATCGGTTTTACACTCGTTTTTGCAGTGCATTGTGGGATTGAATGAGTGCACTCAAGAATGTCCACTATGGTTTTTTAAAAATGGCTGTCCCCTCAAATAGTGCCCTATTTAAGGGTATAGGGGGCGATTTCGAATACAGCCATGGTGTTATGTTTACGCGGTGATACGCAACACATAAAAAGACCGTATGAGTCATCAGTAATTATATCCTCACTGGATGCAACAAATGCATATTTTATAATGGGTTTTATTGTTTTTGTCTTGTCGCGGCGGGACAGGGCATCACAACATGGTAAGGGGTGTAACATTTCTGTCACACGCCTGAAGTATTTGGCCAATCACAAAGCACTGGATAGCTAGCTAATAAGAGCACACCCCACTTTTCAGAATGATGAGCTTAATGAGCTGTAAAAATTGACGTGTTTCAGAAAGGCAGGGCAGAGAGGAACAAAAATAATGTACAGTATGTGGAACATAATGTGTTTTTGAACTTCAAACCATGTAAACACATTGAATTACACCAAATACACAAAAATAATGTTTATATAACCCCTTTAAATGAATTATTAAAAAACAGCATTATCAGAAAGACACCTTATAAATGAAATACAGTCAAATTAATCAGAAATTAATCAAACTAAAGTAAAATCGTTTAATATTGGTGCAATGTCTTAAAGGAAACACTGGATATTAAGACTTCTATGGCTTAATATAATGTCAATTCTCTTACTAAAATATGTAGTGGAAACCCTATGAGGGATGCACGTTATTTTAAAAATCCACATTCTTTTATACATATTTTGGACTATAGGGATGCCATTATTTTGATGATGATAAATGGTTGCACTCAGTGAGCTACTGGTGCTACCTGTTGCTATTTTTACGGCAACACAACTCAGAATACATAATTTGGGAATGTAATTTTCAGTCAAAGGCCAACAAGAGAAGCGATGGAAGTCTTCACTGCTTTTCCTAGCGAAGATGCCTGTGGATGAATAAAACTTTCTAGACCTGCGTCTTTGTTCTCTCTACTTTAGCCCTGATGCGTTTGAGGGTTTTAGTAGACCACAGCTACTAAAAAAGCTTGTTGGGAAAAATCGATAGTAGCTCTTTCGGTAGCTGTGGTCATTGTATCAGTTTTTCATTTTCCGAGTTGTGTTGTGGTAAAAATAGCAACAGGTAGAGTCAGTAGCTCACCGAGTGCAACCATTTCATGTCATTGAAATAATTGTGTCCCCCATAGTTCAAAATATGTGTAAAACGATGTGGATTTTTTAAATTATGTAAATCTTTCATGGGTTTTCTACTACATATTCTAGCCATTCAAATCCCAATACCTGGGGTTCCCTTTAATAATTTTAGAGTTGAATCTCACCTGCAGCTTGGGTGCAGAACTCCACCCCAGCCTCTCTCTTCTCTCTCTGTTCCAGAGGCATGTGCCAGGGCACCTGGTGAGGTTTGGCCAACACTTTTACTTTGTACACTGTGGCGGCCTTCAGGTTCACAAAACGCAGTTTGTAAGAGCACGGCTTTACCACAGCATGCTCCACACCATCTAAGTACACAACATGGGCGTAGTTACTATTACTGGGTAGCCATGAAAGTTCAGCTGAGTCACGTAAAATATCATCCATGCGCAGGCCGGTGGGTGCCACCACAACATTGCGGCCCACCAGCAGGGTGCAGCGCAACTCATCGGAGAGCCCCCTGTCCGTCACGCTCTGTACCGACACGCGGTATGTGCAGGCAGCCAGGTCCAGCTTTTCGAGAAGCAATTTGGTCCTTCCTGTAAATGGCACAGAGGAACGTACTTCCCCATCCACTAAGATATTGTAGCCATTGATGTTGCCCCAGCCAAGGGGCACTAGAGGCGCTTCCCAGGCCACTATCACACTTCTTGCCAGCTGTTTGATCAGGTTGATCTTCCTGGGGTAAGGCACGATGTCGTCACCCAGCTCCTCTCCATCTAGAGTGCCTGTCCCGTTGCTGCAGCGGCCGAGGGCGTCGCTGCTAAGGCTGTCCAGAGGAGCGCCTCCATCAATGGTCGCCAAGGTCAGACAGCTCTGCTCCAGCCTGCCCTGCTCCTCTCCACCCTCGATAGCTGGCTTTTCCTTGTCCTGGACAAACTCTACAAAATTAGAGGGAACCAGGCCACGCTGGCCATCCAATAGCTCTCCTGGAACAAACAGAAATAGACAGATCTCATAAGCTGCAGCAGATCTCATTACATAAAATGTAATTGTGATGCATTTTGTAAGCATGCCATTTTAATACATGCTGCCAGGTGATGCCTACTGACTAAATACACTGTTACTGTTACAAAAAAAAATGATATATTGATATTTTCTGGAATTTTGTCGATAACAATAATTGTGTTATTGTGCTGGTATTTTGGCAGGTTTAGGATTGCTGTGGACAGCTGAATCCCAAAGTTTTTGATATTCTTCATATTCTGTGTGGTGGTTAGTTTGCAATTTTTCCAGTAAGTTTAAGTACCTATATAAGGCCAATTTGTTCTGACCTAATTAAATGTATGAATCATCTTTTGTGTCAATTTCTTACATTTAATCTATAAATTCAAATAGTACGACACTATAGGGGTGGTGTTACCAATCAGAAGAAATCAGTATCAACAAAATTTGTGTTTGCAAAGCAGAGGTGGCACAAAATCTGCATCTGAAGTGGCATTTAGATGCATTTACACAGATTTAATGATGGACATCAATGCATTAAACCTACAGTTACAAACGCATAATAAATGTTTAAAATGAGTCATTGAGTCACTCATTCAAACGATTCATTCAAACGGCTGATTGATTCAGTAACAAAACACCATTGTGTGTTGCTCAGATCTGCAAAACAGTTCTGCTGTGGCTGAAACTATTTTTATTGTCGAAATACATCAAAAACAAGAACTGCTTTGTCTAAAATGTAAGTCACTTAATATTAACTTCTTGTTTATTGAGCTGTTCATCAAATCAAAATCACATTTGCAATCGTGCTGATATATGGAGAAAAATATCACTCCTTTGAATGATATTAATTATATCATACAATATAAATATAAAAGACTCATTAAAGTCAATACGGGGGCATTTTTGTCCCCTTATTTTGAAATTTGGGGGAATTCTGAATGTATTTTAATAGACTAAATCACCCATGAAAGCATGACCATTATAGTGTATGAGTACACTCTCTGGGTCTGTTTTTGTTCGTTTTTTTTTTTTTTTTTTTTTTGCAATATGCTCGATAATGTCAAATTGCGTATCGTTTAAATAACAATTTTAATAATATCTTAAACTATATATATATATCGCACACCCCTTTTTGTCTATATCAATTATTTATGACCATTAGCAAATACATTTTGGGGATTTTTTTTTTTCTGTTTTTATTCAATGTAGATTCTTAATTTATTCTCCAATAATAATTACATCTCTCCTGTCCAATCAATTACCTTCATAAAATCCATCATCGTCCATGTTCCCATATACGTACAAATACTTCCCTGCCACAAGAGGGAGCTCTGCTTCTGGATGCTCATTAGGTCCATCATAGGGATTATAACTGACAAAAAGATCAGAGAGTGAGAGGAAAAGAAAACAAAGAAAAGAGTGAAATACAAACACACACATATATACATATGTATATAAGTGTGTGTGTTATATAAGAGTTCACTACCTGTATCGGGCAGTGCAGAGGCGGACCTGGCCTGTGTATTTTGTTTTGGACCTCGGAGCTGGGCTCACCTCATCATCCATCTACAGACAGTGTAAATGAGCAAACACACTTGATTTGGATCTTTAAATTTCACATTGAACATCCTAACATGAATGTGCTATGCCAGGGTTTGTGAGAGATATCATTACATAACAGCCATTTATTTCCACTCCAGCTCCCAATGTGCACAATGCATGGATGTGTTCATGGATGATTTGATTCATGTATGATTAAGTGCACAGAGCAGATGATTATTACCTATTTGCATTGATGCCAATCTCATAGCCATGGAAAATACAGTATAAGGCTGAAATGTGTAGTTTCAATGGTGGTGATAGCATCACCAAAATGAACTGCAAAAACAGTCAGTGTTTTTTGTGATGGTTGAGCTGGCTGAGCTGGCTTTTTTTTTTGATAGCAGCATCGAGTCATGATGTAGACACAATGCCAAAATCAGCATAAAAATCACACTTTACCTTTATTTATTGAATTATTTTTTTTACTCTATACTTTGAGCTTCAAATGTCTCAGTGGAATAGTGGATTGAGTTTTCACATAAACAACTAACTTTCTTTCCTAAAGCATCAGACAAACTTCAACATCTGATATGAGGTCATTTGCAGATCTAATTATAGGGAGAGAGACCAATTATAAAAGCATGAAATGAGCACATTTCTTTTCTTCTGAGTAAAATACAGACAGATAAACAGATACTGCTATCCGCTCGCGGCAACCGGTTAACCGAATGATCACAGTGTAGCTGTGACGCATGACAAACCTCTGAGAGGGATGCTTGCATGGGGCTGCTGGAGCGACTCTGGGTTTGGGCGGTGGGTTTGACCGACAGCTGCTCTGGCTTTTCTCTCTTGTGCTGCTGTACTACTACGGGCAGTTCTGAGACCAGTGGAGATCCGTCAGATCTCTCATCACCTGAAAGCATGAGTTATAATGGAAATCAATGACTTTGATCACTGAAAAATAGGATGGATCTGAACAAATGGGTCAAGATAATGGAAAAAATTATAATATTAAGCAGATGAAAAGGCAATTAAGAGAAAGAGATTCATTTAAAATGAAAGGAATTAAAGTGATGTGTTAAAATGGATGTTTTACTTATTCACGCATGTATTATTTCTAACTATAAAAATATTAACACATCTGTTATTTAAAAAATAAAATATTTATTTAATATATCACTAGAGGTTAATGTATAATTTTATATAATTACCGGGGTTCAAGTGCTTTAAGACATTTAATCAAATATGGAAAAATACATTACATATTGCTTAGCAAGCCTGTAGCTACCTAAATCAACGATTGAAAAAAAAAGCATTTTTGGCAAATCCAGGTAATTTACCATAGAAATATTATGTTTTTAATGTTGAATGTGAATGTAAACACTGTTAACTTTGAATGCTTGTTTAGAACCACCTGTTGCATGTGCTCAGCAGGTTTCGTAAAGTTTTGAGTTTTCCTTTAGGCTTTATAGGATTTCAGGTAAATTTGGACAGGCTTTTTCTGACCCTGTTATAGCTTCTTAAAGAGTAAAGTTCGACATTGTTTTGATAATTATTGACCTAGAGAGTCCAGAGAATTGTACAGCAGTGCTTTTTTAGCGAAAAACAAATAGTGTGTGTATGTGTGAAAAACTGCATAATGTGCAATCGCCAGTTTTAAAAAAAATTCTCACTGACCTTTTTTCACAGTTTCGTTCTGATTGGCCTCTGTTAACTTTGTCTAATAGGTGCTCAAACTTCATTGGCCAAAAAATTTTTTTTTTTGAGATATGCAAATGTCCTTATAGACACTTGTGGCACTTTGCACCACGGCAGTGCACAGGAATTTTCATGTGGATAGGACAAATGGTTGCCTAGTAATAGCCATATCTATGATTTTTTTTCCCTCTTACAGCGCCACTAAGTGGCCGAGCTCTGCAATTTTTATTCTGTGACCTCAGTTTGAGCTCTTACATAAGTGTTCTGAATTTGGCGAAGATATCTCATTCCGTTCAGGAGTTAGAGGCATTTTACTAAAAGTTAAATTGACCCTGCCCCTTTCAAACGTTCTAGCATCTCTTTGCGATGGAGGGTTGAAAGTTCAACTTTTTTTGATAATTATTGATATTCACATTTGAGAGAATATTCCTGCACTGGTTTTGTTCTGAGTGGGCAAAAAACCTAGGACTAGTTCTCAAAAGTGAAGGTTTTTCAAAAAAAAAAAAAAAAAAAAACCTGAACATTTTGCATCCAAGGCATTTTTTTTTCCACTGTGAGCTAAGGATTCCAACAACATAAGACATTTGAGCCTGCAACTGATGGTTTAGGAGTTATGAGCGATTTCATACTTTAGATCGCTGTAGTGCCCCTGTCAGGCCAATTGGGGCGAGCCTTGGTGACGTCGTAGGCGGTGTGAGTACAACCATCCCTCCAAGTTTCAAGTCTCTATGACTTACGGTTTGGCTGATCCTTGGCCCTTCTAACCATTACAATAGGGTTTTGGTGCTACACGCTTGAACAGTCAAAAGGCAGAAAGAACCTGAAAGGACGTTTTTATTTAAATTAGAGGCATTTTACGGAATGCCAGAAATTCTATAAAGGTGTTATAAAAACTGCTCACAACATTCAGAAATGTCGGTGGTTCATGTGGGGTAAAATACACCTCAACTGTTTGAAAAATGCTTCACTCACTTTTTTCGGCCTGGCGCTGCAGGCTGTTGTATTTGTTGCACAAGTTTTTCTCCTGTGAGTCAGTGTTGAGCGTATCCTCCGCGTCTGACCCCAGGTGATATTTCTCCAGCTCTTTCGACAAAATATTGCACTGCTTACTCTGTGTCCGGCATTTCTTCTCTAAGTCATGAACCTTGACCTTTGAGAGTTGGGGAAGGAATATACAAGAAAGAAATGCACAAAACAATGAATTCAAATCATTGATATCATAAATAAGAATTAAAAAGGCAGAAGAAGTAGACTGAATTGTAGCAGTAGTTCTTAATTGGTTTTGCTTTAGGAACCAGCAATATGCAAAAGTATTAGCATGACATGGCTGAAAAGGAAAACTGACAATTTTGTAAATGCATATACAGCAGCAGTGTGATTTACCAGCCAACAAATACTGAGAAAAATACTGTATTATTAGCAAAATCCCTGCTATTAGACCTATGACCCAGCATTACATAAATTTGCAACAAAATGCTGTAATGTTTGATTGGATGCACAGCCTGTGACAATAACATCATGTTATGGGAATTGTTTTCCCTTTTTAGAAGCCTATTTATTCTGATATCCTAAGGGGCCATTGTCATGACACATTTTTGTGTTTGCGTGAGACAGAGCAGTGAAACGGAAAAAAAATGCCTTAGTCGCAATTTTCAAAATTAAACCTTTTTTTAGGGATGCGTGTGACTAGTCGACCAAATAATACTGCTGCTAGTTGACACTGGAAATACTAGTCATTTAGATTAAATCTTTTTTGTTTTATATTTTGACAAAACTACATGTTAATGTTACATCTTTAAATAATACATCAAATAATACAAAACAAAATCATTTAATTTTTCAGAAAAATGCCCACTCGAAAGATGAGAAGGTGAGGGTGTATTTTGACTTTAAAAGCAGGAAGGTTGTGTGAAACTTTGTGATGTCAAACTGTCATATAACAATTAGGATTGCTTATGGGTTATTCTACTGCCGGTTATGAGTGAAAATAGCCTCTTGATATGAAATTTTATACAGGCTTAAAGATTTTAAAAGCTGGTTAATATGATTAAGTTTAATTTACAGTGATCATAATGCAAGTAAAGTACATTGCATATGTGACTTTGGACCACAAAACCAGTCATAAGGGTCAGTTTCTTGAAATTGAAAACTGAAAGCAGAATAAATAAGCTTTCCATTGATGATCAAAAATTAAGTTTTGATATATTTACGGTAGGAAATTTACTAAATTTTTTTCATGGAACATGATCTTTACTTTATATCCTAATTATTTTTGGCATAAAAGAAAAATGTATCATTTTGACCCATACAATGTATTTTTGGCTATTGCTACAAATATACCTGTGCTACTTACGACTGATTTTGTGGTCCAGTGTCACATATATTTTTCAGCAAAATTCAGTATGGGATGGGTTTCATAGAATAACCAGGCTTTTCAAATAGACTGCATACAAAACGTACAAAATACAAAATCTCTGTTTAAATACAAATGCAAATTAGTTGTGGCACACATCCCTAGTTTTAACTTGTGAACCCTGTTTTTACAACGCTGTATCATGCATGAGACACTAAAAAAAAAATGCTTTTTAGTGGCAAAGGCATTAGAGGTTTAAATAACCTCTGTGTGTGTGTGTGTGTGTGTGTGTGTGTGTGTGTGTGTGTGTGTGTGTGTGTGTGTGTGTGTGTGTGTGTGTGTGTGTGTGTGTGTGTGTGTGTGTGTGTGTGTGTGTGTGTTTAAGTGTATTATCTAACCAGACCTTAATACTGATACAGTCACATAATTTCACCAGGTCCTAGTTTTACCCCAACAACAAGAGACCTGATGCAACAGCCTGTCACAGTCACAGGGAAACTTCATTTTGTTTGTTAAACTCTTTAGAAGCAAGAATTCACAGTCCACACAGATGAGTGTAGCAGCAGAGATACTCAAAAGACACAATAATGCACTGATGTTAAAGGGACAACTTTCCCAAAAGTGAAAATTCTTTACTTCTCTCTTAATGTTGTTCATAACTTAAATTTCACATAAAGCCATGACTATGGTCTCAAAAATTGAAATGCACAGTATAAGTCACAATGACCACTTTTATGATGCGTTTATATTGTTTTTGTCCTATTTGAAGCTGGAAAGCCTCAATGTATCTATAAGGATAAAAATATGAATCAATTCATCCAGTGTTTTTCAATTTTTGTTCAATGGAAGAAAGTCAAAATGGTTTGAAACAAGCAAATTATGACAAAAATGCTTATTCCTGGGTGAATTATTCTTCATTCTTCATGTCTCATATGAGAAAAAAATCTCTGAGTGAGTGAATGTGTGTACCTGCATTTTGTCCATATGGCTCTGTTTAAACACAAAAGGAAAAAAATATATAAATCAGAATGACAAGGGTCAGAGATGAAAAATATCACAAAACAAATCAAATATTCAACTATGGAAAAAGGGATAAACTGAACGGCTTAAAAAAAATTGCAAGGTATAAAAAAACAATATTAAAGATGGGAAAAAATATGAAGGTTGTAAAAAGGAAGGACGCCCCATAGGGGACAAAAGTTCTCCTCGAAAGTCAAGCTGATGGTAGGTGACAAGCAAAAGAGTGGACCGACTGTCAGACATGGAGGTCTTTTATCAAACACATGATCCAGACAGTTTGCATCGGTCCCTTCTAAGTTTATCAGATAATTTGGGTAGACAGGTCCTTTTTGCACGAAAGGCAGACTCTGCTGACCAAGCCAGGAGTGTAAATTAGGCTTTTCATAGTAGGTAGCATAGGTCAGAAGGAAAGCAAGTAGATTACATTTTACCTCTAGCAGATGCACCACTTCTTCACGTTCTTTTTCAGCTTCAGCCTGAACCTGAAAATAAGAGATAGCATATTTAGTTTAGCTGTACGAATGCGATACCATTCACTCACACCCACCAAACCCAAATCTTCAGAAAGTAACTGCAACGTCAGTAAGACATTATAATTTCACATTGATACTAAAAGATTTGCCAAGATTTGGTTGGCAACGCTACTTCATCTAATTTCAGACAGATTTATTGATCCCATAGGGGAAATTCAGTATCTGAAAGGCAAAACTGTGAGTCACAGTTCACAGCAGTTACTCATAAGTGAGTAAAATTACAATGAAAACTCTTTGTTTGTAGGCAAACAGGAAATTGTGAGATACAGACAGGATATGATTGCCATGCATGTTGTATCAGCACGTCATTTGTGCATATATGCCTGTGTCGTGTATGTTAGTGAGGTAAAAGCTCTGTCAAACCCCTCCCTAGGGATCTGCACTGATGCGGTGTCTGCTGTCGTCTCTAATTGCTTTGTTTGCCTGTCTCTGCTCCTTCCTGAAAGGCCGCAGACACAAAGAAAAGCAAACAGTTCTGCAGCCATGATCCTATTATGTGACTGCACTGATTTTATCCAGAATATCTATTGCTTCCATGTCAGAAGAATATTTTCTTAGCCTTACGTCAACTTCTGCGGAAGGACTGGGAAAAAATGTGGCATATCATGATCATTAGATATGACATAATCAGTATCAAATTAATAAGATGTGAGTAACTAAACTGGTTCATAGTAGTGATCTGTGCTGTGAAAAGCATTCATTTCAAACTTCTTTGTCTTGCTAAATCTAAATTCATAGCTGGAAGTTTTAGAGTTTAAATAATTTTTATATCATGAACTAGCAATTAGGGCCAAAATGATTAGTCAACATTGTCAATAACAATAAAAAAACTGTTGACAAATATTTTTGTTGTCGAATAGTCGTTTGATATCATATGGGGTAATGTAAAAACAAGTTTGATATGCACAAGCAGTGGTTTACCGTTGCGAACAAATACACAAACACGTTGCAAATACTCGCAACACAACCAAATACAGAATCATGCAGCAAATACAACACAACCAAATACAGAAACATGCTGCAAGGGAATCATTATGAAAATTAACCATGGTTTTACTACGACAAAAAACATAGTTTAACCATGATATTTGTAGTTAAATTGTGGTTATAGAAATGGTAATCAGTTAGCTAAAAAACATGCTTACTGCACTTTTAATTAAATAATCATACAGATACATAAACCACCATTCTGTGTCCGTATTTGATTGTGTTGTGAGTATTTTCAGCATGATTCTGTATTTGGTTGTGAATATTTGCAGGGAATTTCTGTACTTGGTTGCACTGTGAGTATTTGCAGCACGTTTCTGTATTTGGTTGCGTTGTGAGTATTTGCAGCGCATTTTTGTATTTGGTTGTGAGTATTTGCTGCGCATTTCTGTATTTGGTTGTGTTGTAAGTATTTGCTGCATGTTGCTGCGTCTTTTTGCATTTGGCTGCATTGGGAGTATATGCAGGGCGTTACTGTACTTGGTTTCATTGTGAGTATTTGTAGCATGTTTCTGTATTTGGTTGTGAGTATTTGCTGCACGGTTCTCTATTTGATTGTGTTGTGAGTATTTGTAGGGCATTTCTGTATTTGTGTTGTGAGTATTTGCAAGATGATTCTGTATTTGGTTGCGTCGTGATTATTTGCAGCTTGATTAAGTATTTGGTTGTGTTGTGAGTATTTGCAGCATGACTCTGTATTTGGTAGCGTTGTGAGTATTTGTAGGGCATTTCTGTACTTGGTTGTGTTGTGAGTATTTGTAGGGCATTTCTGTACTTGGTTGTGTTGTGAGTATTTGCAGCGTGTTTCTGTATTTGGTTGTGTTGTGAGTATTTGTAGGGCATTTCTGTACTTGGTTATGTTGTGAGTATTTGTAGGGCATTTCTGTACTTGGTTGTGTTGTGAGTATTTGCAGCATTTTTCTGTATTTGGTTGTGTTGTGAATATTTGTAGGGCATTTCTGTACTTGGTTGTGTTGTGAGTATTTGCAGCGTGTTTCTGTATTTGGTTATGTTGTGAGTATTTGTAGGGCATTTCTGTACTTGGTTGTGTTGTGAGTATTTGTAGGGCATTTCTGTACTTGGTTGTGTTGTGAGTATTTGCAGCGTGTTTCTGTATTTGGTTGTGTTGTGAGTATTTGTAGGGCATTTCTGTACTTGGTTGTGTTGTGAGTATTTTCAGCGTGTTTCTGTATTTGGTTGTGTTGTGAATATTTGTAGGGCATTTCTGTACTTGGTTGTGTTGTGAGTATTTTCAGCGTGTTTCTGTATTTGGTTGTGTTGTGAATATTTGTAGGGCATTTCTGTACTTGGTTGTGTTGTGAGTATTTTCAGCGTGTTTCTGTATTTGGTTGTGTTGTGAGTATTTGTAGGGCATTTCTGTACTTGGTTGTGTTGTGAGTATTTTCAGCGTGTTTCTGTATTTGGTTGTGTTGTGAATATTTGTAGGGCATTTCTGTACTTGGTTGTGTTGTGAGTATTTTCAGCGTGTTTCTGTATTTGGTTGTGTTGTGAGTATTTGTAGGGCATTTCTGTACTTGGTTGTGTTGTGAGTATTTTCAGCGTGTTTCTGTATTTGGTTGTGTTGTGAGTATTTGTAGGGCATTTCTGTACTTGGTTGTGTTGTGAGTATTTTCAGCGTGTTTCTGTATTTGGTTGTGTTGTGAGTATTTGTAGGGCATTTCTGTACTTGGTTGTGTTGTGAGTATTTTCAGCGTGTTTCTGTATTTGGTTGTGTTGTGAATATTTGTAGGGCATTTCTGTACTTGGTTGTGTTGTGAGTATTTTCAGCGTGTTTCTGTATTTGGTTGTGTTGTGAATATTTGTAGGGCATTTCTGTACTTGGTTGTGTTGTGAGTATTTTCAGCGTGTTTCTGTATTTGGTTGTGTTGTGAATATTTGTAGGGCATTTCTTTACTTGGTTGTGTTGTGAGTATTTTCAGCGTGTTTCTGTATTTGGTTGTGTTGTGAATATTTGTAGGGCATTTCTGTACTTGGTTGTGTTGTGAGTATTTTCAGCGTGTTTCTGTATTTGGTTGTGTTGTGAATATTTGTAGGGCATTTCTGTACTTGGTTGTGTTGTGAGTATTTGCAGCGCGTTTCTGTATTTGGTTGTGTTGTGAATATTTGCAGCATGTTTCTGTATTTGGTTGTGTTGTGAGTATTTGTAGGGCATTTCTGTACTTGGTTGTGTTGTGAGTATTTTCAGCGTGTTTCTGTATTTGGTTGTGTTGTGAGTATTTGTAGGGCATTTCTGTACTTGGTTGTGTTGTGAGTATTTTCAGCGTGTTTCTGTATTTGGTTGTGTTGTGAGTATTTGTAGGGCATTTCTGTACTTGGTTGTGTTGTGAGTATTTTCAGCGTGTTTCTGTATTTGGTTGTGTTGTGAATATTTGTAGGGCATTTCTATACTTGGTTGTGTTGTGAGTATTTTCAGCGTGTTTCTGTATTTGGTTGTGTTGTGAATATTTGTAGGGCATTTCTGTACTTGGTTGTGTTGTGAGTATTTTCAGCGTGTTTCTGTATTTGGTTGTGTTGTGAATATTTGTAGGGCATTTCTTTACTTGGTTGTGTTGTGAGTATTTTCAGCGTGTTTCTGTATTTGGTTGTGTTGTGAATATTTGTAGGGCATTTCTGTACTTGGTTGTGTTGTGAGTATTTTCAGCGTGTTTCTGTATTTGGTTGTGTTGTGAATATTTGTAGGGCATTTCTGTACTTGGTTGTGTTGTGAGTATTTGCAGCGCGTTTCTGTATTTGGTTGTGTTGTGAATATTTGCAGCATGTTTCTGTATTTGGTTGTGTTGTGAGTATTTGTAGGGCATTTCTGTACTTGGTTGTGTTGTGAGTATTTGCAGCGTGTTTCTGTATTTGGTTGTGTTGTGAGTATTTGTAGGGCATTTCTGTATTTGGTTGTGTTGTGAGTATTTGTAGGGCATTTCTGTACTTGGTTGTGTTGTGAGTATTTGCAGCATGTTTCTGTATTTGGTTGTGTTGTGAGTATTTGTAGGGCATTTCTGTACTTGGTTGTGTTGTGAGTATTTGCAGCGTGTTTCTGTATTTGGTTGTGTTGTGAGTATTTGTAGGGCATTTCTGTACTTGGTTGTGTTGTGAGTATTTGCAGCGTGTTTCTGTATTTGGTTGTGTTGTGAGTATTTGTAGGGCATTTCTGTACTTGGTTGTGTTGTGAGTATTTGCAGCATGTTTCTGTATTTGGTTGTGTTGTGAATATTTGTAGGGCATTTCTGTATTTGGTTGTGTTGTGAATATTTGTAGGGCATTTCTTTACTTGGTTGTGTTGTGAGTATTTTCAGCGTGTTTCTGTATTTGGTTGTGTTGTGAATATTTGTAGGGCATTTCTGTACTTGGTTGTGTTGTGAGTATTTGCAGCGCGTTTCTGTATTTGGTTGTGTTGTGAATATTTGCAGCATGTTTCTGTATTTGGTTGTGTTGTGAGTATTTGTAGGGCATTTCTGTACTTGGTTGTGTTGTGAGTATTTGCAGCGTGTTTCTGTATTTGGTTGTGTTGTGAGTATTTGTAGGGCATTTCTGTATTTGGTTGTGTTGTGAGTATTTGTAGGGCATTTCTGTACTTGGTTGTGTTGTGAGTATTTGCAGCATGTTTCTGTATTTGGTTGTGTTGTGAATATTTGTAGGGCATTTCTGTATTTGGTTGTGTTGTGAGTATTTGCAGCGTGTTTCTGTATTTGGTTGTGTTGTAAGTATTTGTAGGGCATTTCTGTACTTGGTTGCATTGTGAGTCTCAGCACGTTTATGTATTTGGTTGTGTTGGGAGTATTTGCAGCACGATTCTGTATTTTGTTGTGTTGTGAGTAGTGTTGCTTTCGTCAATGAAAATTAAGACTAAATATTGTCATAGAACGAACCTTTATCACGTGAATAAAACGAGACAAGACGAAACGAAACGAAAATGCTGATCATGTGACGATGACTATAATAAAATGTATAATGCAATATCGTTGACGAATAAAAATGAGACTAAATGTGGTTTACAAAATAAAAACTATGCTAAAATGTCTCTTCATTTTCGTTGACGAAAACGAGACGAAACAAAATGTTATAACGTTACATTCATGTGCGCATGTCCAGTAGCTAGCTTTATCCCTTCTAGCCTAAACCACAGGCGACGTCACTTTCTCAAGCCCCACTCGCGGAATTTTCTAGATAGAAGACGACTACAAACAAAGTTAAGTCTGACACAGAGAAAGGGACCGATGGCCGGCCAGCTGTGGTTCGTCTTTGGGAAAAAAAGAAGAAAGGACACACACTTTTTAGTAGTGATGGGATAATGAAGCCTTTCGAAGCACCAAAGCGTTCCCCTCAAAAGTATCTTAAAAGCTTCATTACGCAAAGCTTTTCAACACGTTGTACACTAATGACATGTTGTGGTAAGGTGGAAAACATTTATTTTGCATCTCCGATGTCTAAGTGACAGTTTCATAAAATAACCATAAGAAATATTTTACTTACACAAGGTATAAATGAATTAATCTGTAAATAAACTTATACAAGTACAAGCATGATTCGTGTAGGCATAGATCAAAGTAAATTAAGAATATTGTTAAGTTGACTAATATTATTAATTAGTGCTTTTGAAGCGGGCATTACTACAAAATGAACATGCACAAAACTACACGTGTACATATTTATTCGTATTATGATTTATTCTTAATAAAGAAGTGTATGACGCTTGAAACCTGCGCAAGGCGTTCGTGTTATTTGAATCAGAATACGAAGCAGTCACGTTTGCGAAAACGAAGCTTCGGACGTCACAGGTCACATGGTTATGGCAAAACGAATCAAGCTCCGGTACAGTGGCTCACTGTGAGATGTTTTGTTTTTTGAGACAAGCTTCGAAGCTACTGTGTCGAACGTCACATCACTAATTTAGCATGTTATTGTAGCTCGAGCATTCAAACACCTTGTTTCCCTTTGTTAAACTTGAATGTATCAATTTTTTCTGGCATTGTCATGTGATGCTATTTTATTTATTTTATTTTATTTATTGTTTTTATTTATTTTATTTCAATTTCAATGTGTGTGTACTTCTAACATGTTTGGTAGGTAAAATAAATGAGAGTCTGGAATGGAAGTATTAGACTAAAACTAAAATTAAAATCAGCCGCCAAAAACAACACTAGTTGTGAGTATTTGCAGCGTGTTTCTGTATTTGGTTGTGTTGTAAGTATTTGTAGGGCATTTCTGTACTTGGTTGTGTTGTGAGTATTTGCAGCGTGTTTATGTATTTGGTTGTGTTGTGAGTACTTGCAGCACGATTCTGTATTTAGTTGCATTGTGAGTATTTGCAGCATGATTCAATCAGCGTCAGGGGTTTGGTGTTGTGGACTTTCCTACTGGTGCAGGGATGTGAGGGAGGCGGAGCGAAAGTCCACAACACCAAACCCCTGACGCTGATTGGTTGGAACACTGTTTGTTTATCTGTGGAAAGGTTGGTAGTGCCGATTGTTTTTTTGGCATATCTCGAACCCTAGGCTGACCAGAGAGACACGGTTTTTTCACAAACAATTTATGGGGCAGGCAGCGAGCGGATCGTGATGAAAGGTCAGCTGAAATTGACACTTTATGTTTCAGGCTAGAAATCGCTGATACAACCTTTAAAGCAAGCAGCTTTACAGTATTAAACACAAAAAAGTGTCATTGTCACTTTCTGTTAGAATTACAATTTGATTTTCTCATATAAAGCACCTCTGTGTGTATGTTTGCATGTAAAATATAATAAAAGAATATATATATATATATATATATATATATATATATATATATATAAAATATGTATAACTCAACATTAAGGAATTGCAAAGCCTGAACAACTGATCAAAGCCTACTGAATAATCTGTGAAATAATCTACATTTAGTAGATGAATCATTCTAATAATCGTTGGATTAATTGATTATCAAAAATGATCAAATTATCAAAACAAATAATATTTATTTCACACGTCTGCATAAAAGACAAAATTATTGGCTGGATATTACATATGAAAAATATGTTTCAAAAGGAATCTAACAAATTTGCATAAATGATGACAGCCTGTTATAAAGTTTCCAAGACAGTTTTAATGTGACCTTCAAAGTCACAATCTGTTATATAAATAAATAAAAATCAACCCCTGGGACATATAGTGACTGTATTTAAAGAAACAGCCATATGTGTGTGTGCAGGCATGTTTGAGGTTTACCAATGTTCTTACCTTCTGCAGAAGGTTGATCTCCTGCTGTCTGGAGTTAAGGAAAGCCAAGGCCTGCTCATGCTCTGCCTCCAGTTGCTGCCGCCGATCTGCAGCCTCTCGCATATGCTGAGAAAAACGAAAAACAGAAATTAGAATTAGGACACGTGTGTCATGCATCTGTAGAAACTCCTGCTTTCTTAAAGATAGATTATAAAACAAACCATTGATCATTGTTCTAAGCCGCTGTTTTCAGACTGTGGACAAAGATCTAGGAAAAGAATCATGAATAACCACACAGCGGCTTTAACAGACACATTAAGTGCAATAGTGACAGTGAGTAATGACACCAACAGCCACTGATGGAGAAGCATGTGGTAAATACAACATGTTCTGTGAAAATACTGAAAACTGAGAACGGCACGATAAAAACTGATTAATGAAAAACAATAAACAATGTCTAATGGACTGTTTGGGTTCAAGTTTCCTTCTCCCTTATTCAAGATTCAGTTAAACTGGACAGGAGTAGCACCGAGGCATATCAGATGTGTTGTGAGGCTTAAAAGCTTAAGCTTATAAGGTCTAAGATCCATTTTTTCTCCCCATTTCTCTCACTGTCGTTATCTCCATCCTCTTCAAGAGAGTTAAAGCCTCTTTTCTTTTCTTTGCTGACTTTGGTGGGGTTTTAACGCACATACACACCTCACACACTCACATGGCTATACACGCAATGCTTTGCATATTCATTAAAATAGGAGAAGCTGAAGAGCTTCAGAGGATGGAAACAACTACATTTTTATTTGTATTTGTTACAAATGTGCAAATATTGAAATTAATTAGCTACATAATAACATAACAAACAGTGAGCTACTTAGCTACTTCAATTTAAATTCATGTAATTTCGAACCATGATTTTCTTTTGTAAAACATACTGTAAAATATATTTTGACTAACATTTCTGTCCACACAACTGTCCAATGTTATTTTGGACCACACTGTCTTTAATTGCATGGGGGAAAATACTAATAAAAAGCACTGGGGCATTTTATCAAAAAAATATCTTTCTTGTTTCACTGAAAAAAAGTCATGGATTGACATGAGGGTCAGTAAATGACATAATTTTAAGAATTTAGGATTTGAAATAGATGAGTTCAAAGGAAACATTTCAGATGAAAATTCAAGAAGCTCATTTTTTTTTTTTTTTAAGAAAGTTTTTTTCAGTTCAGCTGCTGCAACACTGTCTGGGACGATTATGCATTTCTGAGGAGCAAAAAACATCTTCAAACAACATCAAAAAGACTCCTAAAATTGTACAGAAAACCTTGTTTTCTGCTCGGCTCATTGCTATACTACTTCGGATTCTTTGTCTCGTCTCATCTCTTCTGTAATCTTTTATCACAGTCAATAATAAAAAAGGTAGGAGAGAAAAATACATATTTCTCATTTCATAGATGAGCCGTCAATTTCTTGTTATAAGATATTTTTTCCTCTCGAGACACATGACACAAGCAGTCAATAAAGCGACAAGTGCAGGAACACTTTTCATTGAAAAATGAGTCAGCAACATGACGCTGGCAGAAACAAGTCAGATAAATGAAACATCATTATCTCAGCTGGTATCAGCTTTTCATTTTAAGAGCAAGATGCTATCATTAGGAAATGTGATCTTAAACAATACAGATAGTTTATTAGATATTAGAAAAGCTGCCATAGGGAGTTTAATGATATAATAAACAGTCAGTTTGCAGTATTTGACAAGGCTGTCTCTGTCCTCAAAACTCTTACAATTCATTGCCATTCTAAGATTAAACTTTGAGATGCATAATAACATAACATACTGAATGCTGGTTGGATTTGAATCTATACTCAAACTACTATTTAACCAATATCCAACAATGAACTTACCTTTAGGACCTGCTCAAGGTTCTCCAGTTTGTCTTGGAGCTGAGCCTTCTCCTGTCTGGCAGAGTCTCTCTCTTGACTCACACAACCGAAAGCCTTTCTGAGCTGATCATAGTCTGACTTCACCTAAGAGTTGGAAACAAAATAAGGATGTATAAAGTGTCTGAAGTCACAGAAAACTTATATAAATGTCGCTGAAACAATAAAATGCAGAGTTAACAGAGGAACCTTGGCCTGACTTCAGATGTTGGACATTTAATTATAAGCACAACAAAGGGAAGAAAATGGCTGACTCTGCAACAGTGCTTAAATGTGTTTTACAATGGACTGTGAGAGCATATTGTACAATGAGTGTAGGTCTAAGCAGAATTTTTTTGAAACAGAATTAATCTTTTTGAAAGATTATTCTGTAGTTATTTTTCACTCCCATAAAAGGTACAGTGATTCTTTATAAGGCTTGAAACATAACTCTGCCGCACTGTAGGCTATATAATAAAAATTCAGGTGATTTGTATCTAAGGCAACAGCTCTAAAAATAAAGAATCAGTGTTCAAGAAAGTCTTTGACTTTTACATTGACTCACAACACTGGCAGAGCTCATAGAAACACAACCAATCACCTGATGAGTGCAGATGAGGGTCAACTCAGGACAGAGTCAAACAGGAATCCATCCACCAATCAAAATTTACCACTCAATATATCACACACTTGTGGCGGCATCATTCTGTCACACGCCCGTACTCTCTCTCATTTATTAGCACACATTTCATCCGTTCCGGCTGGGGAGGTTGATTCGCATCTTGTATCGATCTTAGATCGGTATATGAGATTGCGCGTGGTGCCGACGCGTGTGACAAACTGACCCGTCCCACTTGGGGTTATTTACCTACTCTCCTCGGCCTTGTTAGCACCGCTGAATGCTGGGAAATGAGCCTTTGATCGCTGAGGGAATGGGAATGGGAGCGGGCAGCACTACCTGATTAAACAGAAGACATTTTATCTCAGACGCTTGTCTGGGGTTGTGACAGATGGCCCTTTTTGCTGTTAGAGGAGAAGAGCCGCCTGTGGATTATTCAGAAAGAGACTGCCAAACCATGGCGTGGCTTGCAAAAAAAGCACCAGTGAAAATGACACTATTAACACACTGAGTGCCATGGGCTGCCAATCTCAGTAGATTCACTACTCACATTTATATCCCTATTCAGGTGTCACTGGATTCCCTTCACAGTATGGTCGAGTTTAAAGGAGTTTACTTCCAGAACAAAAAATTACAGATAATTTACTCACCACCTTGTCATCAAAGATGTATATGTCTTTCTTTCGTCAGTCATAAAGAAATTATTTTTTGAGGCAAACATTTCAGGATTTTTCTCCATACAGTGGACTTTAATGATGCCCATGAATTTGAACTTCCAAAATGCAGTTTAAATGCAGATTCAAAGGGCTCTAAATGATCCCAGCCAAGGAAGAATGGTCTTATCTAGTGAAACGATTGGTTATTTTCTAAATAAATATAAAATTTATATACACTTTTTAATCTCAAACGCTCATCTTGTCTAGCTCTGCATGGACTCTGGGAGTCTGGGTCAATACAGTTAGGGTATGTCAAAAAACTCCCATCTCATTTTCTCCTCCAACTTCAAAACCGTGATTTTTTTTTTTTTACATACCCTAACTGTCATACACCAGAATACACAGAGTTCACGCAGTGCTAGACAAGACGAGCATTTGAGGTTAAAATGCATATAAATTGTATTTATTTTAGAAATGAATGGATCATTTCGCTACATACAGTAAGACCCTTCTTCCTAAGCTGGGATATTATAGAGCCCTTTGAAGCTGCATTTAAACTGCATAGAAGTCCACTATATGAAGAATGATACAGAATTTTTTTCCTCAAAAAACATAATTTCTTTACGACTGAAGAAAGAAAGGGGGTGAGTTAATTATCTGTAAATTTTTGCTCTGGAAGTAAATTTCTCATTTAAGTCTGATTATCTCCAATGTCCATTTGGGCATGCTTGTCACATCACGGAGGCCGATTTCAAACCATAATAAATGCATACAGGCAAAACGCTATTCAGTTTCAATGGACTAAATCTGGTCAAAACAAACAAGGTGGATATATTGACCAGAAAGGGATGTGATAAGATCAATACTAGTGATGAGATGCAGAGAAGAGCCCTTTGGGCATATGTTCCTAGAAGAGCTGTGTAATGAGCAGCCATTGATCGGATGAGCTCAGCTGGTGTGTGATGCTGGACATCTCTTACCTTCTCGTACTCTGTGGCCTTCAGGATGTGACTAAGCAGCTCACGATTGAGCCGTTTTCTCTCCAGCAAAGCATCCTGAAGCTCATTCTTCTGAAAAGAGGAAAAAGAAAAAGGAGTCAGCTCATTGTCATCATCTTATCTATCTATCTATCTATCTATCTATCTATCTATCTATCTATCTATCTATCTATCTATCTATCTATAATACTAAAATATATCATCCAAGGAAAAGAAAGATCATTATATAAATCTCCTTGTAAACAACAGGGTGCATATATGTGACTGATTAGAGAATTCATAAACCCATGGGTGATGAACACAGTGATAAAACACAAATCTCTTTAGCCTATAGTTAATAAAGGTGGGAGCTCATTTTGCCATTCATCACTGGCTGTGTTTAAAGAGCCACCCAAATCTCAAAACATCTAACACAGCGTGTATGAAAAATTAATCAATACTTCATGGAGAATGGCACTCTGCAGCAATTACCACAGACCAGGATTCAATTTGTTGGTAGATTACCTTTTTAATTGGATTGAGGTCATTTATGCTTCTTTTCTGAAGTGTATAATTTTTTTTTCCGCCACTAGCATCACTAAATGAAACTGTAAAAATAATGACTGTTTCCAAACAGGTTTCCCAAACCTTCCCGCTCTTGGCCATTAGTCGGATAGTTAAACAGACATCTCGCTCCATTCCATTGAGCCAATGTTTCAATGTTGGCAACTTCAAACAACCTAAATGTTTTGAAAGCTACAGAGCTCCTGCATTTATAGTTATGGGGAATTCACTTGTTTGGCTTAAAGGAGTTTAAGGAGTTCATTTCCAGAACAAAAATTTTGATAATTTACTCAACCCCTTGTCAACCAAGATGTTCATGTCTTTCTTTTTTCATTTGTAAAGAAATTGTTTTTTGAGGGAAACATTTCAGTATTTCTCTCCATGTAGAGGACCTCTATGGTGCCCCTGAGTTTGAACTTCCAAAATGCAGTTTCAGTGCAGCTTCAAAGATCTCTAAACGATCCCAGCCAAGAAAGAAGGGTCTTATCTAGCTAAACGATTGGTTATTTTCTTAAGAAATTGGCAATTTTTACAGTTTTTAACCTCAAATGCTCATCTTGTCTAGCTCTGTGTCAACTCTGTATATTTGTTTTTTTTTTATGACAGTTAGGGTAGGTCGGAAAACTCCCATCTCATTTTCTTCTCCAATTTCAAAATCATCCTACAATGCTTTTTTAACTTTTTTTGTAAGAGATGTAGGGTGATTTTGAAGTTAAAAGAGAAAATGAGATGGGAATTTTTCAACCTACCCTAAATGTCATGAACTGGAGTTGATGCAGAGCTAGGCAAGACAAGCATTCGAGGTTACAAAGTTTATAAATTGTAATTTTTTTTTTTTTTTAAATAACCGCTAGATAAGACCCTTCTTCCTCGGCTGGGATTATTTAGAGCCCTTTGAAGCTGCATTTAAACTGCATTTTGGAAGTTAAAATTAGGGGGCACCATAGAAGTCCACTTTAAGGAAAGAAATCCTGAAATGTTTTCCTCAAAAAACATAATTTCTTTACAACTGAAGAAGACATGAACATATTGGATGACAAGGGGGTGAGTAAATATGTAAATTTCTGTTCTGGAAGTGAATTTTTCCTTTAATATAACATAAATTTGGTCTCTTACTGAAATGTGTAGTAGGAAACCCAAGAGAGATATACGTTATTATCGTTTTATAGATATTTTGTACTAAGGAGAAATGCATTATTTTTATGACGTGAAATAGTTGCACTCTGGCTAAAAATAGCAACAGGTAATGCCAATAGCTCACAGAGTGAAACTATTTAAGCCCATATGTATAAAGGAATGTTGATTTTTAAAATAAAAGTAAATCTTCCATGGGTTTTCTACTACATACTTCAGTAAGAGGCATAATTTATGTTATTAAGCCATACAAGAAGTCTTAATACCCAGGGTTCCCTTTAAACAAAACCGGCAATGAGAAAGGCAATGAAAATCATCTCAGTCATGTACAACAACTCATATCTCACCGCACTATATCTACTCATAAATGCACTAGAGGAAGCTCAGAAAGCCATTTCAAACCCTAATTTGATTGTTTAACACAGCCATCCATCTCTTGAAGTTTTCAAAGTGCCACACCCCGGCTGAACTCTCCAAGCGTCTCTGACTCAGCATCCTGTCCCTTCCTGACTAGCTCACATGTCACAGTATATCAGGTGGCAGGTTTGTTCAACAGCAACTAGAGGAGCATTTGAACTTTCTTGTCAGAAGCTCTGTCTGTCAACCACAGTGTCACCCCGGACATGACAGCTACAGCACGAGGGCAGCGCACACTCGGCTGCCTGCAAACGGTGACCACCGCAGACCTCCCACGGGATCACGTGTAGCATATCCACATATACATTTGGGAACATTTCAGCCATCATGTTCTATTATGAAAGGACAGTCTTTAACCTCTGCTCAAGGGACCTTTAAGAAGCTGCCGAAACTGGCTGCACATTGAAACCAGGAGTAAAAAATATGCAGTTCGCTGCGCAGTCACGGCTGATTAAACGCAGCTTTAATGTGGTAAAGATTAGACTACCATGGGATTATCAACTGAAACTCTCACAGGGCTGTGAGTTAAAGCAGCGGCACGTATCATACCCAGGAATCCTGTTCTGATTTCCATATGGATGGCTCAAGAAGCAGAATGGCGAACGAAGGAGGCGGTCTTGGGAAGAGAGAGAGAGAGCAAAAGCGTGCCACAAGAATGGACTAATTCGAGCAGACACGGCTGCCTGATCCCCACCCTCCAGTTTGGCCCCTGGTTCTGCAGCTGCTCAGAAAAGCTTTGCTCATCCTTCTACAACATTCACTGAGATGAGGCTCTTTACATGGCCAACCACTGCAGCATTGTGGATGCATATAGGGTGTGTGGGTGTTGTTATACAACCACAGACGTATAACAGGAGAAACAGGGATGCAGTAAATCTGTGGGTCAAGTCGAACCGTGAAGAGATTTTCAATACATTTTAGTTATGTTAAAGCAAATCAACTGAGTAAATGATTCTGTGTTAAAATATTAATAACATTTTAATTACAAATATTATAATTTATATTAATTATAACATTTACATTATAATTATTGTAATTATAACATCAATTACAACGTTTTTAAATACCTTTTTGTTTTCCTACTTTTTAAAAAATATATATATATAATTTACTTTTAATTTAGAATTTACTTTTATCACTTTTTATTTATTTATTTATTTTTTTTTATTTTTTTTTACAATTCTCTAACAATATACACTGCCATTCAAAAGATTGGGATTAGCAGGTTTTTTAATGTTTTAAAAATAATTCTTATGTGCTCATCAGGGCTGATTTAGTTATCAAAAATACAGAAAAAATTAATTTGTGAAATATTATTACAGTTTAAAATAATGGTGTTCCATATTAATATATTTTTAAATATAATTATTTACAGTAAATGCTGCTCCACACAAACAGTTATCGTTTACATAAACCAATTATTATTGTTTTATTGCAACTATATATGTATTTTAAGTCATTTTAAATTCTATTGTTCACTTACTTCTGTTTTTGTTAGCTCAAAATATATCCAATTACTTGATTAATCGTCAGAATCATCGACCAGTTACTCATTTACAAAAATAATCGATAGTGACAGCCCTAGTCTTGAGACACCAAAGTATACTATATTTATTAAAACTTTCCAAAAGTATTTCATGTCATATATCTATTTATTCATTGCTGTACCAGGGTACCGGCACTGGCGCACTGAGTACTTCACTCATTCTAACTAAAACAGGCTTGCACTGTGCACGTTTTATTCACCCACAATATATTCTATTCTTTAACATGGAGCCTGTAGTGGCAGAACTGTCAATCTTAGGTGACATCTCCAGTCTGTACCTGTAACAAACAGAAATCTTAGCCTCTGATCCTGCTGTGAAAGCTCAGGGCTCCTCTCCCGCTGAGAGCAGGTGGTTGCCATGACAGCTACAGGAGGTCGTGAGGGAGGCCGCATCCTCCCGTATCCTGTCACTGCACTAATGTATATACCGCAATAAGAAAATAAGGCACTTTAGCTGTTTGGCATGCCATGATGGAAAAATGCTCATTAGACAGATTTGATCCAATTAGACAGCTGTTTGTTACTTAGAGCATCTATACCTGTGACCTCTTGACATATCATCTCTATAAGACTCAAAACACGTTTCTCATACAACACGCTAATTAACCCCCCCCCCACCCCCAGCTCGTAGAAATTATTAGAGTAAATTAACTGTTGGACTAGCGGTGCTACTTTAATTGCAACACAAGAGTTTTATCAAATTAACATAGTTGACATAAAAGGATAAAGATGTTTCTCAAGGAGTCTTGAAAGCACGTTTGAGCATTTGCCACCAAGGAGCATGTGGTTTAAGATCAGACATGCTATTCCTGTGCTTTCCCATTAAACACCCACAGGATCTCCACTAATGAGGTGGTGTGCGGTAGCTTCATTCATACAAACAGCGGGGAGATGGTTGGTATCTTGCGTGCCCTTTACACATGTGAGACCAAATATTCAAAATATAGCTCTCATGTAGTCTAAAGTGCTTTAAAATCTGCAGAATTTCTTTGAAAGAATACTAAGGGTGTGTTCACACTTGTCATGTTTGGTTCGATTAAAACAAACTCTTGTGCGATTGCTCTATTAGTGGGGTTCATTTGAGTAAGTGTGAACGCTGCCATCTGAACCCTGGTGCGCACTATTCAAGCAGACTGAGGCTGCTAAAAAGATGGGTCTCGGTCCGCCTCCAAACAAACTCTGGTGCGGTTCGAATGAAATATGAACGCAACAAGGACCAAATACTTCTAAACAAACCAAAAGATGCGACGCTATATGACATGATTTAACGAAGGGAACAAGCGGTGTATCCAAAACAAAATGAAGAGAGGGCAAACGTGGACCAACAAGGAGGTAAAGTGCCTTTAATGAGCTCTTTGTGAGTTCGCAGGTAGTGAAACTCATTCACATGCAACAGTGCAGCGCACTTAGTCCAGCATATGGCATTAGGTGTAGTCGCTTTAAGTCGAATGCATATTTTTCTGTTCAGAGTGTTTGGTGAGTTCTGTCACAAAATATACGTCATTCAATGTATTTAAGGTTGTGGACGTATCACTATACCTTTAGGTTTGCTGTCAAAAATGCCAGTGTGAACGCTAAGCAGACTAGGACCAAATGTATCATTTTCGTTTTTAGTCCGGACTAAACTCAGGGTTTCTGCAGATATGAACAAGTGAAATTTAAGACTTTTTAAGACCTTTTTAATACCACCTTATATGAAATTTAAGACCGAAACCTGTAATGGAAATAGATATTATATTACATGCATACATGTCATATTTAATGTGTTTAATGTAAAAAGTAAACCCAATTTCATGGCTTTCATAAATTAAATTTATTACTACGATATACAGTGAACTTTTCATATCAGCAGATACTATTCCACACAAACTATCCCCATAAAAGTACCACTAGAAATATCTGATGTAAAAAAAAATCTGAAGCAATATTTTCATCAGTGCTCTATTAGCTTTTACATCTTAAATCTGCATATTTGATTTACCTTTATAACGGCCTTTTTTTTTGTTACTTTTGAAATGTATGCATTACCTTTGAAATTTATTTTATGAATTTATCAATAAATTCTAAATGGCTGTTAGCAGTGAGATTACATAATTTACACTGTAAAATTAAAAGTCAGATTAATGTTTTAAATACATTTATTGATTTATAAATATATAAATTAGAAATGTTGGGTGTGGAGGCATACTTTTAAACACACTAAACTACCAGCAGGTGGCGGTAAGTCACTTCATGAGCGAGTTATTTCAACTGATTCGAGCAAAACGCTGAATCATAGCAAAACGTTGCTAGGAGAATGCTTCTGCTGCGATCCTTGTTTGGAACTATTTTCATTGGTGAAACAGAACAAAACAGTGGAAATATTTTGTCTAATATGTAAGTAACTACTTGTATATTGAGCTAAAATTAATGTAACATTTGTAATTGTGAGAATATTCAGCAAAAAGCTCACTTGGTATGTTACTGAACTATATCATGTTATAAATAAACTATACATTTTAAATTTTTACCTCAGTGTGTTTCTTTAGAGTGCTGTTACATTCATTTGTTTTAAAGTATGTCACAAATAGACCAGAAATGCACTATCCATTATCAATTTCTGTTTATGTTGAATGTATTAAAATAGGAATCTTTCTTGCCTTTCGCTGCTTCGCTAGTTGTTTTGGTCACTTCAGTTTTAATCAGACAGTTTGTTCGGTCGGGCAAGTAAAAAAAAAAATATTTCAAAAGTATCTCGAAGGCTGGCGGTCAGCTAGCTCGACCTATATTTATTATTATTATTGAGAACATTATATACAGAAAAAGGTAGTTTGACCTGTATTCTGCTACTACGATTCTGTCTGAAGAAGCAGTAACTTCCACAGAGGGAGGAAAAAAATCTACAGTTGTTAGCAACTGGCCTTAGCCAAGCCTTATATTCAGTTTTTACAAGCCAAGTATCACTAAACTTGCACTTCCCCATAGCTAAAAAGTTAAATCCATTTTACTTCTGCGGTACAATCCGAGAGAGACTTGCGCCAATAACAGAAAGCTGATTGGCTATTGCATGTTGGTCTCATTTGTAGTTTAAATACAGCAAATTATATTTGGAATAGTGAAATAAAGAACTACAACACCACGGAAACAACAAAAAGAGAATTTAAATGAGCTTTAGAGGGAGCGTTACATGGACATCGGAAAAATAAGACCTGTGTAAAATTATTTAAGACCTAGAACAGCGAATTTAAGACTTTTTAAGGCCTAAAATTTTGATTTTTAAATTTTAGACTTTTTAAGACCCCGCGGAAACCCTGTAAACTACAAGTGTGAACAACCCTTTAGAATAGTGTCAAAAATAGTTCATCCAAAAATGAAAATTCTGTCATTAATTACTCAGCCTCATGTTGTTCCAAACCCGTAAGACCTTCATTCATCTTCGGAACACAAATATATATTTAAGATATTTTTGATGAAATCCGAAAGCTTTTTGACCCTACATTCAAGGCCCAGAAAGGTAAAACAGACCATGTGACATCAGTGGTTCAACTGTAATGTTATGAAGCTATAAGAATGACACAGAAGAGAGGAAATTGTTGAATAAAGTTGTTATTTTTGTTTTCTTTGCGCACAAAAAGTGTTCTCATAGCTTAAAGGTGCCATAGAATGGAAAATTTACCTTGGCATAGTTAAATAATAGCAGTTCAGTACATGGACATGACATACCATGAGTCTCAAACACCAACATTTCCTCCTTCTTATATAAATCTAGTATTTGCCAAAGACCACCGAAAAATAGGTCAATTCCAACATAACATAGACTGTTACGAAACAGTCGTTGGAGATTGTTAATAGTTACGCCTCCAACATTTGCATCGCCCAATCATCGATAACGTCAGCACATCAGCAAAACAAGGCGAGTCGCTCAAGGGACACGGTTAGCTTAATGCTAGCGCTAGCCTGTTACATTGCTATACATAGGATTTCACTTACCACATAAACAGAGAGATGACTGCGCTGATGATGGTGAATGATGGAGAAATAACTGCACGGATGATGGTTAATGATTTACAGATCTTGAGAATCACTGACGAGCTCAACTTCTGTGGTAAGAAGCACTCCCTCTGCATTGTAACTTTACACAGAGCACATGCATCACAGTATGAGCATCATGAGACTAAAATGTCGGCGATTAAACATGGCAGATTCAACAAACCGCATATTAAAAGCGGCTAGAGCTCCTAATTAAATATATATTTTTATCCAGAGCATTTTATTCTAGGGGCAAATCCTAGGGTTGTAAATGGACCTGTAAAACCATTTCTGGAGATTTTTTCTTTTTCTCGCCCTTTCCTATGCCATATACCTTCTATGTAGATATCAGAGAACAATTTTAAATATTCTCTCAATGCATTCTATGGCACCTTTAAATTACGGTTGCACCACTGATGTCACATGGACTATTTTAACAATGTCCTTACCACCTTTCTAGGCTGTTTGAACCTTTCAGCTGTGTTGCTGTCTATGGAGACTAAGAAAGCTCTCGGATTTCATCAAAAATATCTTAATTTTTGTTCCAAAGATGAACAAAGGTCAAATGAACAAACGAGGGTGAGTAATTAATGACAGACTTTTCATTTTTAGGTGAACTATCCCTTTAATGGAAGACTGGAGTGCTCACGAATCAAGTCTGAAACAAGTCTGAAAAGAGAATGACTAGCAAAGGCAAAGGTGCTTAAGCAACCGAATTGGTTGTTGAGAGCATTGAAAGATTTAGAAAAAGGAAGGATGTGTATTCCAGAAAAAAATAACAAAAAGGACAATCTTTAAAGTGTACGGACAAGTGTACCAGTTGTGGTTTATGCTTTATAGCGCACCAGAAGAACACAAATGACTTTCTGACATTATTAGCCATGACATTATGCACTGCGTAGCTTGTACTTACCAAAGTCTTACATTCTAATGTCTTGTTTTTCACCTCTCTCTCAAGAATCTGACACCTTTTCCTCCGCTCGTTGACCTCTGACTCCTAGAATGATGAAGAACAAAGAGTAAAGGACATGCCCAGAAATAACTGATTTAACTGACAAGATTCAAATACATATTTCATAACAGAATAAATGAACGATTAAGTCAGTGTTATCATTTAAAAAGATGGTTCACTAAAAAATGTAAAACAAAAATCTGTCATTAATTACTCAGCCTGATGTCGTTCCAAACCCGTAAGACCTTTGTTCATCTTCGGAACACAAATTAAGATATTTTTTGATAAAATCTGAGGGCTTCTTGACTAGACAGCAATGCAATTGACACGTTCAAGGCCTAGAAAAGTCATAAGGACATAATAGTCCATGTGACATCAGTGGTTCAACCTTAATTTTATAAAGCTCAGAGAAGCTCTGTGTCAGTCTTTGATATGCGACAGTTTTACACATGTGCGTGGTACTGCTGACACAGGAAGTTGAACCATTGATGGTTGAGGTTGAAACACTAATGTCACATGGACTATTTTAACGATATCCTTACTTCCTTTCTGGGCCTTGAACGTGGTAGTTGCATTGCTGTCTATGCAGGGTCAGAATGCTCTCTGATTTCCTCAAAATAACTTCATTTGTGTTCTGAAAATGAACAAAGGTCTTACAGGTTTGGAACAACATGAAGGTCAGTAATTAAAGACAGAATTTTCATTTTTGGGTGAACTATCCCTTTACCTAAAACGACTGCATTGAAGCAGATTCCAGATACAATAAACAGGGAAGATACCATATTTACTCAAATGAAACAACAAACTCACACAGATAAAAAGCTACATCCCAGACCTTTAAAGAAGCTGACTTCCAGAACAAAAATGTACAGATAATTTACTCACCCCCTTGACATCCAAGATGTTTATGTCTTTCTTTCTTCAGTCGTAAAGAAATTATGTGTTTTGAGGAACACATTTTAGAATTTCTCTCCATATTGTGGATTCTATGGTGCCCCCAAGTTTGAACATCCAAAAAAGAAGGGAAAGAAGGGTCTTATCTAGCAAAACGATTGGTTATTTTCTAAAACAATTGGCAATTTATATACTTTTGTAACCTCAAATGCTTGTCTTGTCTAGCTCTGCTTTACAAAAAAAAAAAAAAAGAAAAAAAAAACCGATGTAGGGTGATTGTGAAGTTGGAGGACAAAATGAGATGGGAGGTTTTCAAAATCATTTCACTAGATAAGACCCTTCTTACTCAGCTGAGATTGTTTAGAGCCCTTTGAAGTTGAATTTAAACTGCATTTTGGAAGTTCAAACTCGGGGGCACCATAGAAGTCCACTATATGAAGAGAAATCCTAAAACATTTTTATCAAAAACATAATTTCTTTATGACTGAAGAAAGAAAGACATGGACATCTTGGATGACAAGGGGGTGAGTAAATTATCTGTAAATTTTTGTTCAGGAAGTGAACTTCTCCTGTAAGGGCAGTATTACTTTAAGAACAGTGTCAGACAGGCCATTTAGCATAAAGAATGTATCTTGGTATGCCAGAAAGAAAGCTCTGCAAGTGTGTGAGGGTGTGCGACACCTAACGATGGGTGTTTTAAAGAAGCGATGTGTAGCATTAGGGCTCTTGAGGCAGGGGCAGAGAAGGAACAGCTGGGAGCTCAAACCTAGTGGTGTGGAAGTAACAACCGTTTCATCTGTGTCAACATGTTACACAGCTGAGCTTTCCTAAACCGAGGGCTTTTTCACCCAAACCAACCTCATTATAACAAGACAACACCTTCCATTAAATGAGATGAACGAGAAAACACTGATCATTTATCAGAGCTATTAACACTGTACAGTAAATCCTTGCACTGCTCGATTGGCGAAAAGACAGCATCATCTCTGGCAAGTCGGAGGGAGCAGTCAAAGCGGTATGCATTGCGTGCTTGTGTGCGTTTTACAGTGGGGGAGGGGACTCTGGGGTTGCTATAGAAACTTACTCATCCAGGTAGCATGTTAACCATGAGAACGGGCAGCCTATTTGGCGCTCATTTACAATTCATTGTTAAACTCACCGGGTACGGCAAACTCCCTCCACTTGGAAAACGGTCCTAGACTGTGAAAACACAAAATGGTTCATGTGTAATTGTACACCCTGAAAGGAATCACCATGACGTGGGTCATTTCAACAGGGAGGAAGTGGATCTCTATGGGAAGGAAATCTCGGGTTTCGCCTTTCTATCTGCTCTGTCATTATAAGATACCGTTATGGCTCCATTAACCACATCAACTGCATTATCAATTTATATATGTCTGTCTTATGCGAAATGGGGGCAGAGATGCCTCGGAGGGGGTCCGTGTTTGCGAAAGGGTTTCTCGGGAAGCGTAGGATTATTCAGGACTCTCTCCTACACATTTTGAGAGATAATCTCTGGAGTGGGGGACTACAGGGACACTGCCTGGGAATTCAAAATAGACATGTGTGGTGTGCCCACCTCCTCTGTGCCTCATAACCAGAACTGGTTGCCATTCAGCACAAATGAGGGGAGGGACAGAGAGCAGGTTAAGGGTAAAAAATTAAAAGAAATCTCAACGCCGCAGAGAAATTTAATGGTTGTATTCTAATCTCCATGTCTTTCTCGTGACACTCACATATGTAGTGGTGGAAGCTTCCTCCTGTGAACCCCAGAGATATATGCATGGGGTGTGATAATGATGCTACAGTGCTCAGGATGTCAACATGGTGATTGATTTATTCTTGGCTCAGCATCCTGCCGTCCTGAGACTCTTGGTGCCAAGAAGCCTCTGAGTTTGTTAGGCTGTGATTATCAGTGCATCTCTGTGTTTTTAGCTTGCTTTAAAGGAATAGGTCACCCAAAAATGAAAATTCGATTATCACTTAGCTTACTGTTGTTCCAAACCTGTATGAACTTTTTCTTTCTATTTTGAACCCAAGGCATGTTGGGTTCAAGATTGTTTCAATCAACCATCTATAAAGTGTTGCCTTATTTTGTCATATTTTTGTAGAACAACCCATAAGTTAACATCACCCTGGTACTGATTTTCGATTATTGCAAAATATAAGCTTTGAGACCAATGAAAGTTGTAATGTTATCATCAAAAAACAACATAAAATTTTGAATAAATAGGCTATTTTCTGTCCTGTTTTGACCCCCTCATCGAAACACTCTGTTTAAATAGATGTGGCGGATTGTAAACGTGGAAGCTGGGCCTAAAACTAACTTTCTGCCACACCTGCCAAAGGCAAACTCTTTTTTTTTTTTTTTTCAAAAACAAGCATTACTACTACAATGACTAAACATATTTACAGTGTTTTTAATTTGTCTTGCTATTGGTTTCCCTTAATTTCACCTATTAATTATTGCCATTCAACTATACAGTATAACTGAAAGCCATTATTTTTTACATTTAATAGGCTCTGAAATATATAACAACTTTTAGCGCAAGTAAACTATAAATTGTATATGCATAAACTATACAGAACAAAAGTTGATCAGTGACTAGGAGCAGTCGAGTGATTTCCCCATTATCCCTTTAGGAATTTTGACGGCTAAATACAACCACCAGAAGTAAAACGCTAACTTTGCATGACTTCAGCATTATCACCATTACGCTTCTGAAAACTCTTTAAAGTCTACAAGTCGATAAATTTGAGCTAGAACAGTCTGCAAGAGCATGATATACTGTAAACACAGCGAGGCAGTAAAAGCAGACTAGAGAGAATATGCAGTTTCCTATTCCGTGTGATGAAGTTTAATCGCCCAAAAAACCTCTGTAGTCCCATTTAGCCGCTTGTTAGCAATCATCTTTTTAAAGACACATAAAAGCTTTTTAAAAAATCAGGGTAAAAAGTGGGGTAGTAATTACGTATTTAGTGTCTTAGAATAAAACATAAAAATATCTTGAGTTTGTGTTGTAGTCCACAGACCTTATCTCAGGCATTTAACCAAAAAACCCATTGACTCTGGGACGATGGAACCGGTAGTTTCTGCAGCACTCTATTCAGTTTGACTATTTCTCTTAACATTTATGTGCATTATCGCTAGAAATAGGCCACTTTGAATCACTTTGACAGCATCAAGGATTTTGAGGCAGCTCAGGATGACTTGTTAGCTGGGTATTAGAGTACCGTCATTTAAGCCTGTTTCCCCCACCATCCTAAAAAAGAAACAGTGATGAATCTGGCTGAGACTCAAGGCTCAGTTTGGCATTGAGAACATCCTGACTGACTTTGAATGTACGCTAGCTTAATGTATTAGGATGCTCTCTTCTTTGGATGATAACTCTTGCAAATGTCCTGGAGCAAAGGTCCACTTAATTAAGACAAAGACAGAGGACTTTTACATTAAGATTTACATTTCCAAAGGGAATATGCAACGCAATACTAATGATGTACATTTACAAAGACGATTACGGGTCTTGCTCTAACTATGCACATCAAAACATCCGCTTTAAAAGGTAGTGAGCAGACAAAGACACGTTTAATTGAGACAATGTGCTGACTGACATATTCTAATCTTGCAAACAGCAAATAATGCATTCATTCACATGACCGTCTGAGTGCATTGTAAGAGGACCAGAAGGAGAACACAGGGCGTGGGGTATTTTTAAAAAAGTCAATAACTATTGAACAGCAAGTGTCACTCAGCAAAGGCGGGGGATTCGCTGTAACCATGACAACCGGAGAGATGCAGTGAGGCAGCAGGCTGCCCAGTTTAAAAAGTCTGACCCAGGACAACCCATAAAACCTAAAATCACAGTTTAGGAAATCTCCAACATGCTGCACTAAAAAAGTAACACATTTTGATAATACATGCATATTATCTGTTATCATGTTTGAGAAAAATTGCTTTAGTTCTTGCATCATCCTTCATCATGCATCTGAAATACATGATATATGAACTGGGGCAATACCTCGCTATGAGCATATATACTGAGAGAGAGAGAGAGAGAGAGAGAGAGAGAGAGAGAGAGAAAGAGAGAGAGAGAGAGAGAGAGAAAGAGAGAGAGGATTTACTATGCTGCACAGCTCCTCATGCAGAAACACACACTGGAATCCCCACAGCCAAGCTGCAGGCAGAGGAAGGAAAGTGAGAGAAACAGAGAATTGCAGCAAAAGGATAAATGAGAAGAGGAAGCATTTACCGTCTCAGTTCCAAAGGCTCTTAAACCTGCTCAGAAAATATTCTTTCCTTTCCCTTCTGCACTCTTCCTCTCCTCCTCCGTCTCGCTTCCTCTGGGCGTGCAAATGTCAGACAGCGGTAACGGCAGCTCTCTCTCTTTCTCGCTCTCCTTCTCTCTTTACAAGGCCTGCTGCATGCTGCAGAAGCAGAGGCACAGTGCTCCCCCACCATACGCTACGGTCTGCCCTCCATCCCCTCCCTGAGTGACTGATGCTGAGTGCGGGTGGAGGAGAGAGGAAGTGGGAGGGGAAATGATGGAAATAGGCTGTCGAGTGGGCGGCAACTCCTAAAACCATGATCCCTCCCTGCCGGTACCAAACCTCCATGAAGAGGTGAAACAGACGCTAGGAGTAGGCGGAGCTAATTGGGAAAAATCATTAACGTGTTTTTTGGCTTATGTACTCCACAAACACATCAGCAGGGATTGACGCCTAACGTTTATGCATCTACTACTAAATTTACATACTTTTGTATAAATTAACATTAATTAATTATTGAATTAACATTAACCATTATTAATAAATGCTGATAAAAGGGTTAGTTTACCCAAAAATGAAATTCTGTCATTAATTATTCACCCTCATGTTGTTCCAAACCGGTAAGACCTTTGTTTATCTTCAAAACACAAATTAAGATGGTTCAACTTGAATTTAATAAAGCCACGAGAATACTTTTTGTGCGCAAAGAAAAAAAATGACGACTTTTTTAACAATTTCTTAATGGAACTGGCGTTTTGACGTAGAATGCATTTCTTAGGCTACGTTTACACTAGTGCATTTTCGTTTTTAAAAGCAGAACTTTTACTATGGTTACGCCTGTCATTTACACTACTTCAGCGTTTTCGACCCTTGAAAACTGAGACTTTTAAAACCATTTTAGATTGAAAACTCTGGGGTTGTGTTTCAGTGTAAACGGACCAAAACAAAGACATTTAAAAACGATGGTGTGGCTGCCCACATTTTTATTGATTACATGATTACATATTTTTCACACAATAGCAATAAATTATTAATAATTATGATTCTCTTTAATTCCCCTTTTTATCTTTTACATTTTCATTTCTAAAATAGTCAACCACTTATATACACTTATATGCACAAAGTCAAGTTTTACAGACATTCACACATAGACTAGTCATTAGTCTGGTTTCCACACCGCATTTGACCAACATATATACAAAAATCATTTCAGGTTTAAGAATTTTTCAACATTGCATCAACTACTGATGAACTATGAACTGTTTGAATTATCACTTATTGAATGTTATCACTTATGTGTTATTGAAAGGCTTTTGTCTTTTAAACTCATTAAAATACACAATTTCTTATTTTCAGACATTCACAAACTTTTTGTCATCTGAACCTCTTTCATCTATTATATTTTAGGGATGCACCGAAATGAAAATTCTTGGCAGAAACCGAAAACCCGAAAAAGAGGAAACCAAGGCTGAAAACCGAAAACCGAAACACCGAAAGAATTATGGCAATTATTAGTACCATTGAATTTATGGCTATGACCGTGTACTAATCTTACTAAAATCAAGGCATTGCAATTGCATAAAACAATTATTTAAACAATTATTATTAAAACATTTAAACAATTATTATCAATCAAATATTATATTACTTAAATAACATATACATATATTTTACAGCCTTTGTTTAAATTGTTTAAATTTTTATAACACATTATCTTGTGGATCCATAAGTTCACATTTACAACTCATGTGTTTCTCTTCCAGCAGGAGGCGCTGTCAGAATGGTACACAAAGCAGCGCAGCAAATGACTTTGAAACGTGCAGCGCTCATATTTATTCAATGAATAGCCTTTTGAAGTTTCATCGCAATTCTTGTCTTTCAGTCCCCACATTTAAGACCACCTGAAATCATAATTAAGACTTTCTTAACCCCTAAATAGCACTGCAGTCATCAATGAAAATTAATAGTATTATTCAAGTCTTTCAAAAAACAACCCTTACACAAAATACGTTTCTTTTAATTTTTTTCCCACCATGTTCAGGGCACAAGAAAAATATTAGGGGACTAAATTAATATCAGCATATAAAGTATAATTGCCTCTCATTGTCTCTGAGAGAATGCACGTCAGATGCTGAAAGCACTGTCAGTTTTTACTTTCGCTTTAACATATTGTGCAGTTTTCAAATTGCTTGTGTGATATCCATTGGCTCACCTCCATGGTTTAAAACATAAATATTTATAAAAATACAGTATATAGAAAAGACATATCTTTAAAATATTGTGACGTAACATCAACGTAAAGCCATTGTTTTTCACTCACTGAAAGCAACATCTGCCTTGATCTCTGCTCTCATCACTGGCTGCACGCACGACTGCAGACACACCCCCTCTTGAAATTTCGGCATTACATGTTTTGCAAATCGCTATCCGTAGGACTTTCTCAGATATACTGAAATACGTCCACACCGCAGACGTGTTTGCGTCAACATACTGTTTTGGCCGAGTTGTTTCGGTGATAAAAGTCTTTCGGCCGAAAACCGAAAATGCCCTTTTGGGCCATTTTCGGCCGTAAATTTTCAGTGGCCGAATATTCGGTGCATCCCTATTATATTTACTTTAAAAGGGTGGTTAATCAGCAATTCTGTAAAAGACTATATCTCCCTTTGCATTGAACTTTAAGTATTGTAACTTTGCAGATGTTGCTTATGTTCAAACAGCAACATTACACACTAACTAATGTTAAAGGGATAGTTCACCCAAAAATTTAAATTTGATGTTTATCTGCTCTCCCCCCAGGGCATTCAAGATGTAAGTGACTTTGTTTCTTCAGTAGAACACAAACAAAGATTTTTAACTCAAACCGTTGCAGTCTGTCAGTCATATAATGGCAGTCAATGGTTACCAAATCATTAAGAGTAAAAAAAACATACATAGACAAAACCAAATTAAACCCTGTGGCTCGTGACGATACATTGAGGTCTTGAGACACACATGTAATCCTATTTTGTCATGTAAATCTGTAAATCATGTTGAAACACAGTGAAAACGTCAAAATGCCGTTTTAAAATGAAAATATTACTGTAAATAGAGCCTTAGTTCATTGTCTATATATTCTGGATTAAATAAGTAAGGCTGGGCAAAAATTGCGAGTCATCCTCTCTATCGGAATCTTTAAACATGTTTACGAAGACTGTTTTATGTACAGCGTGCATAAAACATAGGTGCATAGGTTCTATTTCAGAACGTCAGCTCCTGCGTCGACAGTATCACTCGAATAAAGTTGTTTTTGTCTTCTTTGCACACAAAAAGTATTCTCATAGCTTCATAAAATTAAGGTTGAACCACTGATGTCACATGGACTGTTTTAAAGATGTCCTGACTACCTTTCTGGACTTCGAGCGTGCCAGTTGCGTTGCTGTCTATGCAGGGTTAGAAAGTTCTCGGATTTCATAATCAAATTTATTTATTTGTGTTCCGAAGATGAACGAAGGTCTTACGGGTTTGGAACAATACGATTTAACATATTTGACGATTTGACATAACATATCATATTTAAAATAATCATTTCTGTTTTATGCTCTCTTTATCAAAGCAAAATCACCACACTAATACACACACAAAGACATGTACAGAGGCTCGTGTTACCCTGCTTTAGAGGTACCGACCTCATTCCTTCGCCGTCTGCTGTAATCAGCACTGCTTTAAGGGAGTCCCACATCTGAGAAACCCTGCAGTCAGACTGATACCTCTGCTTGCAAACATGACTAGGTATAAAATGATGCAGGATGTGGCTTTCGGCTCGCTCTAAGAGGGAGGACTACGCGCCGCATCGAAATAGAGCTGCTGGTGTAATGGATACGAAGCATCATACCACAAAGCTTTTAAAGCGCCGATAAAATTGTGGGATTCCATATGTATGGGGGTGGCCTATATAGATTTCCAGTTAAAGGGAGTGCATATACATTACAGAAACAGCGAAGACAAGCACGCTAAATAATAAAATATATGTACAGATACAAACTTAACACTGTGTCATGGTTTTGTGGCAGCTAATCTGAAGTAATGACTTCTGCTCTTGGACCACAAAATCTGTGTAGCAATGGCCAAAAAAACATTGTATGGGTCAAAATGATCCATTTTTCGTTTATGCCAAAAATCATTAGGAAATTAAGTAAAGATCATGTTCCATGAAGATATTTTGTAGATTTCCTACTGTAAATTTATCAAAAATATTTTTTTTGTTTAGTAATATGCATTTCTAAGAACTTCATTTGAACAACTTTAAAGGTGATTTTCTCAATATTTCGTTTTTTGCACCCTCAGATTCCAGATTTCAAATAGTTGTATCACAGCCAAATATTGTCCTTATTTATTCAGCTTTCAGGTGATGTTTAAATCTCAGTTTCAAAATATTGAACCTGGTTGGACTGGTTTTGTGGTCCAGGGTCACAAATGCAGTTTCATTGATGGTTTGAAATATTTATAGTTTTATAAAAGTATCTCAATTCAGCATGAAGAGATTAACAGTGTAGGAGTAACTCTCCAGAGAGGTCTGGGAGAGTCTAGAAAGTTACTGTTTACTTTTACTTCTACAATATGTTTTTGATAGAAGCTTCTCTACAAACGATAACTTTAGAAAGATGTTAGTAAGACATGCTGCAAAAATGTGTTATTATGTTTCATTTAATTGTTTACACAACTCAAATATCTAACTGAATATAGACAATACCCTTACGCACTTGATGTTAATATGAACATAGCAGAGTTTTAAACCCTTGACTGTAAGTATCTCTATGGGATGGTTCAATTAGAGAAACAGCAGACAGAAAAGAGAAGGGATATTCGCTCCAGAAACTAAACCGAATATCTTCCCTGAAGGTGTTTTGTTGTTTTCCTCTCCCTTCCATATACAGTCACAGAGGCACGCAAGCAGCAGAGGAATAAATATTAATCCCAGGTTTTAGTTTACAGGCAGTGATTCATTCTGTTTTGGCAACTGGCATGCAGAAATCAATTGTGAAAATTGCTTTCAGAGAACTGAGGTCACAATATTATTCCCCATGGCCAATCAGGCTCATAATATACGACTTCCACATAATGCCGTGGGTTTTAAGAAAATAGGCAAGTGATTAACAAAACTATTATTTAAAGAATGAACTTTAGTGTAATGTTTCTTGTTTAAACACAACATATTTAAAATGCAACTAGAAATGCACAAGATATTAGTATCAGTTACTAGAGATATTTTAATTGATCACCATCGGTTTAGATTAGATTAGATTAGATTCAACTTTATTGTCATTACACATGTACAAGTACAAGGCAACGGAATGCAGTTTAGGTCTAACCAGGAGTGCAATAAGCAGCAAGTGCAGGATAAAGGTATAATTTATAAGTTATAAGTGCACTTATAGGAGATATGTACAGGGGGAAGCTATGGATAATATTTACAGATGAAGTACTGTGAACATAATTTACAGATGATAATTAACTACAATTAGAATGTATAAATAGATGAACACAATATACAGGTTGCTATTAACTATAATGTAAATTGCAGGTAGATTTGAACATAATATACAGGTTGCTGTTTACTAAAGCAGAATTTACAAATAGACATGTGTAGATATAGATTTATCACAGATTTACAATATGTATATATGCAAAGGAAATGTGCATTTACAAATGGGTATGTACAGTGTAGTGCAATGAATATTAAGTAGTGCAATGGTAGTGGGGAGAGTGTAGGGTGTGTGAGGGGGGCAGAGGTGTCAGTGGGGGGCAGAGTTCAATAAGGAGACAGCTCTGGGAAAGAAGCTGTTCCTCAGTCTGCTAGTTCTTGTCCTGTGGCATCTGAAGCGCCTGCCGGAAGGCAGGAGAGAAAACAGTTTGTGGGCGGGGTGAGAGGAATCCTTAAGAATACTGCGTGTTCGACGCAAACAGTGCTTCTTCTGAATGTCCTCAATGGATGGAAGTGGAGTCCCTATGATGCGTTGGGCAGTTTTCACCACCCGCTGCAGTGCCTTACGCTCCGCAACAGAGCAGCTTCCGTACCAGACTGTGACACAGTTCGTAAGGATGCTTTCTATCGTGCAGCGATAGAAGTTCACCAGGATAGCTGAGGACAGCTGGTTCTTCTTAAGTGTTCTCAAGAAGAACAGGCGCTGGTGAGCCTTCTTGACCAGGCTGGAGGTGTTGGTGGTCCAGGATAGGTCCTCCGAAATGTGGGTCCCCAGGAACTTAAAAGATGAAACAGACTCAACAGCCATCCCATTGATGTGGATGGGTTCGTGTGAACCTCTTCTTCCCTTCCTGAAGTCCACAATGAGCTCCTTGGTTTTGGTGGTATTAAGGAGCAGATTATTGTCTGTGCACCACGTGGCCAGGTGCTGAATCTCCTCCCTGTAGGCAGTCTCATCGTTGTTGCTGATGAGACTGATCACCGTAGTGTCGTCTGCAAACTTGATGATGGTGTTAGATCCATACACAGGCCTGCAGTCGTGGGTGAAGAGGGAGTAGAGGAAGGGGCTCAGCACGCAGCCCTGTGGTACTCCAGTGTTGAGCGTGAGAGTAGTGGAGGAGATGTGGCCTGACCTACAGTAACATGCTGAGGTTTATTGGTCAGAAAGTCCATAATCCAGTTACACAGTGAAATGTTAATGTCCAGGTCTCTAAGTTTAGTGATTAACTTAGAGCAGTCATTCCCAAAGGCGGGGTCGCAGGAAATATTGTATGGGTCGCCAAGTCGAGCACTATTTTTCAGTGCGCTATATACTCTTGATTAAAATTTATATGTGTAGTTCACCTATTAGCCGCACGAGGGAGCTCGTTGTTTTCTTCTTCTGCTTTCTTTTTTTTGTTGTTGTTCTTTAGCTGCGCTCTGCATCGCCTGTTTCATACTCCGTCTGCAGTGCGTATGCGTTGCGTATTTTTTTCTGCACCCATGTTAACGGATTGGAGCGTTCACACTGCACGCGGTTGCAGTCCAGCAGTGCGTCCCAGAAGCAGTGCGTTTGCAGCAGAGCAGTGATCATTTCGGCAGAGTCTATTTTTTGCTGTGCTGCAAGCGCTGCATGTGCTGAATTAAAGTGACAGCGCATTGTTCGCTGTAAAAATGAACATGGATTGACACGAAAATGTCCCATAAATGCATATAAATGAAGTCCACTTTTTCACAGTCAACACGTGGCTTTTTGGCTAGGTTTAAAATAAGGAAAAGTGCAGTTTTAAAGAAAAAGGCAACATAATACGTGCACTTGTCCAGGCAGAAAAGTTCTTTAAAGCATTGTTTTTAATAAAGATTTAATGCGAAAGAAAAGCATGAGAGCCGACTGTTTCTGTCTGTGATAAGTTTTAATTAAAATATTTTTTGATAGCCCAATTTCAATTAGAAAAGGAAGCTTTAGCCTCCCTATGTTGTGTTTAAATGTGTTGCAACTTGCTTGAGCAACTTAATATACAAATCTAGAAGTCAAGTGCATTGAATAATATGTTGTTTTTATTGAGTTTAAACGTGAAAATGTCTGTTACTGTATTAGTGTACTGTGATAAAAGAGGATCACAATGCTGAAAAAGCACTTGTGGATTTGAAATCAAAATAACGGATAAATATTGTGTTTGTGGTAAACAGCATTTTCTGCAAATCTGCATTTTACTTAAATAAAAAAAAATGTGCTTTGTCAAATATCTGTATCTCTTTTAAATAGTTAAGTGGAAGCATGACCTTAAAAATGGTCACACATATTTTGTTAATGCATAAATTCTCTTCGTGATATATGAACTATATGGGCTTAATGTTTATTGGGTCACAAGGATTTATCGACTTTAAAATGTGGGTCCCCAGAAAAAAAGTTTGGGAAACACTGACTTAGAGGGTCTGACAGTGTTGAATGCTGAGCTGAAATCAACAAACAGCATTTGTGCATAAGTGTTTGTATTGTCCAGGTGTGTGAGTACAGAGTGCAGCGCTATGGAGACTGCATCATCTGTGCTCCTATTAGAGGATGGATACCCGAGCCGAGCCCGACGGTACCCGACGGAACCCGACGGGCCGGGCCGGGTTCGGACAGATATTTAGAAAGGATGCTCGGGTTCGGGTCGGGCTCGGTTACATCAGCGCGATAGTGCGCCTGTGTTATAACAGCGCTTTTTGCCCCGTGTGCACTGATGCGCTCATCTGTTGACATTTCCGAACGCCTTCCTACAGTTGCTTAATAAAAGCGGGCTTTCCACACAAAAAACTGCACGTGTCATTAGTATGAGAAAAAAAAAAAGATTTTAACTGTGTCGGGCTGGGATCGGGCTCGGACATAAATATCTTAATGCCTGTCGGGTTCGGGTCGGGCTCGGTTACTGCTCTGTCGGACGCGGGCCGGGCTCGGACAGAAAAATGCGGCCCGATCCGCACTCTAGCTCCTATTGCCACGGTAGGCAAACTGGTGTGGGTCCAGTGTGGATTGGAGGGAGCCCTTGAGGTGTGAGAGGACCAGCCGCTCGAAGCACTTCATAATGATGGGTGTGAGTGCTACAGGGCGGTAGTCGTTCAGGCATGTTGGGTTGAAGTGTTTTGGCACTGGCACAATGGAGGTGGATTTAAAACATGTGGGAACAGTTGCTTGGGCAAGGGACATGTTAAAAATGTCTGTGAATACCTCAGCAAGCTGCTCTGCACATGCCCTCAGTACGCGGCCAGGAATACCGTCTGGTCCAGCAGCCTTGCGCGCGTTGATCCGGCTCAGTGCGGTGTGTACATCAGAGGAGGTTAGTGTGATGGGTGAGTGTTCGGTTGAGGGAACGATCTTGGTGGCAGTGTCTGTATTGTCTCTCTCAAAGCGAGCATAAAAGTCATTAAGCTCATCCAGGAAGAAGACGTTAGTGGCTGTGGGGGTGGAGTAGCTGGGTCTGTAATCGCTGATGGCCTGAATGCCCTGCCACATGCGTCGAGGGTCAGAGTTAGAAAAGTGCTCCTCTAGCTTAAGTTTGTAGCAGTGCTTGGCCTTTTTGATGCCCCTCTTCAGATTAGCCCTGGAAGTGCTGTAGGCCTGTGCATCACCTGATCTGAAGGCAGTGTTGCGTGCTTTCAGCAGGAGACGCACCTCCTTGTTCATCCATGGTTTCTGATTTGGGTATGTGGTGATCTGTTTCTGGGTTGTAACACTGTCTATGGTAGTATTAATGTAATCCAAAACAGAGGAAGTGTATCTGTCAATGTCCGTGTGAGAGCCACAGGTGGTCTGAGAAGCAAACATACTCCAGTCAGTGTGTAGAAACCTGTCCTGGAGTGTGAAGTCTACCTCCGCTGGCCACACTTTGATGGTCTTCACTGATGGCTTCACACGGTTGATGAGGGGTGAGTATTTGGGGGTGAGGAACAAAGAAAGGTGGTCTGATTGTCCCAAGTGGGGGTGGGGGGTCGCAGTATAGGCTTCAGCCATGTTTGTGTATACATGGTCTAAAGTTTTGTTTCCTCTGGTGTAACAGAAAATGTTTCGGTGAAATTTGGGGAGTACTGTCTTTAAGTTTGAGTGATTAAAATCCCCCGCAACAATAAATGCAGCCTCCGGGTGAGCAGTTTGTTGTTTGCTGATGGCCGCATGAAGTTCGTTCATAGCAAGCTTGGCATCAGCATCAGGAGGAATGTAAGCAGCAGTTATTATGGTGGAGGTGAACTCCCGCAGCAGATAAAACGGTCTACACTTAACCATGAGAAACTCTAGGTTAGCTGAGCAATGTCTCCCAATTATAACAGAGTTCGTGCACCAAGCTTTGTTAACATAAATGCACAATCCTCCACCTCTGGTCTTACCGGAGTCATCTGCCGTTCTGTCTGCCCGGAATGTGTGAAGCTCCGCTAGAGCAATAGCACTGTCCGATACATCGCTGTTTAGCCATGTTTCAGTGAAGATCATGACATTACAGTTCCAAAGTTTCTTGCTGTGGTTGATGCGGAGTCGAATCTCGTCCATTTTGTTCACCAGCGACCGTACATTAGCAAGGAAAATGCTGGGTAAAGAGAGCCGGTGTGGTGTTAGCTTTAGCTTAGCTCTTAGTCCTCCGCGCTTCCCCCGTCTTTGTTTACGGTCGCGTCGCCGCCTACGAGCACTTCCGCCCGGGCGGGTAGAGTGCGCAGCCTCTGGTGTTCTGATGATCTCAGGGATGAGTTGAAGATTGCTGATGAAACTGTCGGGAATGTACAAACCGATATCCAAAAGCTCCTGTCGGGTGTACGATGTAAAGGCACTACTGTTCGGTACAAACAGACCCGAGATGAGCAGGTAAAATACTGCAAATTTGCAGAAACTGGAGAGACACTGAGCCTCGCGATGTGTACGCGCCGCCATCTTGGTCTAACATTTACATTGCATATTTAATTTAATTAACCCTATTTTTATATAAATAGTAAATCTTCAGTCATTTTTAGTCATCTAAATAAATATCTAAAACATTAATAAATCGAATAAAATCTTAAATGTAATATTTTGCGAATTTAAAAATGGTTGTCCATTTTAATGAAATAATATGTAAATTCTAAAATCAAACAAATGACCAATTTAATTTACTTAACTGTAATATTTCGAGAATAAAGCAGAAATTATGAGAAAAAAGTATATTTAAACGTAATCTGAGTTAAAACCGTAAAACCTAAAACATTGCTACCATATTTTTTACAGTAAAATTCTGGCAACCACAGCTGCCAGTTTTTTTTACCGTAAATTGTGCAGTGCAGTTTTATCATGAAATACAAATTATAAATGTGTTTTCCTCTTTATTTCAAGTTTATAGCATTATATAAACGTGAAGGAACATTAGAAGGAATGGGAAAAAAAACAGTAAAACAGAATAGCCTATAATTTAATAAAACCAATGTCTCACTGTAATCGGAAAGACTGACTTACATGCCATTTAAACGGAGGCAAATACAGTGATCTGTCACACCACATTAAACAGCATGAAAAACACATTATTGTAATAGATTGTTTGTATTTCGATATAAAACTGATTTTGAAAGCTAAGACTTTGGAATATCTCCCGAGGCTCCAAAACCAGGCCATTTGTATGTGCAAAAGGCTAGAATATATTCTTAAAATATTATAACTTTAATCTTGTAATTGCTACAAATTAATTATCATAATTTTGATTTTATTCTCAAAATATTTTGACTTTATTCCTGAGACAATTCTACTTTATTCTAGAAAAATTTCCACTTTATTCTCAAAATATTTCAGTTTATATTCTCATAATTTCCACTTTATTCGCGATTTAGTTTGACTTTATTTCCGTAATATTTTGACTTTATTCTCATAATTTTGACTTTATTCTTAAAACATTTAGACTTTTTTCTTGAAATATTTAAACCTTATTCTCGTAGTTTTAACTTTATTCACAAATTTTTAACATGGCACAGATAGTTCACCCAAAAATGAAAATTCTGTCATTAATTACTCACTCTCATGTTATTCCAAAACTGTAAGACCTTAGTTCATCTTCAGAACACAAATTAAAATATTTTTGATTAAATCTGAGAGCTTTCTGGCCTTGCATAGACAGCATGACACGTTCAAGGCCCAAAAAGGTAGTAAGGACATTGTTAAAATAGTCCATGTGACATCAGTAGTTCAACGTAATGTTATGAAGCTACGAGAATAGTTTTTATGCGCAAAAGAAAACAAAAAATAGACTTTATTCAACAATTTCTTCTCTTCTCTGTCAGTCTTTTGATACGTAGCTTCATAACATTATGGTTGAGCCACTGTGTGAGTGATGTTGCTGTCTATGCAAGGACAGAAAGCTCTCGGATTTCAAAAATATCTTAATTTGTGTTCCGCAGATAAACAAAAGTCTTAAGGTATTAATGACAGAATTTTCGTTTTAGGGTGAACTATCCCTTTAAGTACAGTTGTCTTTATTTCAGACGACACTCAAGCAAATACCAGCCTACATCCTGAAATGTTCACTTCAAGTTATATCGCGTTAACATTTCAACACAAGATTGCAATTAACGACAAGCACTGAGTGGGCACATATTCAGCTGGAGCTATTGCTTCCTGTCCTGGTCTAACTTATGAGACAAGGATCTGAAAGAGAATGGACCTCCTGCTCCAAATGACTCCAGCGGTCGATGCAATGGAGAGGAAAATACAGTTAAGCAAGCAGCATGGCCCGGCTAAGAGATCACTGTCTGGGTCTAATTCTATTAGGGGACATGACAACCCAAGCCAGGGCCCAACCCTTCAGATATAACCCTCTCCTCTCTTGACTGGCAACATCCTTCCAGAAAAACACTCTGTGTACTCCTTTCACTCATCTAAATTCTCCACTGAAACATACTTTGGCTCAGCTAATTAAGTAGATGTGCCTCTCTCCGGACTGTTATTACTCTGTATTAATTATCTGCTTTTGTCATTATAGTCATGACTGTTATTCACGAAACTAATTATACTACAGCCAGGCTTTTCCACGGCCTTCCTTTCTCCACAGGACAGGCAGAGCCATGGAGATGAGGTGGGCGGTTCCTAAGCAGCAGCAGGCGTGAGACACTTCCTCTGGAGACAGAAGGTCATTCCTCACCACAGGTTCACTCTCCACGCTGTCCGTCAGAGGCGGTCGCCTGGCAACCAGCCATAGGACTCGCACTGCAACGACTGTCACGGCATATTCGCCTGGTTCACCGCTATCACAACTGAAGCTAATAAATGAAGAGGTGTGATCATTTTGAATCTGAACCAATGCCAGCCTTGGCAGACTTGACTTGACTTCAGGCTGGTTTTCTTTAGAAAAAGCATGAAAAATCTAACAGTGTGTTAAGTTTAATATAAGTGAACCCACTTTCAAAGCAATACACAAACCCACAATATTTGAAAATATGCTATGAGTGTGCTCTTACGGAGACATAGTTTCCCCTGCCTACTTATAATACAATTTATTAAGTAAATAATTGATAGTATGCATTACCTACTATGGTGCTGTTGCATTTAAAGCACTTCTATCCGTTAAGTCACATGAAAGCACAATATCATTTAATTTGTCCATATACACCATATTTTAAGTCTGCTAAAGCATAAGATATCATTCTGTACGATTTTAGGGATAGTTCACCCAAAAATGAAAATTCTGTCATTTATTACTCACCCTCAATCGGTTTCAAACACATAAGACCTTCGTTCATCTTCGGAACACAAATTAAGATATTTTTAATGAAATCATAGAGCTTCCTGACCCTGCATACACAGCAACGCAACTATTAATTCAATTCAATTACCTATTAATTAATTCAAGCGCCAGAAAGGTAGTAACAACATTGTTCATTAATTTGCATTCATTAATTTTTTGCACAAAAAGTATTCTTCATAAAATGAAGATTGAACCACTGATGTCACATGGACTATTTTAACAATGTCCTTACTACCTTTCTGGGCCCTGAATGTGATAGTTGTGTTGCTGTCTATGCAGGGAAGTGACATAACAGGTTTGAAATGACACGAGAGTGAGTAATTAATGACAGAATTTTCATTTTTGGCTGTTTAATACCAGAAAATGAATTAAGTTGAATTAAGTTCACAAAACTAGTCTGAATAATTTGGTCTGAGTTTAGTTCACTGACTGAAAAATACGGTTGCAAGAGTGAACAGCCCCCTGAAGATGATCAGTCTTCTTCAGAGATGCAAAGAAGATAGTCATACAGGTTTGAAACAATATGAGTGTAAGTAATGACATGATTTTCATCCCTTTCACCATCCTCTTAAAGGAGAAGTTCACTTCCAGAACAAAAATTAGCGAATAATTTACTCACCCCCTTGTCATCCAAGATGTTTTTGTCTTTCTTTCTACAGTCGTAAAGAAATTATGTTTTTTGAGGAAAACATTTTAGGATTTCTCTCCATATAATGGACTTCTACGGTGCCCAAGAGTTTGAACAATTTAAATGCAGCTTCAAAGGGCTATAATCGATCCCAGGTGAGGTAGAAGGGTCTTATCTAGCGAAACCATTGGTTATTTTCTAAAAAAAATTGACAATTTACATACTTTTTAACCTCAAACGCTCGTCTTGTCAAGCTTTTCGTATACTCTGTGTATTCCGGTTCAAGACAGTTAGGATATATCGAAAAGCTCCCATCTCATTTTCTCCTCCAACTTCAAAATAGTCCTACATCGCTGTTTTACCTTTTTTTGTTGAGGGCGTTTGATCTGCACATTCACTTTGTAAACGCTTGGTCGGTACTTTTGCAACAATTTAGGACAATTTTGAAGTTGGAGATGAGTGGGAAATGAGATGAGAGTTTTTCGACACACCCGGTCATGAACCAGAGTTGACACAGAGCTAGACAAGATGAGCATTTGAGGTTAAAAATATATATAAATTGTATATTCTTTTAGAAAATAACTGATCGTTTCTTCCTCGGCTGGGATCATTTAGAGCCATTTGAAGCTGCATTTAAACTGCATTTTGGAGGTTCAAACTCGGGGGGCCCCATAGAAGTCCACTATATAGAGAGAAATTCTAAAATGTTTTCCTTAAAAAACATAATTTCTTTATGACTGAAGAAAGAAAGACATGAACATCTTGGATGACAAGAGGGTGAGTACATCATCTGTAAATTTTTGTTCTGGAAGTGAACTACTCCTTTAAAAAAACTTTTGCTTCATTGCAATTGCTTAATTTCCAGTACAGTTCTAAAGCGTGTTCTAAAGTAGAGCAAACTTTCTCAGCGGTGCTCAAGCTCGCTTAAATTTGTGCATGTCACTTCCCATCTCCATTCAGCAGGACGAAATTGATCTGTTGCAACTGAGGCTTATAACAAAAGCCATTATTATGGTCTGTCAGTTTTCCATTACCAACCTGTCCTCCCTCACCAGTGGGCTTGTTGCCAGGGCAACAGCTCCAGCCTCACACCACTTGGAACACAGTAGACAATTCAGGGACTTCCTGAGCATTTTACCTTACAGAAAACAACTGTTGCTGTCACTCATTAAGCTTCTCACCAGGAAAAGAGGAGTTGCAGACAACATGCTGAAATCCAGAAGTGTGATTATTGCCAAAAACTGAACAAACAAGCAACTTACCAGAGATCTGTGCTGCTGTTTCTGCTGTCTGAGAGTGGCTAGCTCTAGTTTAAGAGCTCGGTTCTTGTCCTCCAAGAGGCGGCAGCGATTCACATGGTGGGCTGCGTGAGAGGCCAGGTGCAACGGCTGGGCCTCCTGCTTCAGCTGCAGGGGAAAAGAGCAGACAGGTCAGTGACTTACCAAGCAAACGTTCAGAATGAACACAGTGGACATAATCCTGCATCTTAAGTTAACTTTTATTCAATTTTAAAATGATTCCTTTTAATCTCAGACTATAAGTAAACCACTTGTATGCCTGTATTTCTCTGTAGAACAATCAAGCTCTGAGGTATTTTTGGATGTTGTTGGGCTAATCAGTTTAGGAAACCTGTGTGAAAACAGTGGTGCAAAAGTGATCTCATGACAAAAACGTACCTGTGGAACTTTTTCACAAGGCGCAAAATACGTACCAATAAGTACATATCACTGCAGTTTCCAACAGAAATGAACACTAGAGGCGGTAAAACAGTGAGCACTTGTAATCGTTTTCGTACACATTTATGATTACAGCTCCATACTTTTCGCTTTTCTGGATGTGACACGGTTGCTCAGTAGCTCAGCCGGCACGGAATTGAACTTAAAATGCGTAATCCTTGATGACTCATGATGAAAGAGCAGAAAGTTGAGATATTGAAAAACAAGCTAAAGCGGCATGCTTGCGATTGCTTTTTTACATCACGTTGACTTTTGTTCATACTATCGAGTAGGTTTAGGTGTAGTGCAGATGGTACGTTATTTTAAAACATCACTAAGTTATAGCACCACTCAATGGACATTTCAAGTCAAAACTGCGGTGACATTCACAAAACCAGTGTCACATAAAACGTACCATATGTACGTTCATCTGAAAAAAAATTAACGCTCTTCTAGCATCTTCTAGCATTCAGATCGAATATGTCACGAATTACGGAAAAGTTCCCACAGTAGGGCTGCACAATTAATCGATTTTCTAATCATGATCATGATTACAGATGCCACGATTACGTAGTCGTCCAAACCCATGATTACAAAAAAAGTTGTTTTTTTCGTGCTTAAGAGGTGTGTTTAGAGCATGTCAGGTTCTGAGAGGATAATTGATGTTGTTATTGTGTGCACATCAAAATACAGAGAATAATTAGAATGAATAATTAGAATTATTCCAAATTTTGAATGCATTTTAAGATAACTTTTCCCATCAACTGGTCATAATGCACAACACCGCTGTATGCTGTGTCAAAGACTGTCGTACACTCTGATGTACACAAGCACAGATGAGAAGCACATGGTGGAGCACATGAGAGACGCTCTGGATGAAAGCGCACTTTCATTGTCTGCCAGCAGATGGTGCTAAACATATGCAGCTGTTACACCAAAAAACCCGCAAACAAAACAGCTTTCAAAATAGTCTTTCAGATTTGTGTATTTGCTACGGTGTTTTTTACTTTTTAATCAGGACTTCAACATGCCCTAGATATTGTTTGAAAGTGTTTTGATTCTTTATTGTTCGGTCAAACTTTACATTAGGGCTTCATTAGTTAACATTAGTTAGTTCACTAGTTAACATAAACTGCCAATTAAATTATTCTAAACATTCATTAATCTTTGGTAATAACAAATTGTGAAAATCAAAAGTTGTAACTGTGTTATTTAAAGAGCTAACAGGAACTAAGAGTTGTATTTTTTAACAAAGATTAATAACGTATGTAGCAAATGTGGCTATTGCTTATTGTGAATATCATTGCATTAACTAAGGTTAACTATGAGATCTTACTGTAAAGTGATACCTATTGGTCTTTATAATTATTTAGCACTTTAATCTGTGTAATTTTTTTAACCCTTTACATTTTTTATGTATTGCTTTATCATATTTAAATGTTCAGCTATTTTTGTTATAAAAAAGTTATTAAACCTTTTATACTGTACTATGACACCACTTTTTGCAAATAAATTTCAATATCTTGATAATACCGTATACTGTGATAAAAGCATAATCAGTTAATCACAACATGAAAATTTATACAGGCATATCCCTATGCATATTGCATCTTTTTACTGTTTTTATTTAAAGTAACCAATGTATCGTTAACATTTGTGGCAACGAGAAAAGCAATAAAGTTTTTTCAGGAAGAGTGTTATATAAAAGCTTATATAAAATTATGGCATGCAGTTGATTTAAACAATGAAAAGCTATTTAAAACACCAATCAATGTAAATTGTGCTAATCGTAATTAATAATCGCAATTACAATTTCAAGGGAATAATCGACAATTATGATTTATGTCATAATCGTGCAGCCCTATCTCAGCTTGAAAATGACACAGTATATCTTTCAAGGTTTAATACGTAAACAACAAATATCTGAAATTCATATTTAAATATTAAGTTTGAGTAAACTCCTTTAAAAAGAAAATGAACGAAACAGTGGGTGTAAACACAAGATCCTAGTTAAAAATCAATCTTTGTGATGTTACTTATGCATTACACTGCTACAGTTTAAGCTGCAAGGAATCACGCCCAGGTTATCGAGCGTTTGCTTGTTTTTTTTCTGATACTTGCCAACTTTGCAGTGCTGACAGGAACTCTGGCACTGTAATGAAGCTGAAGTACTGCATTAGAAGGGATCTGATCCCAAACCAGACCATTAGTAATAACCTACTCACTCAAGAGATATCAGAAAAAATTCACTACAAAAAGCTCTCTTGCTAAAAACTATGACATTTATTTTACTCTTACACCTTCTGCGATTGCTGAATCCCTTTTGAAGTACATAATTCATATGTTATTAGTGCTAAATCTGTTTAGCCAGTTGATATAACATATAACTGAGCTGCACAGTGCCAAAGTCTCTATAGCACATTTTACAGTTAATTCGTTACTGCTAAGTAAAATGCACTATATATATGTAAGAACCCGTGTTATCAATATAACCATTACGAAAACATATTACAACATTTACTAGAGACACTCAAGACCACTTTATGGTAAAAATATGTAGCTTCCTTGACAGAAACCAGATCAGCAGAAAACAGATTGGTACGATCAAAGAAGATTTTGAATGTCCAATCAAGTTTTGAAGCATGCAGATTAAAACGAGCAGTTTCTGTGCCAGTCATTAGAGCCTCTAACAGTTTAAAAAAGTACTGACTATTAAACACATAGTGGCAAACATCCAATGTGGCTCTTACTGAACCCTGAGAACAAACGTAATAAAAGTATATGGTTTAAAAGCACGATATAGCTAAGTTAAGGTCTTGGCCCACATAAATGCAACCTGAAAAGCTGCTTTTGTCCATTTGACATCATATCTCTCTCCCCATTTTTCTTAATAATCTTGTATTCTGCGACCTACAAAATGTAGCACATAATATTTCATCATACAGTGGTGGCCAAAATGATTAGAACACTAGTATTTTCACCAGCTAAAAAATGGTTTGAAGTCAAGTTATTTCTTTTGCTGTAGTCAGTAGAAAATATCAGTTTACATTTCCAAACATTCATTTTGCCACTTCATCTGCCTGGAATGACATGAAGAAACAGAACAAACTGACACAGACTAAATCCAGAGGAACTGAGGCAACATCTCAAAGTTGCTTCAAGAAACCTACCTGCAAAGCTACAGTACTGTTCAAAGTTTTAGGCACTTGTGTAAAAATGCTGTAAATTGAGGATTCTGCCAAAAATAATATCATAAATACATTTTCTTATTTAATTAACATCAAGTAACTAAATTAATTCAACATTTGTTGTGACCTTTGCGTTTAAAGCATCTTTGCCCTAGCTTTGAAGGTAGGTCTCTTGAAGCATCTTGGAGGCATTGCCACAGTTTTTCTAGATTTAGTCTCAGTTTGTTCTGTTTCTTCATGTCATTCCAGACAGACTGGATTATGATGATGAGATCAGATCTCTGTGTGGAGCACTGGCTGTTGTCAGACTTTTTGTGCAAACAAAAATCTCACTGGATTATTACAATTAATGGCAAAATGAATGTTTGGAAATGTAAGATGATATTTTCTACTAAAAGACTACAGCAAAAGATGGAAATAAATTACTTAAAACTATTTTAGCTGGTGAAAATACTAGTGTTCTAATACTTTCAGCCACCACTGTATAATCTTTTATTCTGCCACCTAAAAACGCTTTCCTAAACATTTTGGCATCAAGATGAAAACATTAAGGAGTTAAGTTTAAAGAAAATGCAAAAAAGACAAAAAAAAGGTTGTGTGTTTTTTGTGTGTTTGCCAACATTGATAACAGTTGGTGGATCAAATATAGCATCATTAATTATGAGACACACATACAATTAAGCCATAAACACATTTTAAACAGTCAAATTGACTGCCAGCCTTTTGGTCTGTAGTATCAGTTGCCAATCACATTATGTGTGTTTCAAAGCTCTCGCGTCTGTTTTGTGTGTATGTGTGGATTTAACTGAGAGATCTTACATAATCTCAGAAAACAGTCTGCTGTATCAGAATAGTAATACTACCAATCACACTGTGGTGTGTGTGCCAGGTCTCCAGCTGGTTTGCATGCTACACTACATTAGCAGACTCAGTCACAGCCAGTCAACCTACTGCCCCATCAGTACCAACCCAACCAGAGCCAGCAGAGCTACGGAAACACAGGATGGTCAAACACAGAGCTCAATATATCCAACTTCTCACGCCTAACAAATGAAAAGCACTGTAAGCAGGAGGGAAGCATTAACCAGGAGCTAATGAGCCATTAGACCAACAAATCAAGCTGACCATCAACTACCAAAAAAAGAGAAATGTCCATTCACAAATGCATGGAGCTGCATAGTAGCAGGTTCATTGGAAAATTAATTGAAGAAACACTTTTTCGCTCCAGCTGTGTGCCAACTGCCCCGGGGACCGTGGCGACTGCGGCAGGAGTGGAAAAAAGAAAAAGAAATAAACCTAATGTGCATATTTACACATAACCATGACCTTGACCAGCTGTTGCCTATAAGACCCCCCAAAAATAAGCATACACACGAATCAACTCGTATCCTCAGGTTATCTGCATGTTTGCATCCTCTGTACTTCCTGTAGAAGCTTAAGCAACAAGACATCACAGCAATCCACCACCTGACTCCAGATGCCGCCGGGTCAAACATCTCCCTGCACATCTGGATCATGCCATTTCCTGTAGGATGCTTTCTTTCTTTGCAGTATTCCAGAGCTGGAATGAACCAGAGCACGCTCCGTTCTGAGCCAATGAAGGGCGACATGTAGGCATAACAGCACGGCATTACACACATACTCTTTTCTACTGATCTCATTTAAATCAAACATGATCTGTGTGTGCACTGTACCTTAACGGTAGCCGTTTCCACCTCTGTTTCTTCTCCTTAGCGCTCTCACTCCCTTAGCGATATCACCGGCTGCCAGGAGTGGCAGTGACGACACGTCTGTGGTGTGTGTTTGTGTGTGGCTCTGTGCTCATGCGTGTATGTGTGTCCCTGCAGAAGCCCTGAGCTGGAACAGGAGACAGACAGTGTGAGAGCATCTCCAGGCTCTCTAGGAGTGGTGCAACAGAACGGTGCGTTCCCTTTCTTGCTCTCGTTCACTCTGCCTCTCAGTCTCTCTCTCACACACACACGGTCATAGAGAATTGCGCATGCTCCTCGATATACTCTCTCCTGCTCTCATACAGTACGCACACACAGGTTTTCTCTCTCTATCCTACACTTGCACATTACATGGAGTGCAGTGAAGTGTAGAGCCACTCCCATCACTGATGTGTAAATCATTTGCCTTTTTCACGCATGGCCTTTCTTATGCTACAAAAGCCACTGCAATGTATCTAATCATTTGCAGTAACGCTATTATTATACTTTCTGTGACATAATCTGGGATTTTCAACTTTTTGATTGCCCAAATATGATGATCCCCTCGTGAAGGACCCTTTTCAAACTAGTACTGTTATGAATATACTCTATTGTGTGTACTCAATTATAAAAAAATCTTCGACTGCATTTTGTCTGTGTCGAGTAACCGGCAACATAACAGAAGTGGTTGAAAGCATATATATATATATATATATATATATATATATATATATATATATATTACAGTTTTGTTTAATAAAACCATATAAGTACTTGCTTTTAATACTTTATTTGATCCAATTATTATTGCCTCCTTGTTATTATACATGTATTTTAAGTAGTGCTGTTAAATGATTAATTGCAATTAATCACATCCAAAATAATGTTTTTGTTTACATAATATATGTGTGTATACTGCGTATATTTATTATGTTATTATTATCTCTTACATTTTCTCAAATATATACATGCATTTATGTGTATTTATATATGTGACCCTGGACCACAAAACCAGTCTTAAGTCGCTGGGGTATATTTGTAGCAATAGCCAAAAATACATTGCATGGGTCAAAATTTTTGATTTTTCTTTTATGCCAAAAATCATTAAGAAATTAAGTAAAGTTCATGTTCCATGAAGATTTTTTGTAAAATTCCTACTGTAAACATATCAAAATGTAATTTTTGATTTGTAATATGCATTGTTTAGAACCTAATTTGGACAACTTTAAAGGTGATTTTCTCAGTCTTTTCGATTTTTTTTTTGCATCCTCAGATTTCTGATTTCAAATAGATGTATATCAGCCAAATATTGTCCTATCCTAACAAACCATACATCAATAGAAAGCTTATTTATTGAGCTTTCATATGATGTATAAATCTCAGTTTTGTCAAATTTAACCTTATGACTGGTTTTGTGGTCCAGGGTCACATATACATAATAAATGTACACAGTACACACATATATTACAATTGCAATCAAAATTATTCAACCCCCCAGTGACTGCAGTACTTTACAAATACAAGCTTGTATGAAGATCCAGGACTTTATAAAAATTGCATCTATAACAGATTACTGGTGTATTAAAAGTGATAATGTCAATATATAATGTAATGTTTTTGAGTTATAGGATTTTTTAATAACACAACTATATCATAATTACTCAACCCCTGTTCAACATTGCTGTTTTCTAGTCAGTTATTTTTATAGTGGGGAACAAAATTGTCTTAAAACACAATAAAGCCTTTAGAAACACTATTAAAAAACAGAATGAGCTTGAGCTGTTACACATACATACAGTTGGTCCATGCATGTGCTGAAGTTAAGTAGCAAATATGGTAAAGTCAACAGAGCTCTCACAAAAGCTATAGAGAAGAAATCGTTTTATTATATTATAAAGTCTTAGGCTGTATAAAGATTTCCAAGACATTTAAAAGTTCCTAGAGACACAGCTGGCAGCATTATTCTTTAGTTAAAGTGTGTTCTACCAGAAAACCTTTGAGGGTGTTGAACAAAAAGCACAATATCATAAAATGTTTGATCAGAGCAACTGAGAAAAACCTGCAAAGTACAGCCAAATACTTGCAAGATGACCCAACGAAAGAAGGAAAAACATTTCAGTGCAGAGTATAAGATGAACACAAGACAAGTGTGGCCTTCATGTTGAGGCATCTTGCCGAATACCACTATTGGCCAAGAAGAACAAAAAGACCGACTTGAACATCCTAAAATTCATCTGGATGGACCTGTGGAGTTCTGAAAGAATGTTTTTTGGAGTGATGTGACCAAACTGGAACTTTTTGGACCCATGGATCAGCAGTACTGTATGTCTGGTGCAAAAAAAGCCAAAACTTATAAGCAGAAGAACACCATCTCCATCGTCAAACATTGAGGTGGATCAGTCCTGTTATGGGGTTGTTTTACTTTAGCAGGAAGTGGAAAACATGACTGTATGAAGGACATCCTGGATTCTTTGAAGTATCAGGCCATTTTGGCAAGAATTGTGATGCCTGTGGTGCAAAAAAACTGAAGCTGATGATCAGTGGACTTTCCTGCAGGACAATCATCCCAAAGTACACATCCAAATCTACTTCTTCTTGGTTCAGGGATCAGTGATTTAATGTTCTTGAGTGGCCTGTTCAGTCTTCAGATTTAATTCTCATTGAAAATATTTAGTTGAATTTGAAGAAAGCAGTAGCAATGTGAAACTAAATATTATCAGTGGTCTAAAAGCTTTTTTAGGCGAGGCCAAGATTGCAGTAGAGAGGTGACAGAAGCTTCTAAACACTTCCAGGCAGTGTTTATTGCTATTTTTTAAAGAATAAAAGATTCTGCACCAGATTTTACTTTTGGGGGTTGAATAATTTTGAACATGAACATTTAGAGCCAATTTAATTTTCTTTCATTAGTCATCAACTTACATTCTTAAAATTACTCAAATATGTATGAATAAACTTTCTCTAATAGTGTACTGATGCCTTTGTTGAATTGTTTTCACAAAATTTTGTTCTCTGCAGCAAAATGTCTTGTAGGTCAAGGGGGTTGAATAATTTCGATTGCAACTGTATGTAAAGAAAAACTGTTATTTTGAATGCGATTAATCATGATTACTCATTTGACAGCACTAATTTTAAGTAATTTTAAAGGCTATTGTTCACTTAGGTCTATTTTTATTACCTATACACACACACACACACACACACACACACACACACACACACACACACACACAGAATTATCTGATCATCCGATTACGATTAGTGACAGCTCTGACATGTTTAGAATAAAATAATAAATATCAAATTTGTTGGTTATTACCTTTTTAACAATCAAAAATCCCCAGTCTATTTTATTTATATAGTTACTAAATGTTGAGCAATTTTCCCATGTGTACCATTTCCATTAGCCATTTGTCATTTCTATTAACAAGTATATACAGGTTTAGATTTTTAATTTATAAAGGCTTTAAGAAAAACGTAATCAAACAAATTGTAGCAAGACATTCCTCCAGGTAAGATCTATGTTCATCTGTTAGAGAGCTCTCGGATTTCATCAAAAATATCTTTCATTTGTGTTCCGAAGATGAACAAAGGTCTTTACAGGTTTGGAACAACATAAGGGTTAGTAATTAATGACAGAACTATCCCTTTAAGATGGACGCCATATTTAATTCTTTTCACATTTTAAAATGAGGCAGTAAGTGGTAAACATACATACATGAGCTATACTGCAAATTTCCTGGCATTTCATTATCTTCAACTTTGCGTGATTCATCTTGTTCTCCTTATGCCACCTAGAAATGTTAGTATTGCTATCTTGCCCTAGTGTGATTTGTTTGCGTTATCTCAAGAAACAGAGGGGGAAAAAACAGGGGCGTTCCGCTCCATTCATCTCACAGCGACATCAAACAAGGGGAAATTAAGTTCACTGTCTCGGAATATCACACAGTTACATCAGATTTTAATGCACACAGGAGCATTAAGAGGGATTACTTAGACAGGCGCATCCTGGCCATTAGGTACTCTGCACTGTGGAAACAGGTCTCGTTGAAGGCAAAAAAAAATGGAAACAGATTCCCAATACGGAATGTGTTACAGTCTCCCCTTCTCTGTTGCCAAGCAACCCCAGCTGCTCCTGTAGTGCTGCCTGCCCTCTTCCCCCTCCTCCCCATCCCCCTGCACTGGGGCAGTCCTCTACAAATGCGTCAGTTTAAGATGCCATGTCTATTCTCAAGAGAGAGGACTAGGCCTACACTTTTGAGATGATCCTGATAGGACACTGCATTGCAACCACACCCTCTGTCTACGTGCATCACCTGTCATTTTCTCACATGACACAAACACACCCTCCATTGGCTGGTGTGGCCGATTGTGCTGGCTCCTTGTACTCTGATTGGTACTTGAGGATACTAGGCTGTGTGAATGTAAAAATGTAGCAGGATGGCGCCACCTTGTGTACAAGAACAATCACTGCTACTAGATATGTTGTGTATAAGAAATCATTAGGGTTCAGAATGTTTAAGTGTAAATTTAACTTTTTGCTTACCTTCTTTTGGGCCCGGGCATGATTGGCATCCGCTGCTGCTATGATTGACAGCTGTCGCTGGATCCACAGCAGTTCAGTCTGAGACTGCCTGAGGAGCTTCTCTACGTCAATCCTTTGACCTCGCATCTCCTAAAACACCAACACAAGGAATTATACTTCATTTATCAAGACAACATGGTGGTCCTAAAAATTATCTGAATGTCATGGCTGTCAAAATGTACAATATGAAATTCATTGCATTAGATAATTAATGGCAAACCGAAGTATAAATACACAGTACTGTAAACATAAATAGAGTGTTTTCACGATGTGTCATCAATTGGCCATATTGGCGGCACTGAATGTAAACACTGTCACGGAACCAAAAGAAACTTGCATATTTTGCTATTTGCTGAAAATATGCTGCTGAAACCCTGGTGAAAAAACAGCCAAAACCAGCCTAGGCTGGTTGGTTGGTTTTAGCTGGGAAACCAGCCTGGTTTTAGCTGGTCAGGCTGGGAAACCACCAGCTAAAACCAGCCTGACCAGTCTGGGAGACCAGCTAAAACCAGCTACTTCCAACTTAATCCCGCTAAGACCAGCCTAGGCTAGTTTTAGCTGTTTTTTTTTTTTTTCAGCAGGAAAACGCTCAATTATTGTCATGTTTGGGACGAGTGCAAAAAGCTGTCTGAGGAACAAAAGGTGTTTGTGTTTTAACAACATTCATGTTTGTTTTATCATTTCCGGTTTGGTAGGTCAAATATTAGGCTAATATATGAAAATTAACCATAGTTTTTGTTATAGTAAAAGTGTAGTAACCATGTTTTTGTTGCAGCTTTGATTACCATTTGTATAACTATAGTTTTACTACAAATACCATTGTAAAAATATGGTTAGTGTAGCAAGACCATGGTCAATTTGTGGTTACCATGTTTTTTTTTGTTTTTGTTTTTTAATTGAAGTAGAACTATGGGTAATTTTCATAAGGGATACTGCTCGTATGTTTCTTCCCTGCTAAAAAAAAAAAACAGCTCAAACCAGCCTAGGCTGGTTGACTGGTCTTAGCTTGTTTAAGCTGGAAGCAGCTGGTTCCAGGCTGGAAAAGTGGCCAAAACCCCTCTAAAACCAGCCTGCTGACCAGCTAAAACCAGCCAACCAGCCTAGGCTGGTTTTAGCTGTTGTTTTTTTTTTTCCACCAGGGTTTTCCACCTATTAACGTTTTGCCAAAACATTGCACCCTGTCCAGCTAACTAAGTACTTTTTCCAAACTCACCTGTTTTCTTAGCAATTTTTGCAATTCATTTTATTACAGTTTGTCTCAAGATTATGATTTTTAGTTGATTTATTAAGTTAGCTGCTCTCAAGTTTATCATTTGAAACCTAACAAATTTTTAAGAAAATAGTTTGCTTTAAAAGTGTGTTGATATCCCAATTTACATTTAAGCACAATGTGATACATATTTAACCTTGACATAATAGACAAGACTATACTAAGTCAAAACAGACAATATTGCCACTTATACCCCCGGTTTCACAGACAAGGCTTAAGCCTAGTCCCAGACTAAAATGTAAGTCTGAGCTGTTTCAACTGAAATCAAATTGCACTGACTGATCTTAAAAATATATCAGTGCCTTTGTTTTGCCTCAGGATGCACACCAGTAATGTTTTTTTCTAAGCATGTTTATAAAAATGACTTAAATGTCCTAATTGAACTATGGCCTAATCCTGGTTTAGTCTAAGCCCTGTCTGTGAAACTGGGCCATATTGTCTATTTCTGTCCCTCAGCAAAAAAATGTCCAACCAGTCACTGTAAACACTGGACTACGCAGTGCACTAGACATTGCAAACTGTTGCGTCTTGCCATATTATTTGAATGTATTATCTTAATTATGAACGCACTTATTTGTAGTGCAAACAGTTTTACCGTTCACTTACTCACTCATCTCTTCATTTGCCTGACAGCGCTTAATGAACCGGAAGTCTCACACATTCACAGAAAACGGCTTTCCTCCGCATTGAAAAATAAGGTGGATAGAATGATATAAATTACCAGCTTAGTTACAAAATACATTTACTTACATATACGAGTAATCCTTTATTTAGTTCGTTATAATTTGGTTAGCTTCACTGTGCTGAGAAAACGCACTGAGTTGTTGCGTTTCAGAACAGCGCAGGCGCAGTAAATGTTTCATTCGTGAATCAAACTTTGTTTGAAGGAATCAGTTAAGTTAATTTTTTTTACTCTAGTGCTGTTACTTGGGCTTCGTTCCAGTTCGTTTTTATGCCCTTTCCTCACTGAATTTCCTCCTCTGGTTGAATTGAATGTACGTCATTGATTACGTTGCAAGAGTGGCCACTACTGGCGGAACCATTAACGTCCTAACGAGTTTATTTATTACATTTTCCCTTTACAAATTAGTTTAATGTAGCATTCTAACGTTATATGTATGCTTGGGCTGTTTTAAATATTTAGAAAAAAAAAAAAACATTGATATATCCTATAATATATAGGTCTACTGTACATGTGAAAAGTATCAGCCCTGTTGAAAAAAAACAGCATATGCTAGTTAGGTAGGTTTTGATGCTGGTATGCTGGGTTAAACTGGTCGTTTGTGGTTTGGCAGCATGACCAGCTAAGGGATCGGCATAAACGAGGTAGCGTGGCCGAGCGGTCTAAGGCGCTGGATTAAGGCTCCAGTCTCTTCGGGGGCGTGGGTTCGAATCCCACCGCTGCCAACACGGAATTTTGGAAGGCTACTGTGCCTGCGCAAAAAAAACTTTGGGGCAGCTGTGGCCTAATGGTTAGAGTCTCTGATTTGTAATAGATCATTATTTAGATCTGTGATGCTAGTGTGCTATTCTGAACTATCGACCTTCAATCAGCTTCGATGACTGAAAAACCATGTATAAAATGCAAAGACATTTTAGCAAGTTATAAAAAAGGCTTAAATACAGTTTGGACTACCAAACAATACATTGAATCTACCTCGTTCATGATGTAAACCTGTAATTTTGCAAAAACTGTTAATTCAATACCCTAATAAATATGATCAGTTTTCTCTGTAATCTGCTTTTGAAAAAAAATCAAAACACAGATTTAAACTTTCTCAGAATTTTTCCTCACTATATACAGTATACATATATAAAAATATGAACTGAGGTGACTAGGTGTGAGAAAAAAAAGGAGATCCCAGCTGTTTAGTGACAAGAAAATGGCTGCTCTTGCCCTCTGCCCTTCTCTTAAGACCCCTACAGAGACACATTACACCTGCATACAGTTCAGCACTTTGCCACAGGCAGCAGTGAGACACACGTCACCTTATTTAGACCAGACCGTGTGGAACAGCTATTAGAGTGGACAGGTGAACCAGCCAGAGGTTGAATACATCTGAACTGGCACAAATTCCTTTTTTACTGCTTTCTCATTAAAAATGCAAAAATTAAAAATCAAGATTCAATTTCAAAGCTGTAATTTCTACTATATATCCTTTTTCTTACCTTTTTGTTTGATGTCTGTTTGTCTGCTGGTCCTTTCTTCTTCTCTTACTGAGGCCCTTTTGAGAGCAGCCCAACTCAATTTTAAGGAAAACTGTGTGTTCTGTTACATTCTGCAAGTTAACCGGTACAGGAAGGTTGAGTGCAAGTGAGACCTTGACATTTTCTCCAAGGTGTAACAATGTGAAAAAGTGTGCAAAATTAAAGAGAAAGAGGCAGAGACAAACTGCCTGTTCTCCATGGTGTGTATCGCTTCTGAAAGATGCAGAATAAACCTGCTTTTCGTAACACAAACAGCAAAGACACAGAGTATGTGTGTCTAAATCTTCTTTCCCCCCTACAGCTCCCACAACAGTCACTACTTGCTGAGTGACCATATGGCAGAGTAAAGATGGACTGAGATGAGTCAAAATGTGCAATGAAGAAAAAAAACAAAACAGAAGACCTTAGACAAAGCATATGCTGCAGGTATTTCTATAGACAGAAGTATTGTGGTTTGTTTGGGTGATATGCTTAAACATGGAGTAATAAAATAAACACCGACAGTGTAATGAGTCTAGTGTGGATCTATATTTAGAAACAACAGACCTGTCCCTGCTGAGATATTCATCCTTTGTCAGGAACGAAGAACTATTAATATCTTCATGTTTGCATGTGGGACGAGACTAAATTTGTCTATGATTGAACATATTAGCTCCTTCTGAGATTACATGCTATAAGGTAAGCTAACAGAATTTTAGCTCCCTTTCAGTGGATTGCATTTTTTTTCACTGTAATTTTGGCAGCTGTGGTTGCCATAATAATACTGTAAAAAAAAAAAAAAAGTCATACAGGTTTGAAAGAACATAAGGGTGAGTAAATGATAACAGAATTTCCATTTTTAGATATGAGTAAACTATGAGTAACACACATAACAAATAAAAGTAAATACAAGGAGAGTCTAATTGGGTTTTTATATTAGCTATGTTTACATGCACCCAAATAATCCATTTGTAATTGGGTTGAAGATTCAGTTAGGCAGAAATGCACAATTTTTTGTTTGCCATCCACTATTAAATTGAAAAAAGGAAGAAGGTGGCTCTGTTGGACTGAAAAGCCTTCATGTGAACACCTCAATCAATCTAAATACAATTTAGATTTGTTTAAAAGAGGTGGTGTAGACCTGAAAAACAGGAACAAATTAAGCATGTATATTCCTAAAGAAGAAAATTAGTGCATGTAAACACCTCTTGATGCTCACTGGATTGTTGTAATATTGCATCAGAAAAAGCCTGCTAGTGCTGTCTATTTGAGGGCAAGCTTAATCATTAACTATGTAAGCAGAAACAAATAAGAGCCTTTTGTTTGTAAATGGGTTGAGGAAATCCCTCAGATAGTTTAAAATGATCTGATCAGCAAAACATACAGTGTTGAATAAGAACTGTGACACGATGGGATTTTTTAAGAAAAGGCAAGGAGTATGAATCCCTCATTTTTATAGAACACAAAAGCAAGCACCATACATTCCAAAGTTCAAGATTCATTCAAGAGCCCTTGCTGGTCGCTGGTTTCGCTTTGCTCTTGAATATAGGCAGTCGTATCCGCCAGGACTTCTTGTATTCAACAGCTTTTTCTGTGTTCTCTTTCCCTTGATCTACATAGTTTCCAGCTCGCATTACAGTCTTTGCTATGTTGTTTGCCATTTCACCCTATAAAAAAAGGAAATAAAAGTTATAATATGGAAAGGTAATAGTCCCCTAGCAGAGTAATTTGATCATTAAATTTCAATAAGGCATTTGTGTAAATCAACCATTCTTCCTAGAATGCACTGAAATGTTTGTTTCTAACTTTGTTCTAAGGCACCATCTTTTAGGTCATTCACTGAACTCTCCATCAAGCTTACATTACCTGATTACTGACTAACATGGCTATATCCATAAACATGCTATGCAGCTCTCGAATGCTGGCCTCCAGATAGAGAATGTCCTTACGCCGTAACTCAATCTCATTCAGTGCTTGCCCCGTGATGCAAGAGTTGATCTGCGCACAAAGAATTATATGAACATTTCAGGGACGCTTATGTGGAAAAGTGCATTCAGCTGTGTGTTAACGTTGAAACTTACATTTGAGGTAAAGACAGCAGGGTTGCTACTTTGCAGTAAATCCTCAGTCTCCTCTTCAGTGATGACCTTGCCACCTTAAAAAAAAAAAAAACAAGTTTGAAAATAGACATTTCTTACAATACAGTGGTGTGAAAAAGTGTTGGCTCCCTTCCTGATTTTTTTTTTTTTTGCATGTTTGTCACACTTTAATGTTTCAGATCATCAAACAAATTTAAATATTAATCAAATATAACACAAGTAAACACAACATACAGTTTTTGAATGAAGTTTTTTATTATTAAGGGAAAACAAAATCCAAACCCACATGGCCCTGTGTGAAAAAGTGTTTGCCCCCTAAACTTAATAACTGGTTGGGCCACCCTTAGCAGCAACAACTGCAATTAAGCATTTGCGATAACTTGCAATGAGTCAGTTACAGCGCTGTGCAGGAATTTTGGCCCACTCATCTTGGCAGAATTGTTGTAATTCAGCCACATTGGAGGGTTTGAGCATGAACCGCCTTTTTAAGGTCATGCCACAGCATCTCAATAGGATTTAGGTCGGGACTTTGACTAGGCCACTCCAAAGTCTTCATTTTGTTTTTCTTCAGCCATTCAGAGGTGAATTTGCTGGTGTGTTTTGGATCATTGTCCTGCTGCAGAACCCAAGTTCCAGGTCCAGAAGCAGCAAAACAGCCCCAGACCATCACACTACCACCACCATATTTTACTGTTGGTATGATGTTCTTTTTCTGAAATGCTGCATTACTTTTACGCCAGATGTAATAGGACACACACCTTCCAAAAAGTTAAACTTTTGTCTCATCAGTCCACAGAGTATTTTCCCAAAAGTCTTGGGGATCATCAAGATGTGTTCTGGCAAAACTGAGACGAGCCTTTATGTTCTTTTTGCTCAGCAGCGGTTTTTGTCTTGGAACTCTGCCATGCAGGCCATTTTTGCCCAGTCTCTTTCTTATGGTGGAGTCATGAACACTGATCTTAACTGAGGCAAGAGAGGCTTGCAGTTCTTCAGATGTTGTTGTGGGGTCTTTTGTGACCTCTTGGATGAGTCATCGCTGCGCTCTTTTTCACACAGGGCCATGTGTTTTTTTTTTCCTTCATAAAAAACCCCTTCATTTAAAACCTGCATGTTTGTGTTTACTTGTGTTATCTTTGATTAACATTTAAATTTGTTTGATGATCCGAAACAAATTAAAGTGTGACAAACATGCAAAAGATAAAAAAATCATTAAGGGGGCCAACACTTTTCACACCACTGTATAATATAATATAATGTAACAATAAGGAGTGGTGACCAAAGACATTTTGTTCTGGTGTGTTAGTTTACTCACTGATTTCCAGCTGTCTTTGTATCTGATTTTTACTCCTTGTCCGGAAAGATAGCAGTTCTTGATTGTACATATTCATTATTTCTGCAAACCTCAGTGAAAGTACTGTGTGCTATAGATGAACAAAATAAAGACAGAAAGAAACATGAATAAAACAAATACACTACCAGTCAAAAGTTTTTGAACAGTAAGATTTGTAATGTTTTTTAAAGTCTCATACTGCAGTCCTCAGTGTCACGTGATCCTTCAGAAATCACTCTAATATGCTGATTTGTTGTTCAAAAGACATGTATTATTATAATAATAATTATTATCAATATTTAAAACAGTTGAGTACATTTTTTCAGGATTTTTTGATGAATAGAAAGATCAAAAGATCAGCATTTACCTATACCTAACTATACCATTCAAAATATGTTTTATTTAAATAAAATAACAGAAATTAATCCTTTAATTTATCAAGGATGCTTTAAAGACATTTTTTAATATTACAAAAGATTTCTATTTCAGATAAATGTTCTTCTTCTGAACATTCTACTCATCAAATAAATCTGAAATCTGACTTCTGAAGGGTCATAAGTCATGTGACTGGAGTAATGATGCTAAAAATTCAGCTTTAAAATCACAGGAATAAATTACATTTTAAAATATATTCAAATAGAAAACAGTTATTTTATATACTAAAAAATATTTCAAAATTGTACTGTTTTTGCTGTACTTTGGATCAAATAAATGCAGGCTTGGTGATCAGAAGAGACTTCTTTAAAGACTTAAAAAATCTTACTGTTCAAAAACCTTTGACTGGTAGTGTATATGAAGAATAATCTTGACTTTATAATACAGAGTGACATCTCACCTGAGTACTCTGGATGCGGCAGTACACAGAGCCGCTGTTAGCATTCTCATACTCTGAGAATTTTCCTTCTAAATCTATATGAACAACCAAAAAATTATGTATTTAAATGTGAAACCAAAGGTTCAGCGACATAAAGGGTGAATCAGAGAGTTCACTGCTTTCTGGGTTTAGCATAATGTGTTAACTAACACATTTCCAAGTTAAAAAAAAGAGGAAATTATTTGTCCAAACTGACAGAAGTGAGCTTCTCTATTTGCAAGTCAAATCATCCCTTTTCACAAATCGTCCCATCGGGAAAGTAGGTCAGTAACCATTTTCTACACCACAAATAAATAAATTAATAATTCAATTACCTTTTAGTTTAACCTTGATTACATCGGCTGTCTGCTTGATGTCCCTGCTAAACTGCTCAACTTCCTCTCTCACATCTGTTATTCAATAAGAATAGACACAGAGAAAGTTGTACAGAGGAACACAGAGCCCCCACCTTTTGGACAATAATAATTCATAGAGATTTTAAATTCCTGAATATTTCATAGGTGTTTAATGCACTTAGAACTGTAAAGACATAAACACAATGTACTCACAACTAGGTGGGTTGATTTCTGTCAAAATGGTACTATGCCTCAGCTTCACTTCTTCCACACAGAGGGACATTTTCTCGATAAGCTGCTGAACCTCATTAACCTGCACAGATTAAATATGCATGAGTAAAATAATTTTTGAGTTTTTAGTTATAATGCAAAAACTAAATTACAGTTCAACACATAAAAAGGCAAGTAGATGTTTAAACACGAGTGCACACATACAAACCTTAGGGAGGAGATCCTCTAGGAAAGCACTAGGCTTCACAGGAGCAATGGTGATGTCATGGCAGAGCTGATTCGGGGAAGGGTTACGGTCAAAACAAATAAAATAATAAGTATTTTTCTGTCGTTTAAAATATGTTTTTTAGAGTATCAAACTTTGTTTTAACAGAAAACATGATAAAAGGCAACAATGGCCAATTCTTAAGGAATCACAATGCAAATAAATGTTATCAAGCTGTATGTACGATAGTGAAACTAAGTATACCTATAAAAGAGTAAATTGTTATCATTAGTATTTACATCTAAATTACAGGAATTTAAGAAATAATTTAAAGTCTCACGGCTGTTAAATCGCCCAGACGGTCCTTCATTTCAGCTTCAAATTAGTTTCTCATCCGTTACAGCACGCACAGTATGAAATGATTCGTTGGTAAACTAAGGTGAACGAATCGTTCTTTTGAGTCGAATCTTTTCAAAGATACAATTGAAATGATTCATAAAATCGGTCCGAGCAATTCATTTGAAGTGTAGCGAGAACTAATATGAACTATTCAAAAGAACCGAGTCGCAGAAAAACGAGTCGGACTTTACAAACCCTAACAAAGACAGATAACAAAGCCCCGCCTTATTTTACTTCCGTACATATAGGTGCGACAAATAAACATAGTCGTTCTCGTTTTATATTATACACGCTTGTAGATTAGATATCAGCACTTCAGTTATTAAAGTAAACATAAGTAAAACAGTGTGAGTAAAGATTACTATTCAGAACATAAAAAGAGTTGCTTCACAGTTCTTTTGCAGAGTAGAAGTTTCAAGACTATATTTCTAGGACTCATAATGTACTTTATTTTGTATGTTTATATAATTTTATAGCACTTTCTATGTGTTTTAATTATTTAAATTTCACCATATACCTATAATACTCTCTCTTTTTTTAAAACATCACTTGTTTCAGTATATAAGCCCATATATTCAGGTTTTAAATTATTTTTTCTTGGATAACAAATACCAGTTTGAAATAGCAACCAGCTTAATAAAATGTTTTTGCACAGCTTAAACAACTGGAAGCGGCTCACGCTGAAAGCATTGCGTTATACACGTTTAAGTTTAAAATGGCTGCGTTCTAACGTAAGTTATAAATGATGCTGAAAGATGGACAAAATAAATAAAATAACTTAGTTTAATAATTTCCGCCGGTCTAGACTTTGGAGTAGAGTTAGCTAGGTGGCGCTGTCACAAAAACTAAGGTCATTGGACTGCAAGTCACAGGTAAAGGACAACTCGCTGTGCACATGCGCATTAGTGTCACTTCAGCCAGATGCCGCTACCATGACAACGTCTATACACACAAACACACTCGCACTACAGTGAGAGAAGAGAGCAGTTGTTTTATCTTCTTAAATAAAAAACAAGTTATTTTTACGTTTTAAAAAGCGCTTCCAGAGTTTTTTTCGACTGCACAACAGATCAATATACTGATAAATTAAAAGTATTTACTACTCATTTGAAGCAAAAAATGTCCGTTCCTCACAAAGTTGGGACAGTGAAATCTAAACAGGTAACGTTATGTTAACGATATTATTACGAATGCAGATGAATAATTGTGTTCTAAACTATTTAAACGCATTTATAATGATAATATAACAAAAATTCTACAAATCTCTACATTCTAGAGCTTTCAATCTGAATCCATCAAACTATTTCTATGACTAAAAATATTTCAAACTTTAATTTTAAACTTTCAGTCTAGGCTTTCTTAAGCCAATGCAGTTAAGACTGCTATTTTACTTAAGAATTGCATTGCACTAATGGGAAGACCCAAAGATTTATATTTTGTCCTTAAAATGAAGGCACCTAATGTTACCACCCAGCAAAAGGCAGCTGTGGCAAAGGGTGTCAAGGTCATTGGAAAGAAGAAGGTAAGTTAGCTTTCAAATCACTTTTCATAGAGATAGAAATTAATGCTTTGCCACATACTGTATCTGTCAAAAGAAGCTTGGGATATCAAGCCCCTTTTTTATGTAGGATGAAGAGGAAGGGCTAGACGCAGCCGAAGGAGATGAATGGATGCAGGGGAAGACTCTTGTGAAGCCTCCAGACCAGCTGGACCTAACTGAGGCAGTGCGTAAACCAGGAGAAGACCTGTCGTCTGACTCTGCCTATGTCACATTATAGTGATGTTGGGATGATTGTTTACACGTTTTTAATTCTTGTCTTTAAAAGGAGCTGAATGAAGAAATTACCAGAGTACTAACAGCAAACAATCCAAACGCTCCACAGAACGTTGTCAGATACAGTTTCAAAGTAAGGGAAAAAAACTGCTGCTTCTCCACAACTCCACAAATATTGAAATGATGGTCCTTAAAGGAGAAGTTCACTTCCAGAATGAGAATTTCCTGATAATTTATTTACCCACATCATCCAAGATGTTCATGTCTTTCTTTCTTCAGTCGTAAAAGGAATTAAGGTTTTGAGGAAGACATTTCATTTCTGGACATCAATGGTGGCCAACGGGTTGAAGGTCCAAATTGCTTTTTCGATGCAGCTTCAAAGGGCTCTACATGATCCCAGCTGAAGAATAAGGGTCTTATCTAGCTAAACTATCAGTCATTTTCAAAGAAAATACTAATTTATATACTTTTTAACCACAAATGCTCGTCTTGCACTAGCTTAACCTCACGCATTACGTAATCACGCACGTATGATGCAGGCAGAAGTACCGACCCAGTGTTTACAAAGTGAACATGCAAAGAAAGTCAAATGTCCATTACAAAAAAAAGGGTAAAACAACGATGAAGGATGATTTTGAAGTTAGAAAATGACAAATTGTTTTGCTAGATAACACCCTTATTCCTCGGCTGGTATCGCTTAGAGCCCCTTGAAGCTGCACTGAAATTGCAATTTGAAAACAATTCCTGGAATGTTTTCCTTAAAAACACAAATTTCTTTGCAACTAAAAAAAGGAAGACATTAACACCTGACGACATGGGGGTGAGTAAATTATCAGGACGTTTTCATTCTGGAAGTGAACTAATTCTTTAACCTTGATGATTTAAAGTCATCTGCTTAACAAATCACTAAAAGCTATTGTCTTTTCAGGAGGGCTGCTATAAACCAATTGTCTTTGTGGATCAGATGGCTATTCACTTTGAACTAGAAGGAAATCTTGTGCACAAGGAATCTGACGAAGGTCGGAGATTGACGGCTAAACAGGCTCAAGTTGATGATGGTGGAGGAGATGAGAGGTCAGACAATGTGGCCATCAAAGCTAGCAAGAGAGAGCAGAAACTCACCAACCAATTCAACTTCAACGAGAGAGCCTCTCAGACACTAAACAACCCTCCAAGAGTGAGAGGACCTATGGGTTACATTTCTGAAGTTTACACTTCTGTTTATTGCTAATTTGCAGATTTACAAGGACACAATGGTGTTAGCTCATAGCATGTATAACTATAAAACGACTTTTTCAATTTATGCATAACTCACTGTATTTTGCTTTTTTAAAATCAAAATTATGTTTTGCAGGATATAAGTTGTCAAACTGAGCCTCCTCCTCGTGCAAACTTCTCAGCTACAGCCAATCAGGTGGGAAAATCTTTGCCTGTGCTTGTAAATTGTTTTGAGCAACATTTTTGTGCTACACCTGCAATACAACAGCACTATGGTGAATATGGACATGTACAATTTTAGCATGCTCTGCTCTTTCTGCAGTGGGAGATCTATGACTTTTACGTAGAGGAGCTTCAAAGGCGCGAGAAAAGTAAAGAGAAGCCCGAAGGCCAGTTATTAAATAAGGAGGATGACAAGAGCAAGAAGAAGATGATTCAAGCTGAGACTCAGGTGGCTTGACAACAAATATGATCTGGCAGATTTTAAAGTACATATGGTATAACTATAATTTTTTGTTCTTTATAGAATGATGACATATCCCAGCTAGCTAAGGCAGTCAAGATCATTGAGCGTATGGTGAATCAAAATATATTTGATGATGTTTCACAAGGTAATTGTGAAAAATAATTTATTTTCACTGCTTTCATTTTAGACAGATATTACAAAGTGTTCAAAAAAGAGCATGAAATTTTCTGATGTAAACGCATTTATTTCACCTCAGATTTCATGTATTTTGATGACGCATCTGACGAATTTAGAGGAGAGAAAGGCACTCTTCTCCCACTATGGACATTCCAGTATGATAAAGCCAAAAGTCTGTCTGTGACTGCCCTCTGCTGGTGAGTTTCACACTGTATTCAAACAAATGCAGTAATTTGTGAGTAAAAGAAATATCACTACTTTGAGTGACATTTGTATTTGTTTATTTATAGGAATCACAAATACAATGATTTGTTTGCTGTTGGCCTTGGGTCACGTAAGTTTACTATTTATCTTATACAAGGAATTGTTCGTAAGTTAAATGACTCTGAAATGTGTTTCTTCTTTGCCCTTTAGATGAATTTACTCAACAGGGGGGTGGCATGGTTCTATTTTACACCCTGAAGAACCCCAATTACCCAGAATTCATCTTTAACACAGCCTCAGGTGTAATGTGTGTAGACATCCATGAACATCTGTCTTACCTGGTGGCTGTGGGAATGTATGACGGCTGTGTTGCAGTGTACAACCTGAAGAAAAAGACTGATCAGCCCATTTATAACAGCAGAGCCAGCTCCGGCAAACACACAAGTGCTGTGATGCAGGTATAAATGAGGAGGATACAATAACTGTACACCTTCATTACCTGCAATAATATATAACAGTGGAGCTATATATGTAACTGTACTGTGTTTTGTGTTTCATTACAGGTGAAGTGGCAGAAAGATGATTTGGACAGTAATCACAACTTCATCTCTGTGTCTGCTGATGGACGAGTGGTGTCTTGGACTCTTGTAAAGGTACAGAAAATATATAAATGTTGATTCTAAATCAAGTCATTATTGTAGAGGTTAATTAATGCAAATCATTTGGATTTTAGCATGAACTAGTCTTCACAGACATTATCAAGCTCCCAGTCATCGACACAATTCCGGATGACCTTAAGGATGTCATTCCTACAGGTATGTATCACCTTACCACACTGATCAGATATTACAATTTTTAAAGATTAAGACATTAATTATCTATTATTAGCAGCTTTTTTATATTGCACAATTGATATGAACACATGCAATGATGATGTGAAGGGGCCTTTCAGCTTTGACTATATGCACAATATAGTACAGAAAATGTTATCAAGGACAGTGATTTTTTTTTTTTTTTTTTAATAGTTCAATAATGAAACAACTTTTCCTATACTTTATGCACATAATATACAAGTATTTAAATATTTTTTGCCACTGACCTGCAGATTCATCCTCAGCTGTTGTTTCATTCATGGGTGATATTTCACCTGTGGAGATTCAATGATAATTTAGTTTTACCATAAAAACAATGCTAATGACTTTTGTTAAATGTTTGAGTCTTTTTTTTTTTTTTTTAATAAACACATGCATCAGTTCCAATTATGATGAGATCTATTTTAGAAATTATGCAAACCGTGAGAAACGGTTATAATGTCAAATTGAATAAATGTGCTAATGGTGTTAAAATTGCATGCATAATGTACTCACTGAAGACATTTTCCTAATCTGTCTAGTTGGAACATCTTTGGACTTTCACAAACAAAAGGACTACAGTTTTCTTGTTGGCACTGAGCATGGAAAGATTCACAAGGTCAGTCTTATACCATCGAAGGCAAGATGATAATTTACACCAAGGCCAACTATATAATGAATCATCCAAACTTTTTTAAATAGACTACCAGTCAAAAGTTTTTGAACGGTAAGATTTGTAATGTTTTTTTTTTTAAAGAAGTCTCTTTTGCTCACAAAGCTTGCATTTATTTGATCTAAAGTACAGTAAAAACAGTAAAATTCTGAAATATTTTTACTATTTAAAATAAATATTTTCTATTTGAATATATTTAAAATGTAATTTATTTAATTTATTTTCAGGTTTCTTTGATGAATATAGAGTCAGGAAAACAGCATTTATCTGAAATAGAAATCTTTTGTAACATTTTAAATGTCTTTATCATTGATCGAGGTAAATCATCCTTGCTAAATAAAAGTATTAATTTCTATAATTTATTTCCCGAAAAATGGTATAGTGTATAATGTAAAGTATTTATTTCAGATAAATGCTGATATTTGAATCGTTCTATTCATTAAAGAATACTGAAAACATGTACTCAACTGTTTTAAATATTGATAATAATAATAAAAAATATTTATTGAACAGCAACTCAGCAAAATTAATTATTATTAAAATTATGTCTAAAGGATTATGTGACACTCAAGACTGAAGTAATGATGCTGGAAATGTAGCTTTAATCACAGAAATAAATTACATTTTAAAATATATTCAAATAGAAAACAGTTATTTTAAAAAGCAAAAATATTTCAAAATTTTACTGTTTTTATTGTACTTTGGATCAAATAAATGCAGACTTCTTTTTAAAAAAAAACATATCTTCTGACTATTTAAACAAATGCATTAACAAATGCCCTGTGATCATCCTGCCCTCTAAAAATCTGCAGTCTGAAGTCATCTCATTATTGTTCTGGGTTTGATCCTGGCACTAGGAGCTTGTTGTATTTGTGGTGTTTGTCTCCTGCTGAGCAGTCACAGTTTATATAATATTCCTGTCATCAAACAGACAGGAAGTGCTCTTATTAGCTGCCTGTCTCTGCGCTGCTATCACAGCTGGACGGGGCAACATCAGCTAATAACATTCCGTCTCTGTCTCTCCTTCTTTATTTATATTTTTCACTCTGCCAGCCAGGGGTAGACCAGCATTCAAACTCTTCATTTTGACAGACCAGACAGTTTTGTTTTTCATCTGTATGCCGCACTGTACTCCGTATGACATTGGTTTTGTTCTAAATTACAAACATCACATGCAAACACATGTTCTTCTTTTATTTTCACTTAAATTTGATTCTAACATCCCTCCACTTTTACACAACACACACTCATGTTTACATAGCTAAATGAGGACGTTCAACAGACTTCTATTGTTTGTTATAAATACTGTAACCTTATTAAAAAAGGTGCATGAATTGTATATAAGCGTGTATGTGACATGTTGATGCAACACTCCCTAAAGCTAAACAGATGCTGCAGGATTTATGCTGTATCTTATTGGTGACATTAGGAGACTTGCTCTGTCTAGAAGCAGGCTATCGCACATTCTCACATTGTCCACCTTTAATGAGAGATTAGAGGTCACAGCACCAAGACTTACTGTCAAATTATTGACCTTCAGATAAAAATGGCATTTCTTTACAAAATCATTTTGTGCACGGCTCAATTTAAGCAACTTGCTATCTTTCAGAACGTTATCTGACAATGCTTTCTGCTGTAATTCTGATAATAACACCAGCTGTGCTAGTGTAGAAGCCATGGTGAAAGAGCGACAACTAATATGGTTTCGACATATTGTTAGGAAGTTTCAGGATTTACAGGAAAATATACTGTATGGCCAATTATATCATGGTTGGCACTTGGTGGATGGTTGGAAAAACATCAAACATTGCTGAAGAAAAGCAAGTTGGATCCGAAGCACAGCTGCCAATCACACCAGCTCTGTTTTGACAGTATAATTCTCCCCGAAGGGGATAGAAGACAAAAAAAGATGTTAAGTAATAGTTAAGTAAACTGGAAACTCAACCAATTGCAGATGGTGTAAAGTTGAGCTAGTTTTAATCTCTAAATTTAAATCTTAATTAAATTTAAAACTTTGCTGTTTTCCTCTGTAATACTCATATAACTCAACCTAAATTTTTGATGGGAATCCTATAATAGGCTTATTCTGGACAAAATACAATACAATGATTAGACTTTGGAGCAAAACATTCTTTCGTTGTTTTTAGAGATTTGTCTTGCATTCTCTGACAGATTGGCAAAGATGTTGGGCAGCTGTGTTGGAGGCTCATCTAATGCTAGAATGCTGGAGACATACCGCTGGGCAAAAACTGGCCCTGTCTCCCTAAAGACTGACAGCTGATGCAGAGCTCTGTGTTCTTTAGATTCATCTCTCAGATTAAACTCAAAGCCCTTCTATTGTGTGATGCACTGCCCGGGGAACAATGAATTCGATCCGTCAAGCACTTCTCTTGAGCTACACTTCTCTTTGCAAAGAATGTTTTAAATGTCACCACTACTTCTGTAAATGTTATAGTGGATAGTTACTGTAAGCAGTATAACAATGGTAATCTAATTAGTAATGTGTTTGTGTGTTCACAGGGCTCCAAATACTATTCTAGCAAGTTTCTGGAAACATATGATTCCCACTTTATGACTGTCACTCGTGTGAGGTGGAATCCTTTCCATCCTGATGTCTTTATCTCCTGCGGCTGGGACTGGATGGTCAAAATTTGGGATCAAACTATGAAGTATGAGCGCTGTTCCCTACAGCGATGTCTACAGCAGCCTTTCCCAGTCTCTAAAAATAGCACCCTGTTACTTATCCTTCAGCTGGCATGGCCTGAATTTCATTTCAGAAAATGTTGGAGCAGGCTGAGTCATATTTTAGACATAAAAAAAAAAAAAAAATTACAATTACCCTACCTAAATTTTTCTCACACAATTGGTACAATTGGCTGAACATTACAATTTAGTGCTTGCACATCCCAACATAACTATTACAGATTGTTTCATGCTCATAAAATTTTAATAAGCTGATCATCCCTTGTGGTGTGAATAAACGACTGGCATGTGCATTTGTAGACCTAAAGTTGTGCTCAAGCACCTTTTGACTAGATGAGTGCTGTTTTCAGTGTCAGTCTTTACTCTCTCATAGCATTAGACACAAAACTATGAATACATGTTTGTGGGAATTTCCTGCATTATAAGTGGTTGTCGTAAAATGATGCACAATACCTGCAATCTTATAAAATTCAGGCCCTGGTTGTCTTAATTTAATTCTGCACGCATTGCTCTTCCAATTAAAATAAACATAATTAGCTTGTCAGTGCGATTATTTGACAAACTAATTAGCATGTCTCTTTTTTCCTCAAAAAGACTTCTTATAATGAATAAATCTGTCATCTTGAGTGCACATTTTGTGTATGTTTTAGTAGTGGGTTACGTGTTTTTTTTAGATGTAGTATCTCTAAATCGCCAACAGAGAGCTCTTGTGCAACAGTGCCTGTTGTATGTCCGCTTTTGTTGTACTACCTTGGAGCTTTACCTCCTTATGTAATTGTAGGATCTGATCAAATAAATGCAGCTTTCCTGTTATATTTTACAGCTTTTAAAATTAGACATTAGTTTCTCCCACATTTGAACAAAGGCTCTGGCTTTCTTTCTCTAGTATAGTAACAATACATGTCTCTTACAGGTCCCCTGTGTTCACCTTTGAACTGAAAACTTCAGTGACAGATGTGGCCTGGGCTCCATACTCCTCTACCGTCTTTGCTGCTGTCACCACTGATGGAAAGGTAAAAAGCCTAAACGACTCTAATAAAAAAACACAATGATAAAATTCACAATTTCTGCATTTTAAGAATTTATGCTGCAAAGAAAATGTCTTAAAATTCTATTTTAATAATACAAAAGTAATCACAATCCACCCATTTGTCAATCCATCCATTATGATGGCATTTTAGTGCCAGATTAAAAAGAGAGAAAAAAATACGAGAATAAATTTGATGTTTGGAGAATAAAGTCAAAATGATGAAAATGAAGTCGAAAGATTCCAAGAATAAAGTCCAAATGTTTTGAGAATAAGGTCAAAATATTTTGAGAATAAAGTCAAAATGACGAGAATTAATTTGTAGCAATTGCGAGATTAAAGTTATAAGAGTATATAACCGGGAGATATTCTAAAGTCTCAGCTTTCAAAATCTGTCAGTTTTATAGCGAAATACAAACAGTATGTCTATTACAATAATGTGTTTTTCAAGCTCTTTAATGTGGCGTGACAGTTTAAGTGGCATGTGAATGAGACATTTGTTTCATTAAATTAGGCTTTACTTTTTTTCATTCCTTCTGATGTTCCTTCATGTTTAGCACACTTAGCACAAAGCTTATTGCTATTATTAGGTGGCTGGCATGCTACAAATAGGCCTAATGAATAAAATCGAAGACGTGAAATAATATTTCCAAGCATACTGTCCCTGCGAGTATAACACATGGTATGATTTCTGATAATATCCCACATATATACTAATAAATTCCAGTGGCCTGGCAACAACTACTGGTTCTCCAAATCTGGGCCATTTGCAAATGCAGGCTATACTCTCAAAATGTTATAACTTTAATTGCTATGATTTAATTCTCGTAATTTCGACTTTATTCTCAAACCATTTCGACTTTATTCTCGTAATTACGACTTAATTCTTGAAATGTTTCGACTTAATTCATGAAACATTTTTACTTTATTCTAGAATCATTTTTACTTAATTCCTGAAACATTTAGACTTAATTCCCAAAACAATTCGACTTAATTCCCGAAACATTTTTACTTTATTCTCAAATCATTTTGACTTTATTCCCGAAACATTTAGACTTAATTTCTGAAACATTTCGACTTAATTTCTGAAACATTTCGACTTAATTCCCGAAACAGTTCGACTTAATTCCCGAAACATTTCGACTTAATTCCCGAAACATTTCGACTTAATTCCCGAAACATTTCGACTTAATTCCCGAAACATTTTGACTTAATTCCTGAAACATTTTGACTTAATTTCTGAAACATTTCGACTTAATTCCCGAAACATTTTGACTTAATTCCTGAAACATTTTGACTTAATTTCTGAAACATTTTGACTTAATTCCCGAAACATTTCGACTTAATTCCCGAAACATTTTGACTTAATTTCTGAAACAGTTCGACTTAATTCCCGAAACATTTCGACTTAATTCCCGAAACAGTTCGACTTAATTCCCGAAACATTTCGACTTAATTCCCGAAACATTTCGACTTAATTCCCGAAACATTTCGACTTAATTCCCGAAACATTTTGACTTAATTTCTGAAACATTTTGACTTAATTCCCGAAACATTTCGACTTAATTCCCGAAACATTTTGACTTAATTTCTGAAACATTTTGACTTAATTCCCGAAACATTTTGACTTAATTTCTGAAACATTTTTACTTAATTCCCGAAACATTTTGACTTAATTTCTGAAACATTTCGACTTAATTCCCGAAACATTTCGACTTAATTCCCGAAACATTTTGACTTAATTTCTGAAACATTTTGACTTAATTCCCGAAACATTTTGACTTAATTTCTGAAACATTTCGACTTAATTCCCGAAACATTTCGACTTAATTCCCGAAACATTTTGACTCTGTCCTGTAATTTTATATTTTTTTAATGTGGCACTAAAACACTGTCGTACCAGATAATTCCACTCAAAGCACATTTTTCAGTAATCAAACTAACATGCATTCCTAACCAGTCCTCTCATTCATGTAGTGAACAGTCTGATTCATTCTGTTGAATAGTTTTTGTTTGTAAGGTTCATGTAACTGAATGATTCAGAAAAACAAAGTCCTTATTTTTTAAGCATTTTTTTAAGTAGCTTCTCCAACAGCAATAGTACAGCAGAAAGGTCCCCACACACAGGAAACAGAATCGTCAGTTCATATATGGGATTTATTTGAATGCCCCTTTACTAGGCTCACCAACACCTTCCCAACAGCAACCTATTTCACCAAGAGATCTCAGTAAACAATCTGGAGTTGCTGTTATGACACAGCACACTTATTGTCTGACAATTGCACATGTGTGATTTACAGAAGGGATATCCACACACACACACACACACACACACACACACACACACACACACACACACACACACACACACACACACACACACACACACACACACACACACACACACACACTCCCTTATGAGGAATGTAATAATTGCTAATGAAACACAGTAGCAGCCAGACTGTGGGATGTCTTTCCAACAGTGCTCGACTGCACCTGTAAGCTGCAACACACACACAAACTCTATCCTGTGGCCCTTCGTTAGCAATTAGTCTCAAATCACACAGCTGGTCTCAAGCTCTTGTCTGAGGCTGCTTCGGGCATCACCTGTCAGTCTCGCAGTCTTGATCGGTTTAAACTGCCGTGCCGAGGCGGCTGTTGCTGTTATTTGCTAACACCGTAACTCCGATGGGCTAAATTACACCTGCCCTCTACAGGAAGCCCATTACAGCGTGATGCAATAAAGACTACACTCTGTTCCCTCAACAAAACCAAATAACCTGAATGCTGCTTTACTATGATGTCAGGGGTACAATGTCAGCAACTGCTGAGAATGTCGTTTATTTTTAAAGTAACAGTTTCAGCATGGTGTTTTTATCTGGTTATTTTTAAAGGATATTTAAATTTATTTTCTGCATATATGTGACCCTGGACCACAAAACCAGTTATAAGTAGCATGGGTATATTTGTAGCAATAGTCAACAACACATTGTATGGGTCAACATTATCGATTGCCAAAAATCATTAGGATATTAAGTAAAGATCATGTTCCATGAAGATATCTTGTAAATATATCAAAACGTAATTTCTGATTATTAATATCCATTGCTAAGAACTTCATTTGCACAACTTTAAAGCTGGCCAAATATTGTCCTATCCTAACAAACCATACATCAATGGAAAGCTTATTTAATTTTCAAATGATCAAATTTACCGTTATTAATGGTTTTGTGTTCCAGGATCACATATATATGTATACAGTTGAGGTCAAAAGTCTACCTACACCTTGCAGAATCTGCAAAATGTTACAATTTTTCCAAAATAAGAGTGATCATACAAAATGCATGTTATGTTTTATTTAGTACTGACCTGAATGAGATATTTCACATAAAAGACATTTACATATAGCCCACATAAGAAAATAAGTTAATTTTTTTTTTTTAAATGGCCGTGTTCAAAAGTCTACATACACTTGATTCTTAATACTGTGTTGTTACCTGAATGATCCGTTGCTGTTTTGTTTGTTTAGTGATAGTTGTTCATGCATCCCTTGTTTGTCCTGAACAGTTAAACTACCTGCTGTTCTACAGAAAAATATTTCAGGTCCCACAAATTATTCGATTTTTTAGCATTTTTGTGTGTTTGAACCCTTTCCAACAATGACTGTAAGGATTTTGAGATCCAACTTTTCACACTGAGGACAAGTGAGGGAGTCATATGAAAATATTACAGAAGGTTCAAACGCTCACTGATGCTCCAGAAGGAAATGCAATGTATTAATAGCTGAACTTTTTGAATTTGAAGATCAGGGTAAATTTCACTTATTTTGTCTTCTAGGAAACATGCAAGCATCTTCTGTAGCTTCTGAAGGGCAGTACTAAATTAAAATATAATATTTAGGCAAATTAAGAAAAATTTACACATCTTCATTCTGTTCAGAAGTTTTCACCCCTGGCTTATAACACTGATTCTGCACTTAGTAGTGCACTGAAAAATGCAGAAATGTACACCATTCAGAATAAGAGATATCAGTCCTCCTATGGAAAATAAAGAGCATCTTAGTTGGGACACACTGTGTGATATGATGCTTGCCAGTATCATACTAGTATTGGAATGGCTCCAGATCTCTGCTGCCAGTCGGCTGCCTCAGCCATTTCCAAATTCACCGCAGCCAAATCTACAAAAATAGACATTGCTGACAAATCTCGAAACAACAGAACACAGACCAAACTGCATGATTGCTAATATTTATACAGGTTTCTTCCTTCAAGCTCTTAGCTCTAAAGATGTGTTAGATTTGGTGTTACTCCTGCATTTACAGATGGCATCATTAGTCCTGACGTAGTGCGTGTTCTCTGCATCGTTGCGTCAGCTGCCCAGAATATCATCGGTCTGTTAAGATAGATTCACACTCGCTGACTAATTATGAGCCATGCTGCTTGACAAATATTTACTAATGAGAATCCAAGCCTGTATCCCGTGTCCCCTATCTCTCGTCTCTGTCTTTCATCTGCCAGAGCAGAGTCTATGCTTAGGTGGGCAGCATGATAGATGAATGACAATGAGGATGATGGGAAGTATAATCACCCATCCCTCATTCACTCCCTCACTCTTCTCTATCTCTATATCATTTGGAATTTTTTTTTTTTTTTGAATGTAGCAGAAGATGAGATACTGTCATCCACAGATTGCATCTGTCGCACAGGAATCATCCTGTTCTTAATCTGTATTTCAGACAGATACACAGATTTGATACTTTTCACAAACAGCAAATATACGTCAGATGTATTACAAATATTTATGAATATATAAATAAACAGAGATTTACATTACATTAATTAAATTTTACAATTCATATGACTAAAATTTGCCATATATTAATGATATATATTATTTAAAATATATTTAAATTATTTATACTACCCCTCTGTACACTATCACACAAATAATACGATCCTCTACAGCAGATGGTCTGCATTCTTACACCTCCACAGTTATACGTATTCTTGTGCTCATACATATGAATATATTAAAATACAAGTGCACACAAACTCAAATGCAACTTAGGCTTACTGACACTCAAAGCCAAAGCAAAAGAATACATTATAGAGGTGCTAATGTCTGCTTCACAATGAAAACATCAAAACAGAAAGACTAAAACTGCCTGCTCCTCCTCAATTTCTCTCTCAGGTTCATGTGTTCGACCTCAACATCAACAAATATGAGGCTCTTTGCCAGCAAAAAGTGGTGTCCAAGAAGACCAGGCTCTTGCACATCGAATTCAACCCTGTCCATCCCATCATCATCGTGGGCGATGACCGCGGCCATGTCACCAGCCTCAAGCTCTCTCCCAACCTCCGCAAGAAGCCTAAGGTAGGAGATGCACTCAAATTATATATAGGCCTCCAATGAAACCACATGCATAATCGATCAGTGCCGGTTCAATCACCACTGTGCTACATACTTCATGTGCTGAAGTGCTGGATCTGCATCTTTGTGACGATGAATTTACAGCACACAGAACCCACAGCAGTCCAAAGAAAAGTCATTTGTTCCCAGAGTTATTGAACATCTCAATTTACTGACAAAAGATGAAAATGTTTTTGAATCACATTAACGCAGCATACTGAACAGAAATTCAACTATCATTTGTTTGCTAGGCATTAAAACAGTATTTCAAGACATTGTTTAGAGTGTACTGTGGGACAAATGTTTTCGGAACAAACCAATTAAAAAAAAAACCTTGCTAGTGTCGAGTAACCTTCAAAATACTGGAAGTGTCACATTTCCAGACCATTATTAGACCTTTTTTTTAAGGCTGCATGATATATTAAACCCATTTAAAAATCATTATGAAGTATAATGCTATTGTGAATTCACAAACGCTATGATTCAATTAAAGTAACATATGCGATGCAGGTTTAATATATGCACTTCAATTAGAGCGGCTCAGTTTACAGTAAACGCTGCTCCACACAAACTGCTATCATTTACATGTGTGGAGCATCTCAAACTCCATCTCTGCATATTGTTGTGAGTTTGGATTTATTATAATGCTCATCTGGGAAGGCAACGTCCGCCATTTCATCAGATTTGTAAAGTAAATAATTGAACAAACACAGGAGAATACATCAATATCTTTCTCAATATGCTAACTGTTCATCGTGATTTCAAAATAAAAGCTTAAATCCTTACTATGAGTTTACATGTTTTAATGTCCACACATTCAAAAAATTACACTGGCTGTAGAATTTCTGTCGTAAAGAAATATTAAAGATTAAGTGGACATTTGAATTAAATGTTGTTTAGTCAATATTAAACAAGGATTAGATTGCACAGTAAAGTGTAAAAGCAATCGTCAGGTCATTGGCGCCCTCTACAATCATTTGGTATAACCCAGCAGACGTCAATATAACATCAGGTTGATACTGGACCCCAACGTTGGACAGACATTGCATTTTGCTTGAGGTTGACATTAGTATTTGACGTCAATTTGATGTTGACTTTCAATGGATTTTGGTAACACTACTTAAAAACAACAAAATATCAATGTAATCTGACATTGGTATTGGGCATCAAAATAACTTTTACAATAGTCGTTGAATTGACATTGAATTTTGGTCACCTGACATCGCAACCGAAATTTAACCAAATATCATTGTCTTACTGTATGATGGGAATGTGTAATGTATTGTCTATTGTTTATAATACATAATGTTTTTTTTAACAGTTTTGTTCAATAAAACAATATAATTATATAATACTTAATTTGGACTAATTATTATTGCCTCATTGTTATATGTTTTAAATAATTTTAAAGGCTATTGTTATGAAAAAAATGATTCGATTACTCAAAAGCCATAAAAGATGATGCAGAAATAAAAAATGATCTGCCTAAAGGTCTTTGAAGTTTTGCAAGGATTCCATAGTAATTGTTAATAAATCTCTGCACAAATTAAACATTTAGTGTGTTATTGCTGACATTAACATTTTACTAGATCAGGTTGATCATTGGTTAGTCTCAGCCTCAGGCGTCACGCCTACGGAACGTTGGCTAAACGTCTGATGCATATGGTACACTTAACTGGAAACACTTCAGGAATGTCGAAGTCGTGATCTGATTAGTTGAATTTGATCGGATTTCCGGAACACGCGAGTGTCGCGTTTATTTTCGGTCCGCCGGGAAACGAAGCACAGACTGATTTACTCTCGTTTTGCTAAAAGGTGCTTATGCAGACGTCGTTGTTGTTATACACATTTGCGACGTTCGCGAACAAATTACTGACTTACTGCTTGTTCTCCCTCTTCTTCGTTAACTTTCAATGCTGGTTATTTCAATGACTGACTTGTTGCATGCCAGTCTGTTGTTGTGGGGGCATTTCTACACCCCGAAACGTGACGCTGAACGAAACGAACTGTGATTGGTTGTTTGACATGTCGGTCAAACAGCCTTATGGGCGGGACTTGGCCAATTAAAGCTGCCATGAATTCCAGACCTTCAGCCGTCAGTCTGAAGGTCTGGCTACGCGAGACTAATCATTGGTTAATAAGAGAATTCCACAACCACGAAATTACACATTTCAACTTTATTGTTTAATGAACACTACGAAAGAGTTTATATATAGGAAGACTGTGCACTCCTATTACTTATGAATGGAAGAAAGTGCAACAGCCAATAAAGGGTATAAGCCCTGCCTTTTAAATGAAAGAGAAACCAATTTCATTGGTGTTTTTAAATCTGAAATTTAATCGTAAGCTTATTGAACAGTTTTGGAGAATTTGATGTTTCCCAGTTCAAAGAGATACCCGAGAGGCATTTCAAAGATGGCCGCCGAGTGAAATGACTTGTCTTAAATGGACTTTGACACTACTCTTAAAAAGTTTGGAGGTTTTGGAGGCTTACATGCCATTGTTTCCATTCTGCATCTAGAGAAACCAACCCACTGGCTGATCATGTGTTGAGCAATCAGCTTACAGTCAGATACATTATAACAATGCCAGCACATAATTAAAATCTCTTGGCCTCACAGATAAGCTGCTGTCTGTCACAGTTTGACTTGTGAAATGTTTAATTTGTTGTTCAGAGATCTCAGTCAGTGCGAGTGCTCAGTGTTGATGTGTTTTGTTGGTGACAGTCATTATATTTGATTGGCTGAAACGGCTCATTCTAATGACACACAGTGTCACAGGTTGAGTTGCTGTGTCCACTAATGCTTTTGATTAGCAAGAAGCTGTATTATTGCTGCCATGGCTATACTTTCCTTAAACAGAGAGAGAACTCCTGAGTGCAGTGTCTAATATGACTGATGAGAGTCAGCAGTGCAACACATTCACCATCTCCTCCAGTCATTAATCACCAGCTTTCCACAACCCTAATGTCATCATTGCCTCTGAAAGAGCACACTTACTCCCCTGATGCAGTGGCTGATTTTAGATAAATTAATCTTTCTGTCGATCATTTGCATGTTATATTATTATATTTAAAGCTGAAGTGTAAATTTCCACACAAGTGAACTAATGGAATGGAAAATTACACACTTTATTTACAACTATTACTAAAGGTTCAAAAGCTCACTGATGCTCCAGAAGGAAAAGCAATGCATTAAGAGCCAGGGGTGTAAACTTTTGAACAGAATGAAGATGTGTACATTTTTCTTATTTTACCTAAATATCATATCTTTCCATTTAGTACTGCCCTTCAGAAGCTATAGAAGATTGTTACAAGTTTCCCAGAAGACAAAATAAGTTAAATTCACCCTAAATTACACAAAATTACACATTTGACCTTCATATAAATCCAATGCTTAAAAATAGTATCGCAAAACAAAGAAAACCTTTAGGTCTGTGATGACATTGATTATTTGTATAAAGCGCCTGACCTTTGTAGGATTCCAGCTGTGCTAATGTGAGTATAGGTCAATGCTGGCTGAAGCCAGACATGTATACCCGTCTACAAGCTATATGTTAAAGCAATAGCTGTGGGACCCATGGTGTGGCATCTGAGACGCTGACTAAAAACAGCATGTTCCAAACTGTATAGCAGCGGTCAGCTGTTTTCCAGGTTAGGGCACTACACCAACACACGTCTCACCTCCCTGAGCCTTCAGAATTCTCATTCCTCCATGTCTCTCTGTGCCTGTGACTCATCAATCACAGTATCCATATTAATCCTGTAGCTAGCTCTCTTTTTACAGACTGTTTTATATTCACTGCATGAATAGTTGGGTCAGTATTCTTTCCTGAGCCCTCAGTTTGCCGTCTAGGCTGCTGATTTATTTTTTCTAATCTACTTTGTTCCACAACAGTCAGCAACTTAAAAAAAAAAAAAAAAAAAAAACTGTTGTTTTGAAGTAACATGGTCACTGAATAAACTTTGATTGCACAACACTGACCGCAATTACAAGAAACATTAGAAGTCCTCTTGGCAGGGGAGCCACTTAACAGCAGTACAATCTTCCTCCTCACGTACATAAAAACTCTCTGTTGATTCACAATTATCTGCTTCAGATGCCGCAGTTATTAGAAAATTAGACTCTGCATAACTTCAGAAAAATAAGAAAAATAATAGTTGAATTTATAAAAAATTACTCTGTGAAAAGTTTACATACACTTCATGAGTCCCTTGTTTGTCTTTGTTATAACGTTTGGCAGGCTATAGCACTCCTAAAGTTTTTTCTCGTCCAAACGATTAGTACAGACCAAAACATGACAATAACTGACCATTTTCAGCAGGAATAATCAGCAAGATTTGCAAGTTCTGTTCGGTTCAGTGGCATCGTTTACATTCTGTGCCACCAATATGGCTCTATTATATCAATAAATATGTCTAAAGTTCTTTTCTGCTGTTGAAGAAAAAAAGAGAGGGAGATTTTAATGAGGAAAAACAACATCTTGTCTATCAGAAATGTTTAAATCCCTTTGATTGACACTCCTCACTCTCCTAAATGTATTTCCCTAACGGCCCTCCCTGGTTAGGATTTGATGGATTCTATGAATAGCTGTAACCTTGAGCTACTTATTGAAGCTCATTGAAGATTTTTCCCTCCACTGCAGCTCTGTGGATATCTGAATATTAGCATTCTGCTGAGCAAATTTAGCAGATGTTCTTAGAGTGATTACCAGATTCATAATTGCTTAAAATTTCGCCGAATGACTGACAGGAACCGGAGAGTGTTTAATTAGTGGAAGTGAATATTTCTGCCGAGGAGTTCATCTGGTCCAGTTTAGTTCATTACGACCCTGGCATGGTCAGTAACCATAGTGATCTTTGATTATTCTCCCCTGAGGAAGCAATGTGTCACTGTAATCGTATCAGACAAATGTCATGCGAGATTAGAGCGAGTCTCTGACGGTTTTTGTTCCGCCACAGCACACAGAGGAAATAACGCCTTGCTAACACCTCTCTCATTACCTCCGCCGGTCCAGATAGAAACGTTTAAATGGGAGCTTCACACTGAGAAGTGTTTGTGATTGTTAGTGGCACCCCTGGGTCAGTCCTCTCACTACCGGCAGCTGACTCATCTCGTCCTCTTCATTTCTCTCTTTGGCTCCACAGGAGAAGAAAGGTCAGGAGATGCCGAAGGGGCCGGAGGTGGAAATAGCAAAGATGGAGCAACTGCTGAGCTCGCTGAGATAGCCTAGGAACAAACAGCAGAACTGAGGCACAGTAAGACCAGAACGACTGCAAATACTACACTTTGTACAGTGGATATAAAAAATTCAACATACCCAATTCAACAATTGTGAAATTTGAGATGTCTTCTTCCACGTTTAATGTAATATTGAATCCAACAAAATTCATGTAACAGACAAACAGAAACTTTTAAGGAAAGAAGAATTAAAAATAAAACTTGAAATGCACAAGTGTGCACACCCCTCATCTAATATTTAGTTGAAATGCCTTTCTTCTTTTAAAGGAAACCCAGGAGTATTAAGACTGCTTCATCGTAAATATGGTGCTTTTTGGATGATGAACAGTCTTGTTTTTGTGCCAAATGTACCTTGTAAAATTATAAGTATGGCCAAAAAGGTTTTTGTTTCGTCTGGCCATTGAACATTTTGCCTCATGATTGTGGCAAAACATTAGGCGGACTAGCCCATAGCCCAGACATAAGAATACAGAAAATTGTTGTCAAAAAGCGATCAGTACTTGCCAGGTATTCCTGCTGCTCCTTTGATGTTACTTTACATCTCTTGGCAGCCTCCTTGATAACTTTTCATCTTGTTTTCTCATCTGTTTTTGACAGGTGCCCTGTTCTTTGCAGTGTCATTGTGGCGCCCCATTGTCTCCACCTTTTGATGATTGCCTTCACGGTATTCCATGGCACATCTAATTCTTGGAATTACTTTTGTACCCTTCTCCTGTTTGGTACCTCTTCACAATAAGATCCCACACATTTTTTTTTGTAAGCAGGCTGTGGCTTCAGCAATAAAATGCAACCAAGAGGATGCAAAGAAAATCCTACAGAAAGAGCTGTTTTTTTATTCAGGGTTGATCAGCATACCTTAAAGGGATAGTTCACAAAAAAAAATTAAATTCTGTTATTAATTACTCGCCCTCATGTCTTTCCAAACCCTTCGTTCATCTTCGGGAAACAAATTAAGATATTTTTGGTGAAATCTGACTGTTTTTTGATCCTCAGTAGTCAGCAACACAACTGAAACGTTCAAGGCCCAGAAAAGTAGTAAGGACATTGTTGAGATGTCGTAGCTGTATAAATTTAAGGTTGAACTACTTTTGTCACATGGACTATTTTATCAATGTCCATACTACGTTTCTGGGTCTTGAACGTGGTTGTTGTGTTGCTGGCTATGCAGGGTCAGAAAACTCTCGAATTTCATGAAAAATATCATAATTTGTGTTCTGAAGATAAACGTCGGTCTTACAGGTTTGGAACGACATGAGGGTGAGTAATTAAAGACAGAATTTAAATTTTTGGGTGAACTGTTCCTTTAAATAATGATCATTTTTGATCATTTCAATATTACATTAAAGGTAGAAAAAGATTTACCATTATTTTACTTGGATACATTTTTTGACATCTCAAAAGCTACATATACAATCAAGCCTGAAATTATTCTTACCCCTGGCAAATTCTGACTTAAAGTTACTTTTATTCAACCAGCAAGTTTTCTTTTTTTTTTTATTAGAAATGACACAGGCTTCTCCCAGAAGATAATAGGACGATGTGCAAGAGGCGTCATTGTGGAAAAAAAATATTACTCATCTTTTATTTACATTTAAACAAAAAGTGGCATGTCCAAAATTATTCATATTTAATAATCAATAGAAAAGCCTTATTGGCTATTACAGCAATCAAACGACATCCTATAATTGCTGACCAGCTTTTTGCATGTCTCCACTGGTATTTTTGCCCATTCATCTTTAGCAATGAGCTCCAACTCTTTCAGGTTGGAAGGTCTCCTTGCCATCACCCTGATCTTTAGCTCCCTCCACAGATTCTCAATTGGATTTAAGTCAGGAGTCTGGCTGGGCCACTGCAAAACGTTAATGTTTTTGTCTGCTAACAATTTCTTCACCACTTTTGCTGTGTGTTTTGGGTCGTTGTCGTGCTGAAATGTCCACTGGTGCAGTTTCTCTGCAGACTGCCTGATGTTGTTGTTGAGAATTTATGTATTGCTCCTTTTTATGGTGCCTTACTGTGATTAGGTTTCCTGGTCCACCGGCTGAAAAACACCCCCAAAACATTAGGTTTTTTGACAATGGGGATGGTGTTCTTAGGGTTGAAGACTTCTTTTTTTACGCCAAATGAAGGCTACATCATTGTGGCCAAACAATTAAACTTTTGTTTCATCTGACCATAAAACAGAAGACCAGAAGTCTTCTTCTTTGTCCAGATGAGCATTTGCAAAGGCCAAGCGTGCTTTTGTGAGCCTTATCTGGAGAAGTGGTGTCCTCCTTGGTCTGCGTCCGTGGAACCCAGCGGTGTGCAGTGTCCATTGGACTGTCTGCTTTGAGATGTTGCCACCAGCAGAGCCCAGATTCTTTAGGATGGCCTTGGTGGTGATCCTTGGATTCTTTTTTACCTTCCTCACTATCCTCCTGGCCAGCACAGGTGTCACTTTTGGCTTCTGACCACGTCCTCTGAGATTTTTCAGAGTGCGGAACGTCTTGTATTTTTTAATAATACTTTGCACTGTAGCCACTGGAACTTCAAAACATTTAGATATGTATAAAAGCTGAGAAATGTTTTTTTCTACAATGATGCCTCTTGTACATCATCTTATTATCTTTTGGGAGAAGCCTGTCATTTCCGGTCATATTGCTGGTTGAATAAAAGTATCTTTAAGTCAGAATTTGCCAGGGGTATAAATAATTTTCGGGCTTGACTGTATATATATTTTTATATATATCTTATATATATATATATATATATATATATCTTGTGGTCCTGTATTTAAACTGTTGTTCAGAAATGCGAGAGCAGTCAAAAATAGTCCTACAGCATGCCTATAAGGTATGCCGTAACTTTACAAGATGTTAAAAAAAAAACACTACAATTTTTATGGATATTTCAATGTATTTATTAAACGTTCATAATCTTTATCTACCATTTAATTTCCTCTGATATTCTCAAGAAAAGATGCTAGCAAATTGGTGTACCAATCCCTCTGGCCCATTACACAAGCAAGCAACCACAATAAAACATGCAACATTTCGTATTAAAATTCCTCTTTCAGACACAAAGCAGCTCTTATTAAAATTTAATTCCTGCTCTTGAGCTTTTATTTGTTTGCGTGCTAATTAGCATAACACTGACTGCTAGCTGGTTAGCTGCAGGTGTGGGGTTTCACTGACACCGTCAGGCACTACTGAATGACTCTAAAGAGAGCATTGAGAGTCTCTTTACCTTTACATAAAACTCTTCGGCTGAGTGGTACGATATAAGAGAGCTCAGGTACTGTACAGTCCCAGCAGCCCACACTCAGCCAACTCATTCCACGTCCTAAACATGACGCCTCAGTTACGCAGACCTCCATGAATAGAAACTTCAACAAATTCATGTTTAAAACACTACTAATTCATAACAAGCCATGTCGCCCAATCCACAGACAGTACAAAATGTATACAGTGTTCCCTCTTCAGGCCGTCAGCAAGTACCTCTGCTCGTTCCTCTGATGTGCGTTCTCTAGAGTCAGCACTGGGACGCTCTCCTGGCTGGAGGGAACCTTGCATGCTTTGCAGAGGATCAATATCAGAACCAGTATGAGCACAGCTACCAGGATGTTACACACTATGGCCACCAGTGCGGCGGTGGACAGTCCCGTAGTGGAAATGGAGTCTTCACGGTCACATAGCTGCATCGCTGACACAGAGACAGAGGCCTCCCTCCTTCAGACCAGCTGTCAGCCTCAGAAGACACCGCTCTGATGTGTGACCTGTGAGGCTCAGTGCTTCAAAGCTCGGCTCTTGCTCGTTGATGTCACCATCACTCTGCTGTCATTATTTGTCACCCAGGGGTCCTCCTGATCGTCTGATCTTGTGTGAACAAGTGCGTCCTACTTTTCACATCTCTTATGTTCACAGATCAAGGACACACACTGTGAGAAAATGGATCAAGGTGAAGCCTGATTATTATTTTTTGGTCTTAAGAGGTAACAACTGTACAAAATTGCTGTCGTTCACTGCTGGACGTCTTCTTTCATTGGCTCAACGTTGTTCTGAGAGGTTCTTTCGGATGAGGTCTTGAATGCCGTCGCCAGCATTCATCTTAGGCTTCCTTTCCTATGTGGAAGAGAGAATGAGGATTTTAAAACAGGTATCACTATACTGTGTTTCATCAAATCTGCAGGAAGATGTCCTCAGCTTTTTTGATTCTGTTCCATTTTTCTATTATAGGTGTTGGAAGCTCAGTGGCATTATTCACTGAGGAGTCAGTGGCGTGAGAAAGGAACTGCCTTAAAATCTCATTTATTTCCCGGTGTGCTCAATGAAGCCTTCACAAGTCTCTGCCTGGTTTCGCTCTGTCTCTAAAACTCCGGTCTGAATGCACAATGGATCTGGCATTGCATAAAGAAGACTACATGCTTAAGCTCTACCTGAGAACAAAAACTCAAGTCTCAAGTCAGTCCTGGTAAAATAACAAATCACATACGAGTGGATGTGTTGAGGCAGTAAATGATTTCTCTTCTGTGTAGCTCATAGATTGTAGTGGGAAGTCCTAGCAGACCCACTCCTCCACAGTTCAGCTGTGTAGAGAGGGCCACAGAACTGTGAGTGTCTCTGAAGAGGGACTCCTCCTCCACAAGCATGTTTACACACATACAGTTATGTGAATAATTCATCCCCTTCACTTTAAACTAAATATTATATCTGAATAATTTGGTGGTTAAAGTTATGACAATTCTGTCATCGTTTACTCACCCTAATGTCATTCCTAACACTTCTACTTATTTATTGCGTGGGGCCCCCCTCTGTGAAATCTCGGCTCTTCAGCGACACCTGATTTGTGTCAAACTTCAGCGAGAGCGTCAGAAACTTAAAGGGATAGTTCACCCAAAAATGATAGGTCTGTCATTAATTACTCACCCTCATGTTGTTCCAAACCTGTAAGACCTTTGGAACACAAATTAAGATATTTTTGATGAAGTGCGAGAGCTTTCGGACCCTGCACAGACAGCAACACAACAAACTTTTAAAGCCATGATGCATGCTGTTGATGCAGGAGCAGGCATTCTAACAAAGAAACATGTAGAAGAAGAAGCAGAAGACACGCTGTACGTAAACATGTCTGAAGATTTCAACAGAGAGGATGACTTGCCCAGCCTTATTTAAACTAGAGAGTACAGGCGATGAACTAAGAGAGATGGACGTTCAATGTCAGAATGCCGGCTCCTGCTTCAGCAACACCATACAGTTTGTGACCCTGGACCACAAAACCAGATATATTTGTAGCAATAGCCAAAAACACATTGTATGGATCAAAATGATCAATTTTTCTATTATGCCAAAAATCATTAGGATATTAAGTAAAGATCATGTTTCATGAAGATATTTTGTAAACTTTCTATAAATTCTATAAAATAAACTTTTCATAAATATATCAAAACTTAATTTTTGATTAGTAATATGCATTTAGAACAACTTTAAAAGGCAGATTTCAGATTTTCAAATAGTTGCATCTCGGCCCAATAAAAAAATCCTATCCTAACAAACCATACATCAAAGGAAAGCTTATTCCTCTCTCAGATGATGTATAAATCAAAAATTGACCCAAATGACTGGTTTTGTGGTCCACGGTCACATATGGATGCATGGTGGTACTCTTAAAATGGTTGAATAAAGCTGTTATTTTTGTTCTTTGTGCACAAAAAGTATTTTTGTAGCTTTAACAATGTTTTTACTACTTATTTGGGCCCTGAACGTATCAGTTCCATTGCTGTGTATGCAGGGGCAGAAAGCTGTCAGATTTCATCAAAAATATCTTAATTTATGTTCCAAAGATGAACAAAGGTCTTATGGGTTTGGAACAACATGAGGGTGAGTAATGACAGAATTTTCATTTTTGGGTGAACTATCCCTTTAAAAGCTACAACAGAGAGGAAATAACAAGACAAATATTTAAAATTCTGCCCAAAACCGATAAGCTGATAATTAGTTATGTTTTGATATGTTATGATAACTGACACTCTTTAATGTGGCGTGACTGATCGCCGTAGCTGCATCAGTACGTGAGGCAAAGTGAAACGCACCGAACTGATGATATTCTCTTTCCTGTTACAGCACGAAGTATGCATAAATGAACATTAAAAGGTAAGCTGAACGATACATTACATAACATAAATTCCCTAAATGTATCATGCCTCATGTAATTGCTTAATGAGAGTTTCACCTGCTGAAAGATGTTAGTAAAACAGCATGTAAACAAAATCTCACATAACATTTACCTCAGAAAAGCCATTAAATGACCATAACTCCATAGTTTTCTAGAAAAAAATGAACCCTAGAGATGAATATTTCAGTATATTCACTAGGCTATATTACATAGTCATTTTATTTTTACTTAACCTGTTCTTCACTATTTGATGTGTAAGTTTGAATGGTAGCACTTTAGGCTACAATGAGGTTCATTAGTTAACATTATTAACTACATCAGTTAACATGAACTAAGAATGAACAATACTTCTAGAGCATTTATTAATTAATAGTTAATGTTGATTTTAGCATTTACTAATGCGTTATTAAAATCACAAATTGTGTTTGTTAACATTAGTCAATGACTGTGAACTAACGAACAATGAACGACTGTTTTTTTATTAACTAACATTAACAAAGGTCATTAAATAGTGTAATAAATGTACTGTTCATTGTTCGTTTATGTTCTACATTAGCTAATGTTAACAAATGACATCCTACTGTAAAGTGTGACCGTTTAAATAAATCTGAAAAAAGTTTTTATGACAGCTACTGATTAAATGTTTATATATTAAAAAAAAAACAATTTTGGAGTAGAAACAAAATTACGTCATTAAAAAGATAATTTTATAAAGTTATTAGGCCTATTATAATACATGAAATGACTCCATTTATAGTTTACAGCATTAGTTTTTTTCTATTACAGAATGAACACTGTTCCCTAAAATCAAATTGTGAAATTTCTGTCAATTCCCAGCCCTATTTAACAGTGTTAATAAATTATTGATGGCAAAGGTAATCTAAATGTAAAAAGAGAAGAAATAAGCATTCATGCACAAATATCCAATAATGCATATTTGCCCTGGTCACTGTAAGCTTCTGTTGAATTGGAGAAAAGCATAGAGAGGCTTCTTTGGAATATAGATTTGGAATGAAAAAAGAGCAAGTAAATGCAAGAGATTTTTCTGGTGAACTCTCCCTTTAAATGCACAAAAACAAACACACACAAAGCTCATGCTTCCCTTCATGCCCGAGCGAACCCATCTCAATTAAAAGTGTGTCTAAAAGGGGACATTGAGAAGATTAGAGCACTCTTCCACAACTAAACCGAGTCAACCTTCTGTCCAGTCACACAAGGAAGGAGAAAAACAGTGAGGTCCCAACAGTAGGGGTGAAGACTCGCCAATATCTGCTGTTTGTGACACAACTAAATCTCAGAAGCTTCAACATGTGCAGCTTTTATTTAATTTACTTCCATCCACAACAACAGAGCTTTACCTTTCCTTTAATCATCAGAGATCAATTTTGAGACGAACCATGAATCACCTGCCTGTCCTCCGATCCAGCACAGCTGTAAAGGGAGGGCTGTGTGTGTTTACAATGCTACGAGGAGACTTCGCTGCCTCGCTGTAGGGAAATAATGGTGGGATGCCGGAGGTCTTATTTCTAGACAAGGAGAAAGAGCAAGGGAAGGGGGGGGGGGGTCATGCTAAAAAGCTGTCAGGGGCGAGTGTAACGTACAGTGTGTAATTACACAGGCCCCATAAAGAGTCTGTTACAAAAGTGCTTGTCAACCATGCACAATGACTTTTCCCCATAAACCCACCCTCGACATGCCTCACACACACTGCCAGCCAACATATTAAAACCGAGATGCTTCGAGAGAATAGCAGCAGTACTATTCTGGGTGTCATTTGAGCGGAAGTGTGTACGTGTGTGTGCTGCCAGTGTGTCCTGAACTCATTTCGTTGCAAGTGGTGGGTGGCTTCCACAATAACTCTGCAAACCTCCTGAGGGTCTCCTGGCTGAGGTGACTCTCATTTATTAATATACCTAAAACTGCAGTGAGCCGCTAAATATGAAAGAGCACTTTAGTGCTAACCTCCTTTATCATAAGAGTTTGTTTGCTGGAATCAAACAAATTAAGTGGGGAGCGACTTTACAATGCAAAACGCACTCATCAAAAAGGGCAGCACTGTGTCGGGGTGCTGGAAAATCAAATGGATAAAACACGACTGCTGGCATTACAAATGTATTTTTTCATTAGTCTGATGATTCACACAGCAGACATTAGGTCATATCAATTCTCCCTCAAGACACACATCTAGGGTTGCAGACCAAAACACTGTTGTCCCATTTAAATAATACCACTTTGTTTTAAATTTTTGTCTTTTTTGGGTAGATACAAATATAGATAGAGATAAATAGTCGTCTGTTGATAGATAGGTAGTTGTGTGTTTATAGACAGATGGATATATAAATGATAGAAATTTAATGAGTTGATAGATAGATAGATAGATAGATAGATAGATAGATAGATAGATAGATAGATAGATAGATAGATAGATAGATAGATAGATAGATAGATAGATAGATAGATAGATAGATAGATAGATACGGATACTCTGTGTATAGATGATAGATATAGTCATGAGCTTATAGTTGCATAGACAGATAGATAATTGTCTATTTATAGATAGATAGATAGATAGATAGATAGATAGATAGATAGATAGATAGTCATGTTTATAGACAGACAGATAGATAGTGGTCTGTTTACAGATAGAAAGTCATGTTCATAGATATAGTTGTGTTTATAGATAGTTGTGCGTTTATAGATAGTCATTTGTTTATAGATAGATAGATAGATAGATACAGATACTCTGTGTATAGATGATAGATAGTCATGAGGTTATAGTTGCATATACAGATAGATAATTGTCTATTTATAGATAGATAGATAGATAGATAGATAGTTGTCTGATTATAGATAGACAGACAGTCATCTGCTTATAGATAGATAGATTGACAGATAGATAGTTGTGTGTTTATAGACAGATATAGTCATCTGATTAAAGATAAATAGTGATGTGTTTATAGACAGATGATAGATCGACAGATGATAGATATGGGTAGTCATCTATCTAATCATAATTTCCAATTAGTTGTGTGTAGATAGTAAACATAATAGATAGTTATGTGTTTATAGATAGAAAGTTGTGTTTATAGGTAGTCATCTATCTAATCATAATTTCCAATTAGATAGCTTTGTGTAGGTACTGAAGATAATATATAGTCGTGTGTTTATAGATAGATAGATAGATAGATAGATTTATGGCAATTACATGCATTCTAGAGTAGGTGCTGTCTATAGCCATGAATGACATCCCAACTCAATTCAGCGTCAAGCTGCAGAATGGGAAATAGATGTCCCCTTCATTGTGGGGGAGCACAAATACACACAGATTGCTACCCAGAACGGCAGCTCTCCAAAGCCAGATGGAAACTGCCATGGGCATGGTGGTGTGTACATGAGATATCAAATAGAGCTTCATAATAATGCATGCAACACATTTAGCGTGCAACGTCTTCCTATGTAGCCATTCAGTTGAACCCTGTTTTTACTGTGACATACAGCACAGCCATAGTGTATAATATAAAACGTCAGTATTTTTGCACCTCACGAGGCGTGTTTTCCCTTGATTGTTATTATAGCTTGTAGAGGTGGGGGTTGTCTATTGTAAATCTGAGAGCTGTTCTAATAATTTCTCCTGCGCTGTTTGAGGTCACGGTGAAAAGAACTTATTTCAGTCATCCTGACATTTTAGCACCATATGCGTCTCATTAGTGCTTTGTTTGAATGAGCTTGTGTTTGGCTCGTCATTAACTGAAATCCTTGATTTAACCACTTAGGGCGAAAAGGAGCTCCAGTTATTTTCAATTTTGCTGAATTACGGGTAATACATTCAGCATTAGAAAGCAACATGACTTAGTGAACTCTTCTGCATCTGTGAAAATGAATGGAGTACTGCTTACTTAAAGCAGTTAGCAACAGACTACTCATCCGGGCATTCAGTAATAAGTCAGGGAGATGCATACGGTAAGTCGCACTATGCACTTTAACAGCTGGTGTTAGAAAGGCATGCACGGGAACATGATAAATTGATGAAAAACATGAACTCATGAACCCAACTCATTAACTAGCTCACCAACTGCTGCAAATCTGGGGGCACCTGTGCCAACACCATTCCAGTGCATTCAATGTCTATTCCATCATAGCGTCCTGACTGCTGGGATTTAGCACTGCCATCAGATTCAGCCATGAGCCAGAGCCAGAGTGGCACAGAGCTCATTCAGAGTTCAATGCATGACTGGGTAGCCATCCATCTGAGATGATTTTCAATGAGTCAGTCACCCTGCGCCAGGCCTGCTCCCTGATTTCTCCTCTCATAGCACACAACATCTGAACAGACGTGGCGATTGGCAAGTAGCGGCCACATGCAAGGACTCTGGGCTCATGAGAAGTTCACAGCCGTTAGCACCCTCAACCATCTGAGCAGAAAGCTCTGTCCAGGGATGTACAGTGTGACGTACATATATACTACAAAAATATTGCTCCTTCTCATATGCACCGAAGCTTTCAAGGTTCTGAAATGACAGCTATTGTGTGCATATTACAGTATGTGAATATAAGCATAAAAAACACTCATAATTATTCATTTGTAAGTTGCACATCATTTAATTGCTTACAATAATTAACATTATAGGGATTCTATTTCATGTTTAATTCAATGTGCTACTTCATAATTAGGGGTTCAAGTGCATAGCGCTGAAACCCTATTGTAATTACAGTGGCCAAGAATCAGCAATCTCTATGTAAAACTGATCGGGCAGAACAAACCGTAAGTCGTAGAGACTTGGAGGGATGGTAGTACTCACACCGTCTACAATGTCACCAAGGCTCACCCTAATCTGCTTCACAGGGGGTGCTACAGCGATTAAAGGTATGAAATCGCTCATAACACCCAAATGGTTCGACGCAGGCTCAACTGTCTTATGTCATTGGAATCTTTGGCTCATGCCAGACAAAACGCTGATTTGTCAACCTTGCGAGATTTTTTTTAAAAACCTACTTTTGCGTACTAGTCCTAGGACAACACAACAGTGCAAATGGATGGCGAAATGTTTAAAAGGGGCAAGGCCACTTTTACTAAAACGGCTATAACTTTTAAACAGAATGAGATATCTTCACCAAACTCACAACACACATGTAAGAGCTGAACCTGAGGTCACACAAAAAAGTTGCAGAGCTTGGCCACTTGGTGGCGCTATAAGAGGGAAAAAACATAAACAGCCATAAGTACGCAACCGTTGGGTCCAAAGTGACACAAGCGTCTATAAGGACATTAACAAGGTTACGGGCGATCAGAACAAAACTCGGTGGGCCTGATTGACTTAAGGTCCTAAAAGTCTGTGAGAAATTTAAAAGAAATCGGCAACTAGGGGGGCGATATCGCATTTTTCACGGGTGTAAACGATTGTATATTGTGCTGTCTTTCACACATACACACAATATTTGTATTATACAATAGACCTCATTCCGAACAACTTTGCATCAAGAACCACTGCTGTCAATCAAAAAACTATTAGTTAAATGATTGAGATGATGTAAAAAACCTAGTTTTGCAAACTAGTCCTAGGTTTGGGAAAAAAACACTGCAGTACAATTCTCTGAACTCTCTAGGTCAATAATTGTTAAAAAAAAACATTAAAAATTTACCCTTTGGGAAGCTATGACGGGGTCGTTTAGAAAAGGGATTTGTCCAAATATACCAAAAAGCCAAAAAAGATTAAAGGAAAACTCAAAACTTCACCAAACCTGGTGAGAACATGCGACAGGTGATTCTAAACAAGCATGCAAAGTTTTTGGGAGATCAGACCACTGCTGGCGCTATAACAGTCATAAACAATAATAAACATCATATTTATGTGGCAAATTACCTGTATTTGACAAAAATGCTTTTTTAAATCATTGATTTAGGTGGTTACATGCTTCCTAAATAATATGTAATGTCTTTTTTCTTATGTGCTGAAATGCCTTAAAGTGCTTGAACCTCGGTAATCATGTAAATGTTAATTATTTGTGAAATTTACTAGCCATTCAAAGTCATTATTTAATTCTAGATACATTTACACAGACTACTAAATGTTGTCAGTATATAAAAAATGCGTTTTTTTTTTTCTAAACTGTATTTAACATGAATGGCACGTTTAAAGGATTAATTCCCTTCCAGAATAAATGTCCTGATAATTTCCTCACCCCCATGTCATCCAAGATGTTCATGTTTTTTTTTTTCTTCACTCAAAAAGAAAGTAAAGGAAAACATTCAAGGATTTTTCTCCATATAGTGGACTTCAATGGGAGCCAACAGGTTGAAGGTGCAAATTACAGTTTCAGTGCAGCTTCAAAGTACTCTACACAATCCCAGCTAAGGGATAAGGGTATATCTAGCAAAATGATTGGTCATTTAACCTTTTTTTTTTTTTTTTTTTTTTACAATTTATATACTTTTTAACCACAAATTCTTGTCTTGCACTTGCTCAACCTTATGCATATGCACCTTGCAATATGAACCTTTAACATGAACAGACATGAACATCTCGGATGACATGGGGGTGAGGAAATTATCAGAATTTTTTTATTCTGGAAGTGAAATAATTCTGTAAGTGATGAATGAACTCCAATACTTGGTTGTTGTCAGAGATGGTGACAGACTTTTTATACTTGTGCCACAATTGTGTGGCACAACCTTTAAACCTCTGGAGCACCAGAGCAATGTGCAAAAAAAGTTAACACAGCCCTGCTGTCACCATCATCAGGGAAACTACTGCAATCAGTAATGGAGCCCTGACATTTAGAAAGAGGGAATAACAGAAAGATAGACGTAAAGCAAATGGCAAACAAAGTGAGGAAAGGGCAAAGCGTGACATTAAATGTAGCGTTACGGACTGCATCAAAATGCCACATCATATCACTATTGTTCTGCGATAACCGGCATCCTCTTCTAAACATGCTTTGTTTTGGTGGCGGTATAAGGTGGTGGATTTATTAAAGAGATAGTTCACTCAGAAATGAAAAGTCTATGATCATTTGTTCCAAACCTTTGTGTTTCTTTCTTCTGTTGAACACAAAAGATGATATTTTGAAGAATGTTGGTAACCAATCAGCTGTGGGTAGTCATTGGAAGTCAATGGCTACCAGAAACAAAGATTATTAGAATATTACCAGGAAAATATTTGTGTTAAATTGACAGACCTATTTTTATTTACTGAAATTTTTAAACTATTTTCAAAAGAAGAGAATACATTATCAATATCATGACTGATACTCTCTATAAAGAATTTGCATTTTTAATTAAATTACGCCAGAAAACTACTACAGAAATATTTGTTACATTTTAATACCCATTTACACACTCGGACTAAAGCTCATTTATAATAGTAATAATACGACTAGGAGTAGAAGATATTTGTTTTTAGATTTTGGATGCTTTTGACTTTTATTGTAAGCACAAAATATTTATAACATGAGGACGAATAACCAATGCTCATCTAGACAGCATTTTGAGGCATGCCTATGATAACCAAACATGCTGTCCAAAACGCGTTCATTCAGGGCGCGTTTTTGCTTTTAAAACCATACTTCCGTAGCGTTACAGAGTGGAACTGACCGAGTCTCAAGACTCGTTTTTGAAAGTTGAACTACTGGAAACACCACTCTTATGATTTGAGAGGCGACGCAACGACACGTGTGTGTATAGAGAATAATATAAAAAAAATAATGCTGACAGAACGTGTCCTCTTCTCTGTGAATGTCCCTCAAGCAGACAGCTCACTAGGTTTTAAAACACCGCCACTGACTGATTTGTTTGAGCTTATTTGTAAAGAGTGTCGGTTTGCTCTTACTTTTTATTTATATTGTGAAAACCGTTTAAATTACGCGATTACCTCTTGAAAAATCGCGCGTATAACGCACCTTCATTTACGTCGAAAGCGAACCATTTAAACCCGTTATGACTAGAGACAAATGATTTTCAAATAATGCGCAAAACACATTACCGCCAAAAAGCAGGTCAAACTAGTATATGACACTTCCCTTGGTTCACATTAACACGTTCATCATGGCGCGAATAAGCAGTTTAAAGACTTACCCGACAAACACAAGCGCGATGTTGACACGGATTCAGAGGGGGACAGCATTCCACAGTACCTGTCTGGATATGATGATCCATGAGTGTGAGACGATAGAAGCAGCAGCAGCAGCAGCAGCAGCATGAGATGAGCTGAGCTCCACTGCTTCAGTGACGCGAGTAAATCCCTAAAACATGGGACGGATGAGGATATGCGGCGAAAACGATTGGGAGACTTGAGTATGGTGATAAACACAGATCGACATTAGTTATTTAAAGCATTAACACTAAAAAACATTACAATAAAGTGTAAAGCGACATTTATGCCATCGAACAGTGCGCAAAACAGCAGCGCCCTCCACTAAACGTTCTGCTTTTTTATGATGGGTCAATATTCCACAATTAAAGTACAAAATATTCTACAGAATTGCTGTAAACTGTATGTTTTAGTCAATTGGCTGATACTGATTTAACAGCACCCCCACATTTATGATCAGGAAATATTCAAGTGTCTCTCTCTCAGCTGTGAGTAGATAGGCCCCATCATTTTGAGATAAATGTGTTCAAAAGTCTGAAAAATCACCTTTTTTCTATATTTGAGCACACTTTTTTGGGAGTTATTCCATAACATTTAGTTTTTATATGTGTACAACTGTTCAGAACTGTGCTAGCTAATCATGTGCTGATTAGCATGTTTGAGCTAGGTTCAAAAGTATCAAAAATTGTCACTAACAAAACAGTTATGACTGAAACATTTGGTAAAGTTTTGGTAGTAACATCTTTGGTTTTTTTTTTGGGGGGGGGGGGGGGTTGTTATCCCATAAAATGGTCACTACCGAAACATTCACAACCAAAACATGTTATTATTGTTCCGGTAGTGACAAAAGGGAACACACGATTGTCATATTTGGGAGAAATAAACAACATTTTAGTATAGTTATGGAAATTTTTTGTATCTTACTATGTTTTAGTAGTGTTTTCGTATACAAGTTAAAATGTGATGTGGTCGCTACTAAAGCATTACTGTCACTACTGAAAATGCGTAGTCACTACCGAAACATGGGATGTTTTGTCAAAAATAAAGTATGCTAAATTATCAACTAAGATGTTAGGATAGTTTTCGGTTCTATGTATATTTAAACTAATGAATCCTTAACTTTGAAATCCGTATGATCAACTTTTTGCCTTGTATAAAGAAAATCTGGATTAAAAATACAACAAATCTCATAAATTACACTTGAAATATTGTTAAAAATGTAATTGTTATATAACTGTTTAATGAAATAGCAAAACATATATATATATATATATACACACAATGTAGATATAAGCAAAATCTTAGTAGGTCAATATAACCTTTCTAAATAAATTATAACTACTGTGTTTCAGTAACTCATTTTTCATTTTAATAAAGACACAACAGTGTCAAGAAAATCTCATGTTTGAAAAACTGCTGTTGAATCATCTAATAAACCTCTACCTAGCTGTATTCACTCTTGTAATTAGAAAAAGAAATCTAGTTGGGCATGACACAAGCTGTTCTCAAGGAGATCTCTTTTAATTGGATGTGCCAATGCTAATGAACATCCTCATACAAGACTAATCACATAAAGATGACTCTTTGTTCCTTTCTGCCTTTGCTGTAGATCTTTTTATTCTTACGAAACCAAGATGAAGAAATGCTGTTTATTTCTCCCTTTGACAATAGATGCTGCATTAGTTGGTAAACAGATTAATTGCGGTGGAATTGATTGTGATGAGCAGAACAGAGGTGAGATCACGCACAGATGGTCACACGTCCTTATGTGTGTAGGATCAGTCTGACCGTTCAAAATCAAATCAGGTGCTTTCTGTCATGATAAAAGCAAGTAACGTGGCGCCACCTAGTGGCGATTCTAAACATACAGTCAAGGTCAAAAGATTTTATACACCCTGCAGAATATACAAAATTGTAATTATTTTACCAAAAAAGGAGAGATCATACAAAATGCATGTTATTTTTTTTTTTAGTGCTGACCTGAATTAGATATTTCACAAAATATGTTTACCTATAGTCCACAAGAGAAAATACTTTCCATCCCATTCAAAAATTCACATACGCTTGTTTATTAATACTGTGTTGTTACCTGAATGATCCACAGCTGTGTTTTTTTTTTTTTTTTAGTGATAGATGTTCATGAGTCCATTGTTTGTCCAGAACACTTAAACTGCCTGCTGTTTTCAGAAAAATCCTCCAGGTCCCACAAATTCTTATTTTTTTTATTTTTATTTTTTTTCAGTGTGTGTATTTTGAATTCTTTCCAACAGTGGCTGTATGATTTTGAGATCCATCTTTTCACACTGAGGACAACTGAGGGACTCATATGCAACTATTACAACTATTGATGCTCCAGAAGGAAAAACGATGCATTAAAAGCTGGGGGTGTAAACTTTTGAACAGAATAAAGATGTGTACATTTTTTTTATTTTGCCTAAATATATATATATATTTTTTTCCATTTAGTACTGCCTTTCAGAAGCTACATAAGATACTTACATGTTTCCCAGAATACAAAATAAGTTAAATTTACTCTGATCTCTTAATGCTTTGTGTTTCATTCTGAACCTTCTGTAATAGTTGCATATGATCCCTTAGTTGTCCTCAGTGTGAAAAGATGGATCTCAAAATCACACAGCTATTGTTTGAAAGAGTTTAAATACGCAAAAATACTGAAAAACCAAAGAATTTGTGGGACCTGAAGGATTTTTCTAAAGAACAGTGGGCAGTTTAACTGTTCAGGACAAACAAGGGACTCATGAACTATCACTAAACAAACAAAAAAAAAAAAAAAAAAAACAGCGGTGGATCATTCAGATAACAACACAGTATTTAAAATCAAGTGTATGTAAACTTTTGAACGTGGTCATTTTTATAAATTCAGCTATTATTTTCTCTTGTGGGCTGTATGTAAACGTCTTTTATGGGAAATATCTCATTCAGGTCAGTACTAAATTAAAAAATAACATGCATTTTGTATGATCCCTCTTATTTTGGTAAAATAATTAACATTTTGCAGATTCTGCAAGGTGTATGTAAACTGTATCAGTGAAAAGGACACCACAAATAGGCAAAAAAGAAATATTTATTTCATGATAGACCTCAGTTTCCAAATAACTGACCATTCAAAAAAAAATGTACACAATTTCTTGATTTTTAAACATCTTTTTTAGGATTCACGGACAGCAGTTGTAATATCTATGACCACATGCAATGGGATTTTGTCCACTACACAAACAGGTACTAAGCCCCTAAACCAGCGCTACCTCAACCTGAGCCGTGCTCTTCCATCAGCCTGGAGTGCAGCTAAAACACATCCGATGCTTTATTACAGTCTAGCACTCTCCCACCTCGATTTACAGCTTCAATTTCTGATGGCCGGCAACAGCGAAAGGTTTTTCTCCAAGGACTGCATGAGGGACACATCCATGCACTTACGGAGTTTACAGGTAATGTTAAATAGCAGACTTTGAGGGACGGCTGCTCATAGTGTCAAGGATTTCACTGTTTTTTCCCCTCCAGAGGTAAAAATAAGGACATCTCAAAATTTTTTAAATAATATGACATTTTAATGTCCAGGTCTGCAGGGTGGTGTCCCGTGTTAAAAGGTCTCTGGACATATAAAGTGCACTTGATGGCTGAGGTTTTTTCAGCAGTGGGTCTCGTCCACAACAGCATAAAAGAAAATTCCGCCCTAACTCAAGGGATTTCAATTTGTAGCACCAAATGTGTCCACCAGTAAGGCAAGATACTGTAATGTGGCAGGCTGCAGACGAGAAACGTGGAATGGCAAAAGGTATGTGCTTGTAGAAGACGACATCACAACAAAAAAATCTACCTCTGGGAATTTATGAAAATCAGTGCACAGCATTCATTCCCTTTTTAGTCCAAATTCGGACCATAATCACAGCGTTCGCTGAACTCTTCCTGACACTCCATTGCACTTTTGCGTCCTCCTGAAGATAGAGGAAGACATGATGGTGCTTGTATCCTTCATTGTTCAAGTCAGCTAAAGCAATTCGGTTAGCTGCCCCTTCATTCCAGTGAGATGATGAGCAGATCTGGTCATCTGCTCATTCCAGTTCAAGAAATGTTCAGTCTTGTTTATGGTCGTCTGGTTGAGCGGCGTCCAGGACCGTGAGAGTGCACCGCTGCTGCAGCCATATAAACTAGACGCTGTTGAGAGTGAAGAACATGTACGAAAAGGCACCGTATTTCTGGACAGGGCAGATGTACGAGTGTGTATGTGCAAGATGAGTCTGAATCCATCTCTTTACCCCCACCTCTAAAGGCATTACCAATTACTAAGGCAAATTCTCTCTGTAAAGAAATGCAAAGTGCATCTTTTCTGCTCTTATATATTCTTTGCGCTGCTGCTGTTGAACATTGTTCAACATTGCATTTTAATCATAGATATATCTCTTTAATAAATTATATTTATATATAATTTTATACATCCCCACCCCCAATCATATTCCCGTGTGGCCGGCAGCGCACCTTACAGGTATTTCTGTACAAATTTAAAGCCATGCTTGTCCTTTGGCCACTTCAAGGCAAAGTTCCGCTCTGTTCACAGTTTTCCTCCTCCCGACGTTGAGAACGAACAGACTTGGAGCAGTTTTTTCTTCACAGAGATCACACAGACATTCCGAGAAAGGGAAAAAAGCATATTCGTACATGACGAAAGGACAGAAGTACAAATATTCATTGTAAAATATGTTTCCAGCAAAAAGAGTCCTCTCAGAGGGCTGCGGGGATATTATTGGACGTCTGAGAGCCCAGAGTTTCACTGCACCCCCTCTTCATCGACGTACGTTGAGGGGAACCATCCGATCTGAATGGAAAACATGGAGATGTTGGCAATATTGCTTGTGTTTCAATATTTGAAGCTTTTGAAGCATTTGCTTGCTTTATTACCCTGCCGTTGGCCTCTCCTTTCCACCAGCCTTGGTCTCCACCGATTTTACTGTAGATCTTGACGATGTCCCCTTCTCGCAAGGACAGCTCTCTCATGTCTCGAGCAGCAAAGTTGTATCGTGCCACAGCTGTGCTGACTACCCTGGGTGTGAATACTGTACAAGGCCAGCAACATCCCAAGATTAGCGCATGGAAGATGATGACGAGGACCATGAAATGCTTAAAGAATTAGTTCCCTTCTAGAAGATACATTTCTTGATAATTTACCTCCATGTCATCCAAGATGTTCATGTCTTTGTTTCATCAGTCGAAACTAAATTAAGGTTTTTGAGGAAAATATTCCAGGATTTTTCTCCATATAGTGGACTTCAATGGGTTTCAGTGCAGCTTCAAAGGGCTCTACACGATCCCAGATGAGAAATAAGCGTCTTGTCTAGCGAAATGATCTCTCATTTTCTCATTGATCATCATTTTCTTAAAATTATTTTAACATTTATATACTTTTTAACCATAAATGCTCATCTTGCACTAGATGAACCTCATGCATTACGTTATCATGTTAAAAAGGTCACTCATGACGCAGGTGTAGAGCCCTTTGAAGCTGCATTGAAGCTGCAATTTGTATCTTCAACCTGTTGATCCCCATTGAAGTCCACTCTATGGAGAAAAATCCTGGAATGTTTTCTTCTAAAACATTCATTTCTTTTTTGACTGAAGAAAGAAAGACATGAACATCTTGGATGACATGGGGGTGAATAAATTACCAGAAAATTTTCATTCTGGAAGTGAACTAATCCAGATTTATTGACACTTTGCGACACTGTGAACGAGATGTGAATGAATGAAAGCATGTGACTAATGCTGGGGTGTTTTCACAAGAACTTCGATGACTAGAGCACTAATGAGGCGATGATGACAAAACCGGGGAGACATGCTGATGGGGAGATGAAGGGTTGAAAGTGAAGAGGATTTGGGGAACGCAGCATTGATGATGCAAGAGCACGAACAAGCAAGAAGCGCAATACCTGACCAGAAGGGAGCAGAGCTTTGAGAGGAGAAGTTGAGGCCCTGAGGACTGAGGAAGGAGAAGTTGTAGGAAGCACAGGTGGCTGCTGAGACAGTATGGGGGGAGAGAGAGAGAGAGAGAGAGAGGGGCAGAGAGTAAGAGAGAGCACAAACAAATAAAAAAACAAGGGCTCAACAGAATCAGAGGGTAAAAGTAAGGCAATTCAGAGAAATGTTTCTAAACACATTAGAATTGTATTGCTGAAACACGTTACAAAGACTGTGAACTATGTAGTACTGATTTGCGTAGTTAGACCGTGAAATAGTTTTTCAAAATTTTTGCCTTCAGGATTTTTTGGGCAGGCCTGAAATCATGTTTTGATGACACAATTAAAGATTGAAGTAACTACAACCTACAGTTTGCTAACTAGCTATGGATTTGTCACGTAAATGCATATTACCTGGTTGCAATAATTTACAAAACAGCCTGGTCTCTTTATTAAAATTAAGCTGTTAGAGGAAGCATCCATTCTGGTTGTAGCAGTATTTTACAGTTGAGAGATGCAGAGCTTTCTCGTGTGTGGGGGCATGGTTTTAGTGATGACAGCGGACACGTCCCCCAGTGTTTGAGAAAAAAGAATACTGCTTACTTTTTTAAAAAGATTTTGATAACTTGTTTTATTTTGCCATTTTTTATCATTCAAATTTGGCTGGGTAGTTAATAAAAATTCTGTGGTGTGAACTTGCTTTACACAGACTTTAAGGACATGGTTTTAGAGTCAGAAAAGTGTTTCTATGTGCGTGTGAGAAAGTAGGTGTGTTCTGTGAAAAATTTACTAAAATTCATTTTATCAACAGAAAATTTTTTACTTTAGATAAAGTACATACTACTTTTCAGAAGGTATGTTTTTTTTCTAAAGAGAAAGTGCATTTATTTAACACATTAAATTGATTAGAAGTAACAGTAGAGACTTGTATATTTTAATAAATGTTGTTCTTTTAATTAGTCAAAAATCCTGGAAAACTGTATCACTGTTTCCTCAAAAATATTAAGCACCACCACTTTTTGCATCAACATTTATAATACTAATAAAAGTTTTTGACCACCAAATCAGCATATTAGAATGATTTATGAAGGATCATGTTATACTAAAATCTATAGTAATGGCTGCTGAAAATTCAGCTTTGCATTACAAAAATAAATTAAATTTTTAAAATAAATTAAAAAGAAAACTGCTATTTTTAATTGCAATAATATTTCTTAGTATTACAGTTTTTACTGTATTGAATAAATGTGATGGCTACAAAACCAGTCTTAAGTAGCATGGGTATATTTGTAGAAATAGCCTAAAATAAATTGTATGGATCAAAATGATCTATTTTTCTTTCATGCCAAAAATCATTAGGATATTAAGTGAAGATCGTGTTCCATGAAGATATTTTGTAAATTTTCTACTTTAAATATATCAAAACGATTAGTTATTATAGATTATAGATTATGATTAGTAATACAGTATGCATTTCTAAGAACTCAATTTAGACAACTTTAAATGCGATTTTCTCAATATTTAGATTTTTTTGCACCCTCAAATTGCAGATATTCAAATAGTTGTACCATACTTCAATAATAAGCTTATTTATTTCGTTTTCAGATTATGTATTATCTTACTCTCAAAAAATTGACCCTCATGACTGATTTTGATCGTCCAGGGTCACAAATGCAGCCTTGATGCGCAAAAGAGACTTAATTCAAAAACATAAAAAACATATTGCCAACCCCAAATGTTTGAACAGTAGTGTATGTGTATCAGCTTCCATTTACTTTCACTGTATGGAAAAGAACACAGTGAACATTCACTGTCCTTTTTTGTTCAATGGAAAATGTAAGTCACACAGGTCTGAAACAACATTAGCTTGAGTGAATGACAAAATTGGTGTGAATGGCTTCCTTTAAGCAGCTCTTGTTTTGGATATGGAGATCTCCAAAGCCTTCAATATTCTCAACCCCTTACAAAAAGACATTGTCTTTATGCACTCGCATAAAAAAATATCAGTGAACACCGGTTAAGCTTGACTGGAAAACGAACAAAGACACATCATTTATAATACAACTAATGAAGCATCTGTTTATTGGAACCTATTCAGCTGGCCAAGCAAAATTTGGCCCCGGGAGCCAGAAGTCTCAGTCAGCCCCTGGCCTTAGCCAGAGTGGGCGGCTCCTTGACAACCGACCCTAAGATGACTGACAGTTAAAAAGACAGGAGGCGGAGCATACAGAATGTGAGGGCGGGACCAGCTGGCAGGGTTTGTTTGTTCAGACTTTCAGAGTGCGTCCAAGAAGGCTGTTGGCCAGACTGGTGGGGGCTCAATAAAAAAATGTGTGCCAGAAAAAAGCAAGAAAGCAGAAGGGTGAAAATAAAAAATAGGAGAGAGACAGGGAGCAGACGAAGGAGAGAGATAAAAAGGCGAGGAGGATTATGGCAGCAAATGTTTACCTGGTGAGCGGGTATTGGTGCGAGAACTTGAGCGTTCCCTGGATTTGTAAGGGTACCGTAATGTCGTGTCCAACAGCTTAAAGCTCTCTTTCAGTGAATGACTTTGATAATATTCCACAAGCTCCTGTAACAAAGAAACATCTAAAGTTACTTACAGCACTTCAAGATGTTTCCATCTTTATTACCCGGCATTTCCAGAAGAAATACCAGTATTTGCAAGGGAAAAAGTTTTCTATTTCAATGTATTTTCAGTAAATCAGATTATTTGATGAATAAAAAAGTTCAAAAGAACAGCATTTATTTGAAATAGAAAACTTTTCTAACATTATAAACAATTTTTTGATCAAATTAATGTAGGCTTGCTGAATAAATGTAACCCTGGACAACAAAACCAGTCGTAAGTAGCATAGATATATTTGTAGCAATAGCCAACAATATGGGTCAAAATTATCAACTTTTCCTGAATGTCAAAAATCATTAGCATATTAAGTACAGTTTTCTAAATTTCCTACTATAAATATATCAAAACTTAATTTCTGATTAGTAATATGCATTGCTAAGAACTTCATTTGGACAACTTTAAAGGCGATTTTCTAACTATTTTAATTTATTTTGCACCCTCAGATTCCAGATTTTCAAATAGTTGTATCTCAACCAAATATTCATATATCATTTCCAAATATCCAATCCTAACAAACCATACGGCAATGAAAAGCTTATTTATTTAGCTTTCAGATGCTGTATAAATCTCAATTTATCAAAAAAAATGACCCTTATGTCTGGTTTTGTGGTCCGGGGTCACAAATGTTCATTACAAAAAGCTTTTGAACTGTAGTGTGTATATGTACAGACACTAAAAGAATATCTACAATGCAAAACTTGCAAAGAAATCAGTATATTAGGTGCTTCAGGTTAATTGCGTAAAGTGAATTAATTGTGCAGTCTTCACCCTGCAAGCATAATAAAATCCCATTATGCTTTTAACAGCGAAATAATTCTCTTACCAGGAGGCTTTCAAACTTCTTTGCCTCTGTGATGTGAATCCAGTTGTCTTTCTCAATAACTTTAATATGCTTCACTTCATCATTAAACCTGTTAAATAAAGCACATAGCAATGGTGACTGACAGAATACTAAAGGAAGACACAGAATGTTTGATTCTTGACTTGAATACATGCGTTCCTCTTAACACTTACTTGATGCTGATAGCGAACCTCTCTGCTTCTGCTGTCCTTTCTCGGATCAGATAGGTGCCGCTGCTGTGAGACTTAAGCAGGTTGTCTGCCTGCTGTCGTTCCATGTTTCCTGCAAACCTGAAGCCCACAGGGAAAAACACACACCTCGTTCACAAGCCCGTTCAATACCCTGTATATCATTACAGCAACTCTCAGAGGTCGTTACCTCATTAAACGACAATAAACCCTTAAAATGCCTCGCAATTAGTCTAAAGCTAATCAATCGTCATTATTGATTATAGTTATGACACATGTAATTCCATGCATATTTCACTAGGTCAAATGAAAGTAGCAAAGCTAATTTTATTATTAATATATGTGACCCTGGACCACAAAACCAGTCATAAGGGTACATTTTTAAAATTGAGATTTATACATCATCTGAAAGCTGAATAAATAAGCTTTCTTTTGATGTATGATGTTGTTTGTTAGGGTAGGACAATATTTGCCTGAGATACAACTGTTAGAAAATCTAAAATCTGAGGGTGGAAAAAAAAAAAAAAATTATATATAAAATTATATATAAAATATATATATATATATATATATATATATTTAAAGTTTAAAGTTATCTAAATGAAGTTGTTAGCAATGCATATTACTAATCAAAAATTAAGTTTTGATACATTTACGGTAGGAAATTTACAGAATGTCTTCATGGAACATGATCTTTACTTAATATCCTAATAGTTTTTGGCAAAATCGATAATTTTGATCCATACAATGTATTGTTGGCTATTGCTACAAGTATACCTGTGCTACTTATGATTGGTTTTGTGGTCCAGGGTATGAGATACATATACATATACATATGAGACTGTAAACAGTGTATTAAAAACAAATCAAATGTTGTAGTATCTTGGTAACACAGAGTAAGAATAGAAAAATCAATGTGCTCTAAAACAGGATGAAATACCAGGGATAAACGTAGTAATCTGTCTCTCTGGAGGACTGACGGTTGGAAAATGACTGGAAAGGCTGAGAAGAAAACCATCAAAAATGATTTAAGACAAGGCCAGCTTTTATTTCTAGTAGTGAAGAACGCTATCTAATATTGTAGTATACATATATTTGAGAAAAGGAAAAGAAAGACTAGGAATAATTTAAGAAAATGTACATGATAAAATGATTTGAATTTACTTTTATGAACCTGTACCTTAGGGTCTAGACATGGTTTCACACTGGAACTGGGGAAGAAGCCAATCTTTTGGTTTTGGATGAGTTTGCCCTGAGACGAAAATACAATGATTGACAGGAAAACATTAATGAATTAAGAAAAGCAAGCCATAAAAAAGAAAGACATCAGGTTATACTACACAAACCGCATTAAGTATGACCAGACTTCTGAGATAACCTGATAAAACAGGTCGTAAATATCTCTTACCTGTTAGGAAACTGTTTTTCTGATTTTCTAATATGACTTGTGATACATCATAAAGGGTTGTTTACAGTGCCTTGTGAAAGTGTTCATACCTTTTTATTTTTTCACATTTGGTTATGTTGCTGCCTTACTGTATGTCAAACTGCTTTAAATTACTTTTCCACGTCAATCTACACTCCATTCACCATAATGGCAAAGCAAAAACAGATTTTTACCATCTTTGCAAATGTTTTAAATATAAAATACTTAAATTATTCCATTGCATAAGTATTCATCTGGGACAATTGAACTTCAGCTCGGGTGCATTCATATTGCTTGTAGATGTTACTACATTTCGAGTGGAGTTAATCTGTGGCAAATTCAACTGAAGGGGTATGATTTGGAAAGAAACATGTGTCTTAATAACAGGGTCTAACAGCTGAAAATGCACATCAGAGCAAAAACCAAGCCCTGAGGTAAAAACAAAACCCCCAAAAAACTGTAAAGGTGCTTCAGCTAAGTTCTGAGTTAAGAGTATGAATACTTATGCAATGTACTTTAAAAAAAAAAAAAAAATTTATGAAGTTGTGACGAATCTGTTTTTGCTTTGTCATTATGGTGCATGGAGTGTAGCTTGAGACAGCAACATAACAAAACATGAACAAAAAAAAAAGAATTTCGCTAGGCACTGTATTGCAATTTCAACCATTTAACAATTGTTACATTTGGACCACTGAATAGGTTTTATGTTTTATTTTATAATATCATACCTCCCACCAAGATGTGTCTGGATCTCCCTTCAGGAGCTCAATGACTTCTCCTGTCTGAAAGCAGAGAGGGATCTTGCCTGGTGGGGCAGGGGTACCATGGTAATTTCTAATGGCCACCATCTTTGGACCTTAAGAACACATTGGGGAAAAAAAAAAAAACTCATCATAATTGCACAAAAAACAAAGCATATGAACACAAAATATGTGTTCTTAGAACACACGCACACTGGGTTTACTGCATGCGTGAACTATACACTAGATGGCAGCAGAGAGCTGATGTATAATTTCTTTAACGCGTGCTTGAATGTGGTCGATTTCAGTTTAACAGCCTGAAGCTGTGCTCAGTATCTAAATTTTTCATATTGACATAACCACATTTGGACCACACAAGAAATCACATTTTACTTATATTCTTACCTGATTGTGGAAGCCCTGGCTCCTGTCAAAGACAGAGGGGAATTTATGATTTAATGAACTTCAAAGCGTAACACAGTTTTTATATAAGCAGATCAGGCATTATTTAAGACATCCCTAAAGTGTTTTTCAAAGTTGAGAACAAACTTTACGATTAGATCAAGTAGTTAAGTTTGGTTCAAGTCAATCAGAGAGGATGATTAATTTATCGAAGAAATGGAAGTTTATTAGTACAGGGCACTAAAAACTCACCGAATCATGAGGACCTGAAATAATAATGAAAGCGAGAGAGAGTATGGTCAGTGGTCTGAGCTCTTTAATTAGGGCAGATGTACTGTACATGTGGTTTTTTGAGAGCAGCTTTCTGTTAGAGACTCACTTATTTTGCAAATGGTAATGATCTCCAGACACTCCTTATGGGCACCGGTCCCACAGCGTGAACAGTAGTATCCCTGGTAGAAAATACCCCTAAAAGAAAGAATGACAGAAGGAGAGTGAGAGACAGATACTAATGATAAATTGTCTGGGTCTAAAGGCAGCTACCGTAGGGCACTGAACAGTGAGAAATGTCAATATAATATGACAATATGTCTTCATTTCCTAAGGTCCTATTGCAGTTCAAATTCATCCAACACAACTACATTTCGTTATGGTTTTAAATGTTGCTCGCCCATGCATAATTTAGTACTATGTTGCTAGGGTGTTGTACAGTAAGCAGCTGCCAAAGCATTGCATCCATATCAATTAAAAAAAAATCAAATGTAAATTCTTGTCTCAGTCACATTTTCTTGGTTACATAAGGATTACTTAAACTATCAGAACAAGAAAAAAAATCTATTTTATATTTTTTCAATGCAATTATTATTTAAATTTTTAAAGACAAGTATGAATCTCAAGTTTTTAAGCATTTTACATTCATTCCAAAATAATAACTCAAGACAGTAACAATTTAAAATATAGCTCCTAGCATCAATTATCGAGGTTCAAGTGCTTTAAGGCATTTAAGCACATATGAAAAAGACATTATTTAGCAAGCTTGTAACCACATAAATCAATGATTTAAAAAAGCATTTTGGGCAAATCCAGGTAATTTACCATAGAAATATTATGTCTTTTTTAACGGTTATGTCTGTTATAGCACCAGCTTTGGTCCGATCTCCTTAAAACTTTGCATGTTTACAATCATCTGTCGCATGTGCTCACCAGGTTTCGTGAAGTTTTGAGGTTTTTTTACATCTTCTCAATCATTTGACAAATGATTTGAATGACAGCAGTGGTTCTAGAGGCAAAGTTGTCTGGAATGAGGAGTTCTATTGTTTATGCCCTTAAAAATGCAATATCGCCCCTACTCCAGTGGCCAATTTCTTTCAGATTTCTCACAGACCTTTGGGGGCATGAGTCAAACAGGCCCACCAAATTTTGTTCCAATCGGCCTCTGTTAACCTTGTCTAATAGGTGCTCAAATTTCATCGGTCAATGACGACCATGTTTTTTTTTTTTTTAGATACGCAAACTTATAGACACTTGTGGCCCTTTGGACCACGACTGTGCACAAGCGATTATGTTGATAGGACAAAGGGTTGCGTAGTTATAGCCATTTTTCATTTTATTCCTCTTATAGCACCAAGTGGCTTAACTGATTTTTTTCCTGTGACCTCAGATTGAGCTTTTACATACGTGTTCTAAATTTAGCAAGGTTATCACATTCCGTTCAGGAATTATAGGCATTTTACCAAAAGTGGCCCAGTGGCTCTTTCAAGCATTTTAATGTCCCTTTGCAATGGTAAGTCGAAAGTTCAACATTTTTCAATTATTGATATTCAGTCTTCAAAGAATCTTCTTGCACTGGTTTGGTTCAGATCAGGCGAAAAACCTAGGACTAGTTTGCAAAAGCAGGTTTTTCAAAACAAAATCCAAATTACCCGTAAATTTCACCAGGTTTACGATAAAATCTGAGTCATTTTGTCCGATGTGAGCCAAGGATTCCAATGACATAAGACACTTGAGCCTGCGACTGACGGCTTAGGAGTTATGAGTGATTTTAGTACTTTTGACCTCTATAGCGCCCATCAGGCCGAGTGGAACAAGCCTTGGCTGACGTTGTAGATGGTGTGAGTACTACCATCCCTTCAAGTTTCAAGTCTCTACGACTTACGGTTTGATCTGCGCGATCAGTTTTACGTGGAGATTGCTGATCATTGGCTGTTCTAACAATTACAATAGGAATTCAGCACCACAGTCTTCGTTCAGCTATCTTCAATCATGTTTTCACACCATTTTAAATCTTATTTTGACGTAACAAAGTGGTTATATCTAAGTGTGAGTTGTTTACTAACTTTTTTAAATTAGTCTTCCCATTAACAGCATTATATTGTTCATTCTAATTAATTTGCAAACGTGGAACATGCACAAACACAAGAGGCAGGATTAAAGTATGAATCAATCACAGCCGAACAAAACCAGTCCTATCCAATCATATTGCGATGGAGGCATTGCCTCCATTCATGTAAATTTCCCCTATTCATTCTCAATTACCCACACCGAACTCACTATATGGTTTAGGGGGTCTGTTAAAACTCAGTGGGCTCAGGGGAGGCGAGAGAGACATGGACTTCCTCTGTAACTTTACCTGCTGGTGTCGCTGTTGGACAATGTTTCTTATAGGCTTGTTTAAATTCAAGGCATGAGCTACTGTAACAGTGATTTAGCTTTGGAAGAGAACCTATTATGCATTAATACCACTACAATCACCCCATGTGGCTCCACATGTCAGCACAACTAAGCAGCAACATTCAACATCCAAACTAATCCCAGGCCAGTTTGCACACAGATTGAAATATAGAGCTGTTATAATTAGCAGCCATTGTGCACACTGACCTGTGCTGCAGAGTGGCAAATTTAGGTCAGCGCACTATGATTTCACACGAGTCAATACAGCCAATCAGTAAAGCAACTCATGTAATAGAGGTCAGACCAGTAGCCTAGTAACATGGGTTGAAGCCTGTCTCAGTCCACTGCGCTGCCTCTGTTATTTGGGGAAGCAGCGTTTGCGGGTGAGCCCTCACCTCAGCAGCTTTTTACAGCCTCTGCAGTCGGTGTTCTTTTCAAACGTGTGCATTTGGAAGTTGTGCTGGTTGGCAGTGGCTCTTTCGGGTTTGATGTTTGACCTGTGTGGATTTATAATAGACACACATGATATGGCAATCAAAAATACGAAAAATACAAATACTGTGTAATTTTGACACTGATGTGGTTCTAACATACATGGCCATCTCAAACTGCTCCATCCACTTGCGCTTTGTGTCTTCTGTTTTGCAGAAAAACTGGAAGCCCTGTTTCCCCTGCAGATGGATCAGGTAGAAGCCATAGGACCACTATGGGTGGAGAGAAGATGGTTGATGGAGGGAGAGGTGGTGGACAGAGTTGTGAATGCAGAATGCAGCAGGATTGATAATGTGTAAGGGGTTGCATATTGGCCTTTCCATTGCATCTCATGCTATAAATATTGGTTTTCAAAAGGCCACATGAATTCACTTGACGTTCTCGTTCTGTATTGACAAGTTTTCTATTGAAACAGGATGTTTAGATGGCCATTTTGCTTGTCCCCCTTTTTGAAAATAGCCAAAAGGCTTTAGCTACATCATGCTGCCAACAACACTTTACTGACTGCTAGTCTATAGCATTAGTGAGAGGTACATTCTCATTTCTAAAAAGCATTTGTTTGGACCAAAAAACTTTTGATCCCAAACTTTTGAAGGGTATTGTATATTTGCTAAACGTGAATTTAATTTAGTTAATGCTACACTAACAATAGAACTCAAAGCTAACGGATGTGGACTAAAAGTCACAAAACTCTTTTTTGACTTCATGTGGTCTTTGGAGGGATAGTTCACCCAAAAATGAAAATTCCCTCATCATTTACTCACCTTGCTTTCTTCTACTGAACAAAAAGAAGATATTTTGAAGAATGCAGCCATTGACTTTCATAGTATGGAAGTCAAAGACGACTGGCAACTGTTAGGTTGCCAACATTCTTCAAAATAACTTCTGTTGTGTTCAACAGAAGAAAGAAATTCTTACAGGTTTGGATCAGCATGAAGGTGAGTAAGTGATAACAATTTATATTTTTAAATGAACCTAAAATTTTGAAAAATGCATCTCAGTGGATTCTACAGAACATCAAATCTTAAAAGATCAGTTCACTCCTGAATTAAAGTTTTTCTGATAATTTACTCACCCCCATGTCATCCAAGATGTTTATGTAAAAAAAAAAAGGTTTTAGAGGAATTTTTTTTCTACATATAGTGGACTTAAATGGGGATCAGCAGGTAAAAAGTCAAAATTGCAGTTTCAATGCAGCTTCAAAGAGCTACACTATCCCAGCTGAGGAATAAGGGTCTCATCTAGCAAAACAATCTGTCATCTATATACTTTTTAACCACAAATGCTCATTTTGCACTAGCTCTATGATGCACGTCTATGACTTCAACGTAATCACGTAATCACAAAAAACTTTTTTTTTCCAACTTCAAAATCTTCAGAGATTGTGTTGTTTTACCTTTTTTTGTAAAGGGCCTTTGACTTTCTTTGAACACTGGGGCGGTACTTGTGCATAACACCACGACCTTTTCAACATGACTACATAATGCTTGAAGTCGTGGACGCAAAGCTAGTGCATTTGTGGTTAAAAACATTAGAAATCTCTAGATAAGACCCTTATTCCTTGGCTGGGATTGGGTAGAGCCCTTTGAAGCTGCATTAAAATGGCAATTTGGACCTTCAACCTGCTGATCCCTATTGAAGTCCACTATATAGAGAAAAATCCTAGAATGTTTTCCTCAAAAATCTTTTTTTCTTTTCAGCTGAAGAAAGAAACATCTTGTGTGACATAGGGGTGAGTAAATTATCCGGACATTTTAATTCTGAAGTCAACTAATCCTTTAAATTGTCAATTTGTAAACACAATGATTCCATTCTGGCAGTATAAAGCTGCTGTGGAACTCTTGAGATGACAGAATACAGATCACAACATGACAGAAGTGAAAGGCACAATCACAGCACCTCAATGCTTAGAGAACATGAGCATTCAGCTTACCATTTTTCCACTCGACTGGTGGGCATGCAAAGAGATTGTAGGCGGAGAGAGAGAAAGGAGAGAAAGAGAGAGAGAGACACCCTGTTACACATGCATTCTCATATACATGCAAAAATTCCTGATTGTTAGATTCATGGAGAATGCATTGGCTTCTCTGCATTTACATACACATGCCAGAGCACCGAAGAGGGCAGTGCATCATCTCTGATTGGTTGAAATTATAAGCATCATGCTTTAACACTCAAGGACAAGCGTATAATGAACGCAATTCATCTGTGCTATTCACCAAGCAAACGATCAGATTGTCCCATTTGCCTTTGCACGGTTAACACGCAATACATAAAGATCATTGGCTGAATCAATTTGAAAGCAGCAATAAAATCAGGTATATTTATTCTGAAACAGGCCCGATGGATGGCCAATCAAAGGCCTCTCACCTTTTTCATGTCACGGTTATTCATAGGGTCATCGGACATCTTGTAGAGGTGAAGTTCGATGATCTCTTTCAACTCATAGTTATAATTTTTCCTCTTGCAAACAATCACAACTTTATCAAATAGGAAGATGTATCTAGGTACAGAAAGCATGGAAAAAGATAACACCGTCTGTTTGCAGCAGAACAGGTAAAGGGCTACTTTTTGTTGGATATGAAAAAATATAATGAAGGTGCAGTTGTACCTGTCTTGTTTGGTCCGGTTAACTATTGAGCACACTTTAAGCTCTCCATCTATCTTTGGCCTGCCATATTCCTCTAACTTTACCTGCTGTGAATGAAACAATCACACGCGCACACACACAAACAATACAGTTAATATCTATATCTGCACATCTATACTGGCATAAAGACTTGAGGAATGTTATACATTACTTTGTGACATACATTAATATTTCAAGAAAAATAATGACAGATTTCTCAAACACTTCTTGTCTGCCATATGGACAGTTATTAGAAGTTTATTTTTGCCTTTATTGTGGATCCCCCCAAAAAGTTTTTTTTTTGGACAAAAAAAAAGGTTTTGGTTTAAAAACTTTAAAGATATTATAAAAGATATTTCTGTAATTTTTATTTAACATAAATAGCGTTATATATCATCCGTTGCTCTAAAATGGGGGAAAACAACACACTGTATGGACAGAAGATGACTTTATGCAATTATTTTAGATGCTACTGGCAAATAAAATGTCCATACACTACCAGTCAGAAGTTTTTGAACAATAAGATTTTTAATGTTTTATAAAGAAGTCTGTTCTGCTCACCAAGGCTGCATTTATTTGATCCAAAGTACAGCAAAAACAGTACAATTTTGAAATATTTTTTACTGTTTAAAATAACTGTTTTCTATTTGAATATATTTTGAAATAGAATTTATTCTTGTGATTTCAAAGCTGACTTCTTAGCATTATTACTCCAAGCACATGATCCTTCAGAAATAATTGTAATATTCTGATTTGCTGCTCAAAAACATTTTATTTTGAAAACAGCTTAGTAGATTTTTTTTCTCTTTGTTCAGGTTTCTTTGATGAATAGAAAGTTCAGAAGAACAGCATTTATCTGAAATAGAAATCTTTTGTAACCTTAGAAATGTCTTTATCATCACTTTTGTTTAATCTTTGGACATTTCTATTCATCAAAGAATCCTGAAAAATGTACTCAACTGTTTTAAATATTGATTGATTAATAAAAAATGTTTCTTGATCAGCATGTGACACTGAATATATTTAATTGTTAAAATATATTCAAACAGAAAGAAGCTCTTTAAATAGTACATCTATTTTTTTTTTTTTTACAATATTACTGTTTTTTCTGTACTTTGGATCAAATAAATACAGGCTTGGTGAGCAGAAGAGCCTTCTTTAAAAAACATAAAAAATCTTACTGTCCAAAAACTTTTGCCTGGTAGTGTACATGCAACTGTATATATATATATATTACGCTACAGTTGCTTCTATATTAGAAGCTATTAAAGGCACGGCAAAGCCCACAGTGCATGTCTTTTGTCCGTAAGTGGCATGCCTCATTGGCTCATTGATGTTTAGCCACAGGCGTCATCTGCACCACAGATCCTCGCATAAATAAACCAGAGCTGATACACTAACTCCTACATTAGCTACTGGGAGAGGATACACTGATTTCATTCCCTTTACACAGTCCTAAACACGTCCTGCCAGCGCTCATGGCCTGGAGGCTTTCAGGATTTATTTTACGGAACAGAAGTGACAGACGGGGGGCAGGTGGAGGCTTGTAAAAAACTAAATGTTTGGGGATAAAGAAGAATTGGCTAGAATGCTGAAATGCACACATTCTTAAACATCATAAGTCTTTCAGTTGACACAGCAGCCCTGGTGAAAAAACCAGCTAAAACCAGCCTAGGCTGGTTGGCTGGTTTTAGCTGGTCAACCAGCCTGGTTTTAGCTGGTCAAAGCTGGGAGGCAGGCTGGTTTTAGAGGGGTTTTGGCCATTTTTCCAGCCTGGCCAGGCTGGTCAGGCTGGGAAACCACCAGCTAAAACCAGCCTGACCAGCCTGGCCAGGCTGGGAGACCAGCTAAAACCAGCCATTTCCAGCTTAAACCAGCTAAGACCAGCCAACCAGCCTAGGCTGGTTTTAGCTGGTTTTTTCAGCAGGGAGAGGAGACCAACCATACTTTTGCAAACCTCATAGAAGCTCTTCATGCAGCCACCAGGAATTAGTATCAAGTCAATACCAAATTTTGAAATGCTGATAACAGCTATGATGTTCTCAGCATCGAAAATCACATGGGTAGGCCACTGAATATTATGCCAGGGTATCGCACAACTTCATCAACACTTACTAGATTTTCTATTGAGCTCTGAAATTCACTTATTTTCTTCAGGGTTTCATTGTCTCTCTTCACCTCGTTGATGTACATTGCCAGGTCCTTCAAAGACAGATAGAGAGACAATGGCAAAACACTCATATAAAAAATCCAAGCTACTCATTCCCCAAAATACAAAGTCCCACTGCACATTAAACATTCTGCTACGCATAATTGTGGACCATAAAACCAGTCATAAGGGTCAATCTAAGGGTTAAAAAAAAACCTAAATATTGAGAAAATCACCTTTAAAGTTGTCCATATTAACATTGTAGCAATGTATATTACTAATCAAAAATTAAGTTTTGATATATCTACAGTAGGAGATTTACAAAATATCTTAATGAAACATGATCTTTACTTAATATCCAAATGATTTTGAGCCATACAATGTATTTTTGGCTATTGCTACAAATATACCCGTGCTACTAAAGACTGGTTTTGTGGTCCAGGGTCACAATTATATTTCAAGCCAACTGCTGATATCAAACACTGTTTATTTATATATTATGTGTGACGGTCATAAAAGAGTTCAAACCTGCATTGCTTCTAGTGCCTCTTTAAGTTGCTGTCTCTCCGGGCGGTCCATAGAGTGACTTACAAGCTCCTGTGGACAGACACCATAATGATAAGTCAAACATACTTAGCCTTACACAAGACTTAGCCTGTTTATGGTGATACTTCACTCTAAAAGAAATTATTTTAATGGTGTGTACAAACTGTATGTATATATACACAAACACGCACTTAAAAATATTTATACCATGGGGCTGTTAAAAGCTTGACTGAATGCTTGTAGTAGTATTGTTAAATTGCTACAATAGTACACTATCAGTCAAAAGGTTTTGAACAGTAAGATTTTTAATGTTTTTTAAAGTCTCTTCTGCTCACCAAGCCTGCATTTATTTAATCATATACTGCAGAAACTGTAAAATTTTGCAATATTTTTACTGTTTGAATACATTTTAAAATGTCATTTATTCCTTTGATTTAAAAGCTGAAATTTTAGCATCATTACTCCAGCGACATGATCGATCAGAAATCATTCTAATATTCTGATCTGCTGCCCAAAAAAATTATTATTGCTATTATGTTGAAAACAGCTGAGCCGAATTTTGTTGACGTTTCTTTAATGAATAGAAATTTCAGAAGAACAGCCATTTATCTGAAATAGAAATCTTTTGTAACATTATAAATGTCTTTATCGTCACTTTGATCAATATAAAGTATCCTTGCTAAATAAAAGTAATTATATAAATTATATAAAATATAATTATATACAATTTACATAATTTCTTTCCCCTAAAAACATACTGATTCCAAGCTTTTGAATGGTATAGTGTATAATGTTACAAAAGCTTTTTATTTCATATAAATGCTGACGTTTCTATTCATCAAAGAATACTGAAAAAAAGTTCTCAACTGTTTTAAATATTGGTAATAATAATAATAAAATGTTTCTTGAACAGCAAATGAGCATATTAGAATGATTTCTGAAGGATCATTTCACACTGAAAACTGAATGATGCTGAAAATTTAGCTTTGATCACAGGAATAAATTACATTTTAAAAAAACATTCAAATAGAAAACAGTTTTTTTAAAAAGTAAAAATATTTTACAGTGTTACTGTTTTGCTGTACTTTGAATTAAAGCTGGGTAAGCAGAAGAGACTTCTTCGAAAAACATTAAAAATCTTTTAAAAAACCTTTGACTGATAGTGTACTTCTAGTTGTCAACTGCATTATGGTTCTATATCACTTCTTAAACTTTTTTTAAGTTCCAGTAGCCTACAAAAGCAAATGAACTAATGTTTACACTTCTTGTAGGTCTTTTTAGATTAAGCAAACTTTTCAAGAACAAGCACATGGCATCTCAAGCACAACTCACACACAGCAACACCCTGGGTTTGAGTGTATGAAATGGTCTGCGGATAATATGATTTAAGCATGGCTGATTTAAACACTGTCACTGTATCCACCTCCCAATGCTCACTTCCCTCTTCCGATGCATCCTGGCCGTCTGTCACACGTCACACTCTTTCTCTCCGTATCCATTATTAATATGTGTTGTGAATTAATGATGGTTTGTATCATGCAGGGCGTCCTGTTTTATACATGATCTCTATTAGCAGTGGCTGAGCAGAGTGGAGAGCCACATGGGTCTTGTTGGATGAGGTAAAACGATCTGAATGTTTTATGGGGTTTTCAGGTTCGCAAGGTACTGCGGTCCTACTGCTTTCGAACTTTAAATTGGAATACATAAAAGCTGAACAGATACCTTAATTTTTCTTATAACACACTTAATGACAGATGAGCTCACTGTAGGATCTCACCTTAAGCAGAAGGTGGTATTTGAGGACCCTCTGCATAGGAACCACCAGGAGATCCTGCAGTTTGAACTTCCCCTCCTGGACCTTCATGGTACACTCCTGTGGAGGAAGATTATTGCAACAGGTCAGCAGGTTTTTAAAAGGAAATCTCAGAACAAATAACGCACACACTAAAAAACACAGACTTTAAACTGACATAATTATTAAATGTGTGTGAAGTTGTGGACGCAGAGCTAGTGCAAGATGAGCATTTGTGGTTAAAAAGTATATACATTTTTATTTATTTTAGAAAATGACAAATCATTTCGCTAGATAAGACCCTTTTTCCTAGGCTGGGATCATGTAGAGCCCTTTGAAGCTGCATTGAAACTGCAGTTTGGACTGTCAACCTGTTGGTCCCCATTGAAGTCCACTATATGGAGAAAAATCCCAAAAGTTTTTTTTGACTGAAGAAAGTAAAACATGTATCTTGGATTCATAGGGGTGAGGAAATTATCAGGGGATTCTTTTTTTCAGCTCTGAAGTGGAAACAGGCTTCAGTTGTTTCTAATCACACACAAAACGACCAGACCATTTATTAAGTAAATAGTAATATAGTCATTTTTTTAAATCAAAAATTGATTTCATTTTGAATAAAGAGTATAAACTGTAAACTGTCTACAAACAGACGTTATCTTTTCCTCTGCACAATTTATCGTTGTCACTTAATGTGTTAAGCACTTCATTTTTAATCTCCCTGTTCTCAAATGACAAGCAAGGAGGACAGGCTACTCAAATGCCATGCTTGACATTCAGAATAGACTGAGGAAGAGGTTCATCATCTCTATGACTATCAGTGACTCCACGTCCCTCCTGATGAAGGATCTCTGACTAATCCACTACAAGAGCCACTCATCTCTTTCCAAGAGGTCTCATAACCACGGGCTGAATGGACTGTACCCGATTACAGAGCCCTTCTTGTATGTGAGATAACAGAACGATAATTATGTGAATTTGTCAACAGGCATGGCCAGAATTGCGGTTGCTGTTATTTCATCTGTAATCTCCTCTAATTCCGTGTGGAAATAATGGCTTCTCTGGCCAGTCTTTATTTTTGGAGTCATTAAAGTAAGCCACACTGCCTCAGACTGGCAGGCACAAAAACAGCTCCGTAGTCTTTGCATCCTGAGCAGCATTAACAGAGAGCAAAATTAGTTCATGTCCCAAAACTGTCAACAGCAGTCTGCTGTAAGGGAACGCTGTGCTGGGGCTGACCACTGGAGCGGTCTGTGGGAGAAAAAGCTGTTAAAAGAGTCTCTGCAGTGTCGCTGCCTCAGCACTGGCTGATGAGGAATACAGTTTTAGTGAGAGAGTGAGACCTGCATGCTGTAGGAAAACTGAGGGACTCAAACATAACTATTAAAAAGGTTCAAACGTTCACTTATGCGCCCTGTTCAAAAGTTTTCACCCCTGGCTCTTAATGCATCGTGTTTCTTTCTGAAGCATAAGTGAGTGTTTGAACCTTTTGAAATAGTTGTGTTTGAGTCCCTCAGTTGTCCTCAGTGTGAAAAGATGGTCTCAAAATCATACAGTCATTGCTGGAAAGGGTTCAAATATGCAAAAGATGCTGTACCAAAGAATCTGCAGGACCTGGAGGATTTTTCTGAAGAACAGTGCTTAAGGGACAAACTAACAACCATCAAAAAAAACAAAAAAAAAAACAGTCGTAGATCATCCAGATAACCACACACAGTATTAAGAACCAAGCGTTCTTCGAGAATATTTGAATAATTTCAGCTATATGTAATAGGGTTGTGACGATGAGGAAATTTCCCCACCGGTTAATCGACATGTGACAACACCGGTAATACCGGTATCACCGTGGGGGGTGGGGGTTTCCCTTTCTCTTTTTTTCTGCTTTTAAATACATGTAATCTTGCCTCAACTGACGCTGATGTTTGGGGCGGTGTGAACGCACCAAAATAAATGCGTGCGTATTATACTTTCACTTTCAGTTTTGCGGGAATTGGCAATTCGGCGTCTATTGTTTGAATGGACGACAAAGTTTGCAGATTGCCTCATTAATGTTTTCAGGTTCCCTTTTTGCATTTGGTGTAGTGGTGCCCGGAGAAGTGGGTATACGCTTAATTTATAAATTCCACCAACCCCCTAGACGTGACTCTCGGCAATCTCTGATGAAATCTGTCGGGTTTTCTATAAGAGACGTTTTGAACTTATTTGAACGCATTTGTTTACTGGATCCCTGGACGTTTACAGGGGTTCACTGGTTGAAGAAATTTCTGATCGTAAAAAACGGCTTCTTTTTATTTGTTAGGTATTATTTTCGTTACTATGTACTTATTTAAATTACTGGGGTGCGGGAGATGGAGCGGCGCAGCCAGGCACATCAAATATATTTCAAAGCAAGCCGGTGCCACGGTCCTGACTGCGTCTTTTTTGGGTGTTTTTAAACGAATATTTACATGATTTTGGCTAATTCAGGACACTACTGAATGATGCGCATCAGAGGGGATTTAGAAGTGGGTACGCAAAGCCGCCTGATAAAGAAGTGGGTATACGCTGTATACCTGCATATACCCTCCACTACACCCAAAATATTGCCAAACAGGCGCTTTTGCATTGCGTTTTGACACTAAATCGTCCGCCATTGTCTTTCTGTAAATTCGACTCCTCTCGTTCTCCTCACGTGATAAATGAAATATGACGCATTGTAGCTATGTTTAGTTTTTAATTATAGTGCATGCTCTCGTCTTAAGTAAATTATTTAGACTTATATTTTCCATTTAATTCAAATAAGTATTTCATAAAAAAAACAAAAACGAATACTTAAAAAAAAAAATGTGGGGACGGTGTCACGGTGGAAAAGTGATGTCACCGGTGTTGCGTCTTAAAACCGGTAACACCGTCAACACCGTCTAATGTGGCAAGCCTAATATGTAAACATCTTTTTATGTAAAACATCTTACTCAGGTACTAACACAGTACTAAATAAAAAACAACACGCATTTTGAATGATCTCTCTTATTTTGTTCAAATTATTCACATTTTCACAGATTCTGCAAAGTGTTCCTAAACTTTCACGTGCCACTATCAATCTTGTAAATGCAAATTTTGTCATTGTTTTGGAGCACAATAGCTTTTAAATAACCTTAAGGCTAACATATTCATACTTAAAGCCAAAAACCTTTCATTTTGATTTCATGGGGACTTTAAAAATGCAAAACAAAGAATCACAAAAGTTGCTAATTTGACTCATCAACTATATTCCAAGTCTTTCACAGCTTTGTGTGAGGAACAGACTGAAATCACAGGAATGATAACAATCTCAGTTTAATGAACAAATTATTCTTTGAGTCAGACTATTTCACAAAACATGTCTCGAATTTTCAGTCCAAGGGCAACAACTAAAGCAATGCAAGTCTTCACTGCTTTTCTTAGCGATAAGAAGAAGGGAAAGATGCTTGTAGATAAATAAAACTTCCTAAAGACCTGTGTCTTTGTTCTCTCCACTTTAGCCCTGATGCCTTTGAGGCTTTTAGTAGACAACAGCTACTGAAAAAGCTTACAAACAGCAGAGACAAGAAACACTAGTTGCCATCCTGGCAGGATGTAAACATCCCAACGCTTGTCATGATGCCACAGCCACTGAAGGAGTTTAGACTGGGGACGTTTAGACTCCCTGTGGGGAAAAACTGATGGTAAGGCATTTGGTTTAAGCCTGGTTTAAGCTTACATCCATTGCTACCTGTAAGCTCTTTCAGTAGCTGTGGTCATCGTATCAGTATTTTATTTTCCAAAGTTGTGTTGCGATAAAAATAGCAACGGGTAGAGCCAGTATCTCACCGAGTGCAACCAAAATATGTATAAAACAATGTGGATTTTTAATAACATAAATCTTTAACGGGTTTTCTATTACATATTTCAGTAAGATACATTACTAACATAAGCCATACCTGAGGTTCTGTTTAAAAAATGTTCAAGATTAGACCGCTTACCTCCACTTTACACTTGACATCTTCCCGTGTGGCAATCAGCTCATCCAGTGTCTTCTGAGCGTTCTCCATTTGGCTGCAGTACTGGCCGTAGATCAGCAGTCTACAAAAGAAAGATCAAAAGATTGATACTATGGCCCTGACATTCAATACTCAGTCTCAACATTTAGGAGGAATAGTTTCATTATGTGCCATCATACAGTCATTAGGGTTTGGTCAATAAATAATGACAGAATGGGTTTATTTTCCCTTTTACCTGAATCTATGCTACAAGTGATGAACAGATAGTTAGTGTTACATAATTTCATAACAGAGCTATATCTGTTGTGCTCTCTTTATCTAATTAATCTGAGTAAAGCATTTAGTGGATTCTGGATTGTGTACAAGTTAATTCAGGCCTTTGAGAACATCAAGACACATTTATTAGATTTTACAATGGGCTCCTGATAGTGATCAGCACATTCTGGAAGCAGCTCAAAGTCATCTCATCTAGAGGATGGCACAGATTTCTGCCTCTGATTTAAGTAGGACACTGGCACAGTTGGCAAGCTCAAGCCCTTGGATGCTCTCAGCTTGCCTTCCTTTTAACTCTGGTGTCTGTTAAGCCAATTTCACTTTATAATATATAATCACTGCTTAGTTATCCTTGATCAGAAGAACGAAATTGCCTGTAATCCCAAAGAAGAAAGATAAAATCTGAAAAAGAAAAGTGGTCAGATCAAAGCAAGATACATTTGATCTAAATCTGAACTGGATTATCCTCGAAGGCAAAATACATCTGGATGGGGTCGAATGAATCAAAGGATGAGGATCAACTCAAATCCAGCTCATTAAGTGTGGTCTCTGAAGTGTTACAATCTTCTTGCAAGTCTCACCTTTCTATGTTGACATGTGAACCACCCGTTAAGATCTGCTCCTGCAAGTAGATGCGAAACTAGCTAAAACAGTAGTCTTCAACTAAAAAGGATGCTACCTTCCTTTTGCTCTGCTCACTGTCTAGGCCTCCGTGCCCTTGGACTAAGCAGGCCTGATTAAAGGCTAATCTGGAACAAGAGAGACGCCTTGGTTCCTCATGGAAATAGATTGATGGAGATTAATGGCGGCCCGCTCAATTATGAGCCAAAACGCACATTCAACGGCATATTGAAAATGCGGGAGCAGGTGTCGGGAATTAGCTGTAATAACAGATGTCACAGGCATAATTGAACATGAAGGTCTTCTTTACAAGGCAATTTCCAGATTAAATGTTTCAGGTGCCTCGTAAAAAGCACTGTGAGGGAGAGACGGTGCTTTATGTAGGCCACTTGAAAAAATGCAAGAATAATGGAACTAGAATCTTCACATGCAATTTTTTCTCAGCTGCTTATGTTCACTTAAGACATAACTAACTATGTTGACCCTCTGGGTTTTACAGAGACAGGTATTTTGATACAATGTTGTGTACAGTTGAGGTCAAAAGTTTACATATACTTTGCAGAATCTGCAAAATGTTAATTATTTTACTAAAATAAGAGGGATCATACATAAAATGCATGTTATTTTTTAGTTAGTACTGACTTGAATAAGATATTTCATATAAAAGACATTTACATATAGTTCACAAGAAAAATAATAGTTGAATTTATAAAAATGCCCCTGTTCAAAAATAAGAAAAAATGTACTTATTTTCATTCTGATCAAATGTTTACACCCCTGGCTCTTACTGCATTGTTTTTCCTTATGGAGCATCAGTGAGTGTTTGAACCTTCTGATCGAATTGAATCTTATTCAGGTCAGTACTAAATAAAAAAATAACATGCATTTTGTATGTTCCCTCTTATTTTGGTAAAACAACTTTGCAGATTCTGCAAGGTGTATGTAAACTTTTGACCTCAAATGTATATCTATCTATTCAAGCGCAAGAAGATATTAAAAATAATTGGCCGTTTGTACACTGTATGAGATGATGCCCTTTGACATTGTGAGAAGAATGCACAAATACCAAATTTCTTTTGCATCTACTTGCACTTGAATGGTTTAAAAAGCACTTGAATGTTTAGAGGCAAGACCTACAAATAAGTGCAAATGATAAACTTTCACTGTATAATGGTTAAACTTTGCAACCAATCCACGAGCCACATTTGTTTGTAGGGGTTAGTCTGTTTAGTTCACGGATCAACTATGAGCCATTAGTTTTTACTGTATTTCTGGTCAAATAAATATCCTTGGTGAGCATAAAATAAATCTTACAAAAACAAAAGAGAGGTAAACTTTGATATACAAACCAATTGCACATGTGTAAAACCATTCAACCATGTCTGCTAGGTACTATTATAAGAACAGCTACTGTATGATTTTTTCCTCATCCATCTCCATTATCCATTCATGCTGCTCAAATGGATGTTCTTTCATACATGCACTCAGACCATGCTTTGTCCATCCACGCTCAGCATCTAATGGTGCTAAATTGGTTAACATCACATTAACAATGAAAAAAAAAATCTTACAAGCACTAGAAATAATGTTGCGAAGTGTAGCATACACATCCATTTAGCAGATTTGATTAGAAAGGCTGCGAATGCTCTTTCATTCAGGGTTGTACTCAGGACATACATTAGTGTGCAACAGAGATCACTCTTTAATGACCCATTAATTATGTGTGTTTAAATGCAATCGGAGTAGAAGTGAAACATGTTAACAACCAGAAGCAACGCAGTGCAGCCTCAAGGAATGTGCTCTTTATGAGGCCAATTCTGTTGACTGATCCAGCTTGGAGTGTAAAACACTTGGCCTCGGCCTCCCTAAAGGCATCAGAGTTGTAAGAGAAAGGTGTTGAAATGAAAAGAAATGTTGCGATTTGTTTTGCCACTGTCTAGTTGGCTTTATGACGCCAGATACCCTTAGACATGCAACATCCTGACAACTGCAATGGCAAAACAGTCAAGGCTGTTCAGACTCTTCTTTAGAAGTTCATCCTGGTTTCCTCCTCTTTTGGCACTTTGGACTATGAGGGTGGGATGTGATCGAGAAGGAAAGAAAGAGAGAGAGAAAGAGAGAGAGAAGGCCTTGGGTTGCTTAAGTGTGAATATTCCCCAGGGTGAAAGCCTTTGCCATCTCTGTGTAAACACATGCTCTTTGAATTCAACTCTCTTCCGCTGCTCTCACCCGCCGCACCAACTTTCTCATTATGGCAAATCTGTCATGCATGTTATTTCACAGAAAATACAATTTGGTATAGACGCTCTCCTTCCAGCTTCTATCTGTCTATTGGAAAAGACCCAGGCTAGCGAGGAAAACGGAAAGCAAAGTGGAAGTGACAGGCCGGTGAGAGAAGTAATAGTCTCTGACATGAGGCATTGAAGACCCCTCACCTTCACTCTAGCAGAGCCCGCATGGAGTGAATAGCGGCTCAATTTCAACGCAAACCAACTAATAATGTTCCTCAGCTACTCTGAGCTCATTCCGACAGTATCACATAAATTAGTTCGGAAATAACACTGCAAAAAAAATTCCCATTTGAGACTTCAACGACCTCTATCACGGTTTAAAAGCGGTGATTTGCTTTTAAACCAGAATTTGCTGCGTTTTAGAAAGCAGCTTGACGATTTAGTTTAAAACAAGATGGTATTTTCGCTCTTCAATATGCCCTTCACAGTGTCAACAGCTTCTGAAAAGCTTCTCAATTATTTCATTCTATGGAACGCAGCGCCGCAAAAGGTCGCAGGGACTTACAAGTGGAGATAACAAAATTAATTAAAGGCAGCTGGGCTTTTGGAGCAATGGACGGAGGTGTGGAAGATAGCAGGCGCACAACGGCCAAATCCCCTGGCCATTTCTCTCTTTGTTGAAAGGAAAGGGAGAGGGACTACGCATCCCATAATGAAAAAGAGAAACATGCCAATCAGACGAAAAATTGCAAAGGCGAATGACACAGGCCTGCTTTAATGAAATGAATAAATTGCCAAACATACTCAGTGTTATTTAATGCTTAATGTCACCAAATGTAAATATATCCGGTCAGATTTCATTGTGAGGAAAACTTTTATAAAAGCCACCCTCTTTCTCTTCTCAAATATTTTCTTTCTTCTTATTATGAAGAGAAAAAAATCATAAAATTAAGCCGTTCGACTGCCATTTCATGTGAAGTGTTCAACCATATTTGAGACTGTCTGAGAATTAACTAATTCAAAGAGAAGTGACAGTAAGTGTGCATGAGAAAAGATTATTGATAAGTGATGCACAGGGTCAGAAATGAATGCGGGTTTGTGGCAAAAACGCCACTAAAATGAACAAAAACGGCTCATAAATTTAAGACAAAGGGGACAAAAAATGTCCCTGCAAAATTACGGCTGTCGCAATTGAAATTAAATTTCTCAGTGTGATTCCCTCACAGTGGATCAGATTGCTTTTACATGCTGTTTTGTGCAGTGTTGAGCCTTATAACCAATCAAACGCATTTCTGATGAATTTAGGAATGCACTGGCCAATCAGAGGCGCTTAGATTAGTCAGCCCTGAAAATGCGCCATTTAGAGGCGCTTAGATTAGTCAGAGCTGAAAGCGCCATCGCTGTGTTAAATGCACAAACTGAAAAATTCCCTCATTATCAACAACGCAGATACAATGTAAATAAAAGATTAATTTTCCAGCTTCATTGATTCAGGGTTGGTACAGATACTGTAAAATGAAATTCCAGGACTTTCAATGACTTTTTGAGCACTACCTTTTTGATTTTCAAGGGCTTCAATCAGAGATCTTACTTATCAAACAAATGTCTTATCAAATTCTAAAAAAAAATATATACTAGAAAAAAATGGCAAAAATAAAGTGAAGTGCATGCAAAGTATAATTATTACAAAGTATACTACACTTTTACTATAGTAAAAGCACTGTTTGTTTTCTTAAAAGATTTGTATTTGTATATAATGTATATAATCTCTTTTTTTTCTTGGTTTTGTTTTTGTAACTGTGCTGCCCTAATACTGTTTAAAAAAAAAAAAAGAAATCAGAAAAAGATTTACGAAATCACTCCCGAGTCCTGATCTGAAACAAATGATTTGCAATCCGCACTACAAAGTCCTAATCTGAATAATTATTCGCGGAACAACATTTTATATCAGGACTCGGAGCGCTGATCGCAAATCATTTGACTTAGATCGAAACTTTGCGTATAGCGAATCATTTGATTTAGATCGTGACTTTAAATTGTGTATCACGAATCATACGATTGAAATCATTCAATTGCAAAATGATTCACAAACCTGTTCCGATCTAAATCAAATGATTCGCCATACATGCTCCAAAGTCCCGATCTGAATCAAATGATTCATGATACACGAATTCCAATCTAAATTAAATGACGCGTGATACGTGATTTGAAGTCTTGATCTAAGTCAAATGATTTGCGATTTGAAGTCCCGATATGAAACAAATGATTTGCGATACGCAATCTGATTGGAGCTCTTCAAAACACTGAATCATTTTTCAACGCAATGGTTTACCTGATTCTGAGTTTCGAAAAGCTCTGTTTCACCCATTACTACGTGCTTTTTGAAATCATTACAAGTGATGTCGAAATTCAAAGATAAATGGCTCTTTTCATTTAATCTGGATTTTGCTAGTGAATCGTATAAAATGAATAATCAAAGTCATGAGTTGGAATCAATTGGAGCGGTTCCAGCATAAATGTCTCACTCAAATGATTTGGTTAATCTATTCCTATTTTCGTGTCTTCAGCCAAGTTTACACAACACTGTCTGTCCTAATAATGGCTTAAGTCGCTAATTTTCTGACATTAACTGAAATAAGCGAAAAAGCTATGTTTTTTAATTGTTTGAATTTTGCATGAAAAGATACACTATATTGCCAAAAGTATTCGCTCACCTGTCTTGACTCGCATATGAACTTAAGTGACATCCTATTCCTAAGCCATAGGGTTCAATATGACGTCGGTCCACCCTTTGCAGCTATAACAGCTTCAACCCTTCTGGGAAGGCTGTCCACAAGGTTTAGGAGTGTGTTTATGGGAATTTTTGACAATTTTTCCAAAAGCGCATTTGTGAGGTCACACAGTGATGTTGGACGAGAAGGCCTGGCTCTCAGGCTCCGCTCTAATTCATCCCAAAGGTGTTCTATCGGGTTGAGGTCAGGAATCTGTGCAGGCCAGTCAAGTACTAAGAACTAAAGGGCCAGGCCCAGCTCCCGAAAAACAACCCCACACCATAATCCCCCCTCCACCAAACTTTACACTTGGCACAATGCAGTCAGACAAGTACCTTTCTCCTGGCAACCGCCAAACCCAGACTTGTCCATCAGATTGCCAGATGGAGAAGCACGATTCATCACTCCAGAGAATGTGTCTCCACTGCTCTAGAGTCCAGTGGTGGCGTGCTTTACACCACTGCATCCGACGCTTTGCATTGCACTTGGTGATGTATGGCTTGGATGCAGCTGCTCGGCCATGGAAACCCATTCCATGAAGCTCTCTGCACACTGTTTGGAGGTCTGTAGCGATTGACTCTGCAGAAAGTTGGCGACCTCTTCGCACTATGCATCCACTGACCCCGCTCCGTCAGTTTACGTGGCATAAACGGTCGTTCCCAAATGCTTACACGTTCTTATAATACAGCTGACAGTTGACTGTGGAATATTTAGGAGTGAGGAAATTTCACGACTGGACTTGTTGCACAGGTGGCATCCTATCACAGTTCCACGCTGGAATTCACTGAGCTCCTGAGAGCGACCCATTCTTTCACAAATGTTAGTAAAAACAGTCTGCATGCCTAGATGCTTGATTTTATACACCTGTGGCCATGGAAGTGATTGGAACACCTGATTCCGATTATTTGGATGGGTGAGCGAATACTTTTGACAATATATGTGCTTATTGAAAAAAACTACAACTTATTTCATAGATACAGTGTCTTTTAATAATTCAAGCATTTTTCATATACCTCTTCAGGAATATTGCTATTTTCAAGGGTTTTCCAGGCCTTAATTTTCAAAAAGTCAAATTTAAGTACTTCAGGCACTTTGTACGAACCCCATTGATTATAACGGGAGTTTTTGCACAACTTGTGCTAGACTTGGCTAACGTCATGGATCATGTTTGTCTATGTAGCCAGTATGTGGTGTGCTCAAAACGAAACAAAAACGTTTTATTTTGTTTTCTATATCGATAATCATCATGATATAAGTAAGGGATAATCAACGGTTTGCCGTGCGTTAAAGGATTTTAAATGCACGACGTGGAGGCTAATAACCGCCCGACGCGAAGCGGAGGGTGGTTGCCTCCGCGAAGTGCATTTTAAATCCTTTAACGCACGGCAAGCCGTTGATTATCCCGCTTATTCCATGGTTATAGACAAATTAAAACTAGGATTGATACTTGCAGCGCAAAATTTGACTGAATGGATAAAAAAGACGGTTATTTTCGTCAGTTATGACACGCAGCTCTAGCATTCTGGCCGCTTCAAATCAGACTCAGAGATTAAATAGTCCGGTAAGATCACATTTATTTGAATGAAATATAGCATTTGTTTCAGTAGATTATCGATCGACCAAGAGAGAGTGTGAAGGCAAGAGAGATGACAGTTGTGTGTGTGTGTGTGCGTAACGTTACCTGCCTGCATGCTGCGCGTCTCTCTCTACAAACAACATTCATTCAAAAACAGCAGCTTTACCGCCCCGTTGCTGAGGAATATAATGTAGCGATCTAGTATCTAGGCTATTTTAATAAGGATCGCAGGCAAACGCTGACAAGAAGTTTATGTATGTACGCAGCACAATGCGATCTCCTCTCTCTCTCTCTCTCTCTCTCTCTCTCTCTCTCTCTCTGTGCTTTTGCGTGCATCAATTAAAGCAGCGCATTAATATAGAACGGTGATTAAACTGACTTGGAACTACCTGTGCATTAAACGGTTTTACTGCACACCTGCCAGCCAATCAGAATCCAGTATCCAGACATTCCATGGAATAAAGAACTATAATCTACAATAACGATTTAGTCTTAATACTGCAGCCCTATGACCTCCTGTTTTTTAAATGTTTAATTTAGATACTATTTTAAACAGACTATTGTTATTGACAACAGTTTAACATATTGATTAAAGTAACTGGGTAAATTAAGTAAGTAAAATAAGTATTTGACATAAAAAAAGTATTTGACATCAAATTTGGTTTTTATATAATAAGGTGATTATGAAAATCAATTCCAGGTAGCAAATATTGCCCCTTAATGGAAAGACGTGTAAAAAGAAAGAAATAAAATCAAGCAGAAAGCAAGAAAGTCCAGTGATAAGGCATGCGTGTCAGAGCAGGGCCGCACCACTGCAATGTTGTGCCAAATAGCATGTTAGTGTGAGCACCCACGGAAGACTGGCTCAATGAGATGACAGGCTCCGAATTACATAAATAAAAGAGTGCGGGCGAGAGAGGCGGTGCTGTCACGCCGACTCTGTGTGATGCTGCCCGCTGGGCTCGGGGAAATGGGCCAATTACCTATGCAAAGTGACAAATGGAAACAATAGGGCTGTCTCCTCAATCTCTATTCTTTTCCATTCTTTTTTTAGGAAGTGATCGATCCCTAACACCAAGTTAAACAACTGTAAACAGCATATAAACATTCTGAGTGGGTTTGCTTCAGTTAATGGGAGTTAAAAAAAAACACTTGGATCTTACAGAACATTTCGCGAGAAATTTCCATCAGAGCGTGCTGTCATTACAGAAAACGAACCTGTGATTATCATTACCTACACCACAGTAATGTAGAGATCAGCCTCTCGCTGTGAGAATGCAAATGCCCTCCGCAGATGCTGTATTCAGTGAATCTGATGCAGAACAAAGTCTCAGTTCCTCACGCAAGAGCCTATACAGTAATTCTCATTGGGAGAAGTCATTTACCCACCCGAGAGATAAGATATCTATGGAAGCACTCAAGCGGAGGTTAAATTAGATGTCTACAGCAGAGAGGAAGATAAAAGAGAAACAAAGTCTTTAATGTGCATTAGAACAAGTGGCTGCTATAAAGGGCATACTGAGGACTTTCAAGTCAACATGAAATCAGCACTAAGTATCTCGCACATTAAAGCAATGCAAGTTATTGCAATAAAAGCAAATAAGAACAGACTAGTAGAAACATACTTAGCACTCTTAAAGCGACAGTTCAACCAAACATTACAATTTTTTTTTTTATTTACAGTACTCAACTCATTTGTCATTTCAAACCTGACTTTACAAAATGGGGAACACAAAATACGTGCAATTACAGAACTGTGCAAAAGTCTTAGGCCCCTAGTATTTTCACCTGCTAAAAATGGTTTAAAGCCTGTTATTTCTGTTTTGCTGTAGAATGTCAGTAGGTAATATCAGTTTACATTTCCAAACATTCATTATGCCAATAATTGTAATAATCCAGTAAGATTTTTGTTTGCACAGGGAGTCTGACAACAGCTAGTGCTCCAAACAGAGATCAGATCTCATTATCATCATCCAGTCTGTCTGGAATGACATGAAGAAACAGAACAAACTGAGACAAAATACATCCAGAGGAACTGTGGCAACGTCTCCAAGATATTTAAGAGGCCTACCTGGAAAGCTACAGTACGTTTTAAAGTATTAGGCACTATACTGTCAAAAACATATAATGCTGTCAAAAAATAATTAAATAGATTTTAATTATCAATTAACTTGAAACCAACATTTGGGGTGACCATCCTTTGCGTTTAAAGTAGCTTTTGTCCTAGGTACACTAGTTTTTCGGTTAGCTTGCATGTAGAATTCTTGAAGCATCTTTGAGATGTGCAACAGTTCTTTCGGATTTATTTTTTCTGTTTCTTCATTTCATTCCAGACAGACTGGATGATGATGAGATCAGATCTGGCTGTTCTCAGACTCTTTGTGCAAACAAAAATCTCACTGGATTAGTATAATTAATAGCAAAATGTGTCAGTCTGAAATATTAGTTTACATTTCCAAACATGCAATTAATTGTAATAATCCAGTGAGACAACAGCCAGTGCTGCACATAGAGATCTGATCTCATCATTATCCAGTCTGTCTGGAATGACATGAAGAAACAGAAAAAAAATGGAGACAGAATAAATCCAAAAGAACTGTGGCAATGTCATCAAGAATTCTACATGCAAAGCTACCTGAAAAACTATGTGCAAGTTAATTATATCTTTTGCTGTACACACTACAGCAAAAGATAGAAATAACTGACTTAAAAACATTTTTTGTTGGAGAAACAACTAAGACTTTGGCACAGTACTGTATGTCTCATACAATGAAAGTCAATGAGTTCCAAAGTTGTATTGTTTTGCAATATCTTCTTGTCATACAGGTTGAGGATAACATGAGGGTGAGTAAAAATGACAGAAGTGAACCATTACTCAAACACAACAACATTTTGCAAGATTGATTAATTATGTCAATCGATTTTCCTCATTTCGTATTAATCCCATTTATATTTGGACTTATATTATACATAAATTACATCTGATGGAAGTCTAAAATTATTTTTCTGATCTAAAAGGTTAAAAATGTCCACTGAACTTACTAGGGTCACAAGTAAAGTTGCTAAAGTCTAGGACTTTGACTTCAAAATATTCATGTAACAAAGAGGATTTTTATATCCCTGGTGTCTGATAACACTGCGTCCATGGAGATCATGATCCAAGAATTGCAGCAACGTTAATTCCTAAGATATTACTGCAAGGTCATCTGGCTGTTTAATAAACCAGAACACTAGACCAAAGTTCCCATCTCTGAGGACGCATGCACTCTAATTGCAGTGAGGTCATAATTTTGTGTTACACCTACTTGATTTTATTAAGTAGGTCCCAGTTGGGATAAAAACAGCAATTGTGCTGAGCACAGCAAGAGCAGAACTCTTATACAGAAATATGGATTCAGAGGGTCTCAGTAATGCCTGATAACGCAGAGTTTAATGTAGTGTAGCATTACTAGAATAAGCTGACTGTTACAGGGCCTGTCACTTAGTCAGGCTTCAGTGTTTCTAAATCCAAAGGGAACTGCAGGGAAATTGCACATTACTGAGCTGAATCAGCAGCGGTCCCAGACCAGTGACCTGGGGTACACCAGGTATAGCCGCTCACATTCAAACTTCAGAGAGAATATGAGTGACTCATCTGCATCTTAATATTTTGTCCAGCATGTAAATGAGAGGAATAGACAAAAGAAGATATTTTGAAAAATGTCTCAATGTACCCTATTACTTTAAGGTTTAAAAAATGACTGTAAAAAGAAAGTGGATGTATAGCGGCTGGCTAAATCCTCCATCTTTGGTAGGTACAGATGAAATGGTGTTATGATTTTACCAGAGCCCCTGGGTATCTGTCATCCATTGCGGATAAAGTAGCTAAAACATTCTCTATTATCTGGTTATTGATTTTTGATACAGCAGCTACAGGAGACAAAAAGAGCACTCAAAACAGGAAGCGTTCAGCTCTAAAGCAGCAGACTTTCACAGACAGGTCTATTTTCTTTCTAAGCCCTGTGGGTTGTGGGCTCTGATGAGGATTTATTTTAAAATAGCTGGGCTGTTGTGGTCAGGCCTTGCTGGTGTGATGGATTTTTTTAGGGTGGGCGACAGCAGCAAGACTTTCCCTCCTTCACTTGAGGTCATTTCAGCTCAGAAGAGGCTTAAGGTGTTGACAAAAGGGAGAGATGTTATAATAGTACTGACAGTGATAAACCAAAATACTCCATCAAGGTACTGACCTCTCCTTGAAGTCTAGAAAGATCTTTCCCAAGCCGTTGCCCCCGCTCACCATGGTCAGGTCAATGGCCCTCAGCAGAGCAAAATGGACCTTGATGATGTCCTGTGGAAGAATTACCAAGACATCCCAGCCAAGCATTATTTATCTATTTGATGGACATATTTTTGCCTTGTCAGAATTATTAGTTTGCTGTTAGATGCAAGCTTTTGCCCATATGCCTGGGTTGCCAAAATGGGAAAATTTAAACTGTTATTAAATTGAATCTTAAATATATTATAATAATACTTCGACTTTATTTTTAAATTGGAACAAATACATAGCAATAATCAGTACAGTCAACATTTATAGTGACACGCAAAAGTATTTATACCTTATCATTTTTTCACATTTTTTCCACATCAATCTACACTCCATGCACCATAATGACAAAGCAAAAACAGAATTGTCACAACTTTACACATTTATTAAAAATGAAAACAACCGGAACACGCACATTGCATAAGTATTCATACCCTTAACGCAATTTGCACATCAACATTTGACAATTATCTGCCATTTATCGCCTCACCTCTTTTCCTCTCAAGCTCTGTCATACATGTTCAGGTTTCTCCAGAGGTTCTGAATGCTCTGGACTGGGTTTTCATTAAGGCTGTCTCAATATTTTGGAGCACTGAGCTTACTCTGATGAGTCCCTCAGTGCCTGCTACTGAAAAACAGCCCCACAGCATAAGGCTTCTACCAGCACACTTTACTTTTGGGACGGTACTTTCAAACATGATGGTTGAAATTGAGGTTCATCAGACCAGAGAATCTTGTTTCTCACAGTCTGAGGGTCCTTAAGGCGTTTTTTTCTTTTTTCATGTATCTTCACTGAGGAGAGGATTGAGTCCTTTTGTCTACATATATGATCATGGAGCTCAACTAGAGTGACCATCAGCTTCTTGGTCACCTCTATAGCCAAGGCCCTTCTCCATCAATTGTTGAGTTTGGCCAGGAGGCCAGCTCTAGGAAGTAGGGATGTTCAGCAATCAAAATTATTCGGCTGAAAAAAGCAATAGCAAAAAAAGCTCTTTCGGTGTTAGGGTTAAGCAAAAAGGCCGAATAAATTATACCGAACAATGACGTGACGTGATCAAACAGAGCCGCACAGTAATGTATCAAACATGTCGGCAGTGTGAAAGCATTTAAAACTGTCAGAGAAAGACGCAAAAATCATTACAAGCACCGACAGCGAGAGACTGTTTAGTATCGCATGTCGTCCATGAGAAGAGAAAGGGTTGGTTGTTGCTGGTTACTTTATGATGACTGAAATCGCGAAATGGCCTTAAACCATTAGTAAATAAACTACAGAACGTTATGTTTTTTAATACACGCTCAAATTGTATTTATTCTAACAGCGCTGCACAAGCTCAGGGTTCCAAGTCCAAAGAGCGAGGAAAATATGCGCTGAAACATTCATTAAACCTGCTGCTGTCACCAAAACGTAGTGCTGAGGTCTTCTTGTGGGTTTCCGCCAAAATAAAAGTCAACATTCATAAATGTTAGCATTGTAATTTTACTGTTGTTCTGTAAAATAAAATAAAAAAATAACACAAAAATAATGATAACAATCATTACAAAAGCTATATTAATACATTTGTTATAACATTCTCTTTTGCTCAGCAAGGCTGCATTTATTTGTACATTAAAAACACAAGCCTGATTTAAGAAGGGAGTCTTAAAAATGGCCAAAGAATATTATATTACTAACTTATTAATTTTAAGTTAAATTGTGCTTTGTTGTTAGGCTATAATGTCTACTAGAATGTTAAAAATGTTCAGTGTTAAATACATATTTTTTAATTGTTGTTTTGTAATCAATTTTTTTCTGTAAAAAGCAAGACAAAACTGTAAAAAGCAAATATGAACCATTTAATTTATGCAATGGTGAAAAAAATGGCAAAATACATGTGGAAAAAACACGAAAAAAATGTGTTCGGTAATAGGCCTTCGGCCCCGTGTGTAATTTTGTTCGGCTTCGGCCAAGAATTTTCATTTCGGTGCATGCCTACTAGGAAGAGTCATGGTTGTTTTAAACTTCTTCCATTAAGGGTAACAGAGACTACATGCTTCTGTGAACCTTCAATGCAGCAGAATTCGTTTTACCTCAGGGCTTGGTTTTTGCTCTGATGTGCATTTTCAGCTGTTAGACCTTTTATTAAGACATGTGAGCCTTTCTGAATCACACCCATTCAATTGAATTTGCCACAGGTTAACTTCCCTTAAAGTGTAGTAACATCTACAAGCAATATAAATGCTCCTGAGCTAAATTTCAACTGTCCCAGATACGGAATCATTTAGGTTTTTTATTTAAATTTGTAAAGATGTTAAAAACTTGTTTTTTGCTTTGCTATTATGGGGTATGGAGTGTAGATTGATGTGGGGAAAAAAAGTAATTTAAAGCAGTTTAACATAAGGCAGCAACATAGTGAAAAAAATGAAGGGGTATGAATACTTTCGGAAGGCACTGTATGTTAACAACACAAATATGGCAAATGTACATAGTAAATGATCACTCACCTCTAAATTCACAAATATGGCCTCCATATCCTGCGGCGTTAACACTTGCTTCAGGGGGATCATATAATTCTAAAACGATAAAATAGAAGAAAATCCCATAACTGTCAGGAAGTGTATTCCATGTAATTAAATCCATTTATTAAATGTATTTAAAGTCAAAGCATATAATCAAATGCATGTAATAAAACTGCTTACACCTTGTTGCGGTTTGGTAATTGTCTTTGTCAAACAAAAGCCAAATACTATTTGTCTAGCATGGCTGCGGGCAGGCTGTACAAACATAATAAACCCTGAGAAATCCTGGCAAATGCATCTATTTGTTTCAGTTGCAAAGCAGGAAAGGATTTCAGAGCAATGCTGACACGTTTGGCTTAATAAGGGAGAAATGAATCAAGCGATAATCAGTAAACAAAGCCTCTGTCTGGAATATGAAATCTGCATGACCCCTCACTGTTTTGACAGGGATTCATCACCTCTAATAACAGTACACTGGCTTATTTTGTCACGCTTTGAATTCTGTGTCATGTGTGACAGCGCAATTGGAAACAGGGCAGAATAAAACATCACACATTCAAGTTTGTACGACTTTGTACATACAGGCATGAATGCATGCAATAGCTCCAGGGCGAGGTTCAATCTCGTGCCAACAGTACTGATTTACTAAATGGACATGTTTTCTCACTTTGTGGGCAGTGCATGGCATTTCTGCCCTGTGACTGACCCATGAGTCTATAGGGCACAATTCAGGAAAAACCCTAAAACAATTTTAGGCTTTTAAAATTGTATGCCTACACAGATATTTGGCTGGTTTCCCTGCCAAAATGGTCAATGTAACCTTAGCCGAAAAGTCAAATTGTTTCAGATTTTAGTTTTTTAAAAGACTACATTTACTATCTAGCTGACACATCAGTGATTATTCTCATGTTATGGTTGATAACTGATAAATGGAAGATATGTAATTAAGGAATTTCATACTATTTTGTCTAAACAAATTAAAAATAAACATTAAAAAACAGTAAAAACAATAGATTTACATGTAAATTTACACATCACAAAACTACTGTACAGTATGCAAATATACACTACCAGTCAAAAGTTTTTGAACAGTAAGATTTTTTTTTATGTTTTTTAAAGAAGTCTTCTCTGATCACCAAGCCTGCATTTATTTGATTCAAAATACAGCAAGAACAGTACAATTTTGAAGTATTTTACTATTTAAAATAACTGTTTTCTATTGTAATATATTTTAAACTTGAAATTATTCCTTTGATTTCAAAGCTGAATTTTTAGCATCATTACTCCAGTCACATGATCCTCCAGAAATTATCCTAATATTCTGATTTGCTGCTCAAATTTTTATTATGATGTAGAAAACAGCCGAGCAGAATTTTTTCAGGGTTCTTTGATGAATAGAAAGTTCAGAAGAACAGCATTTATCTGAAATAGAAACATTTTGTAACATTATAAATATCTTTATCATCACCTTTGATCAATTTAAAGCATCCTTGCTAAATAAAAGTATTCATTTCTATAATTTCTTTCCCAAAAAGGAAAAAACTGGAAAAAGGAAATATACTGTCTCCAAGCTTTTGAATTGTATAGTTTATAATAGGGCTGTAGTCAAGACCACCTTTGTCGAGTCCAAGACAAGTCCAAGACCAGGACTAGTCGAGTCCAAGTCAAGACCGAGTCCAAAAAAGTTCGAGTCCGAGTCAAGACCGAGTCCAGGACAGGAAAAAAAGCCGTATGCATGACATCATCAAGACAATCATTTTGGGTTATTATTTGTTGATCTAAAACCAAAAACAGTGTCACAACTAGACTTGTAGTCAAGACCGCCTAAACCAAAACCAAGACACTACCAAGACCAGAAGGGATCGAGACCAAGACCAAGACCAAGACCAAGACAGACCATGTCAAGACCAAGACCAAGTAGAGACCAAGAACGATACCAAGTCGAGACCGGAGAAAAAAAAAACAGACTAGTGTTGAAGCCGAGGTTAATTTAGTTTAGCTTTTTAAAATTTGTTTTATTTTGGTATAGTTTTCAAATTTTCAGTAAAATTTAGTTTAGTTTTTATTAGTTTCATTAACATTTTTTTTAGTTTTAGTTTAGTTTCTATTTTGTGAACACATTTCTATTTAGTTTTTATATAGTTTAGTTTCAGTTTTAGTTTTTTTGAGATTAAATAGAGATCACGATTTCCTCGCAATTCTAAACTAAGCAAAATAATGTGAGACAAAATATTAATTGCTTCAGTCTATTTAAAAGTGTTTAATTCATTTTAATGAATTCTTAATAATTTAATACATAATATTTATATTTAAAATAGAATATGTTTAACACACCGATTTTTTATATTAAATTTATGAAAAAGTGGTTTGAATGAATAAATGACATGCTCACAAAAACATCACTGGATGAATCTGCATTTTTGAATCAATCTCTATTCGCTGACAAATACATTTTTTAACAGTTGTTTCCATCTAGTGGCGAAACAATGCAATCGACACAAACATTATTTGAAGCGCCAATTACTTTCAAAAGATGACGTGCTCTGTTTTAATTTCTACCATAGACATCACATCAGTGTTTATATCCAAACTATGACCTTTAATCATAATATTGCTGTGATAATATGAATGACTGGGTAACAACACCCATGATTTTTAAGTATAGACATTCCCCTTGATATCATATAATCTATTAATCTAAAGAAAACAGAATGATGACATATGGTGATACCTCAAAATAGCAGTGTTAGAACTGATATACAAACACCAACCCACTACTATTACCAATGCTCGGTACTAGTACTGAGCATTTAAGCAACTAAATTACAATATAGCTTCACTGCAGATGTACAGTAGTGTAGAAAAGAAGTGACCAGTAGGGGAGAGCGGGGCACAACCTAACACTTTTTGAATTTCGCGGTTTATGTAAATCCACTTGGGGTTCAGAGTACAATTTTTATCCACATTATTTTCACATTTGTCTAGTACAAATATATCGCTTTGTTTCATATTTACAGTGTATACGTTTTTCGTTATTTACCTCAAAAGAAAGGAAGTGAAACGTGACAACATGCCCCATAGATGGGGTACATTGTAACATCTGAGGGGCACATTGTAACACGACCATATGACAGCTTAAAATGTTATCTGATCAAATGAAAAAAATATACACAACAAACTAAAATACATGTGTTAACTTTTTCAAATGAAGTAATGACGTTTTTTAAAAAAATAAAAATGGTCTAATTTTGGAGTTTGACAATGAACATATCGCGACGATGCTTTGAACGGTCCTGATCGCAACACACAGCGGTACAGTAGTTCAAAACAACATGGACAAATAAATGAAACACATATAGACATTCAGAAAACCATTCCCGTCCCTCCACACACAGCTCTCATAGAACACGACACACATAAACCAGCCAAAATGCTTTACATGTCTTGAAATAATAACATCTGAACATTAAACATTGATTGTCAGCCTTTATTCACCTGTTTCTTGTGGTTTCTTATCAAAATCCTTAGAAGTCAATAGTGTAAATTGCACCGCTTATGTCATGTTAGAGTGTGTGTGAATCAATGAAAAGTAACGTTAGCAGGGCACGCAGATGCAGAGCGTGCCGTGCAAATATAATCTAGTGTGTGATTGGTTATTAGTTTTTTGTTTTTGTGATTGGTTATTGGTAGTGATGGGTCGTTCGGGCAGATGACGTGACGAAAAATAATATTTTAATTAAATTCGGGCGGGTGAAATGAAAAAATTAAAATTATAAACAGTTTAAAATGTGTGCTTACTGGGAACATAATAAAGACACCTGGACTCGGTCGAGTCCAAAAGCCATATTTGGCAAGACCAGTGGCCGAGACCGAGACAAGTCCGAGTCTGAATACCAGCGAGTCCGAGACAAGTCCGAGACCATAAAAAAACGGTCTCGAGACCGGACTCGAGTCCAAGACCGGACTCGAGTACTACAGCCCTGGTTTATAATGTTACAAAAGCTTTTTATTTCAGATAAATGCAGTTCTTTGGATCTTTCTATTCATCAAAGAATCCTAAAAAAATGTACTCAACTGTTTTAAATATTGATAATAATAATAATAATAATAAATACATTTTTCTTGAACAGCAAATTAGCATATTAGAATGATCATGTGACACTGAAGACTGGAGTAATGTTATTTAATAATAATTAGTTATTTTAAAAACTAAAAATATATCACAATATTACAGCTTTTGTTGTATTTTGAATCAAATAAATGCAGGCTTGATGAGCAGAAGAGACTTCTTAAAAAAAAAGTCCATCTGAAATTTCGGAATTGCTAAAGATTAAATATAACAACTGTTACAAAATTATTAACAACTATTTAAATATTGTATAATTAAGGTAATTTCTATATTAAAATATGGAAATGTTAAATGAACAACTGATGGAATAACATACATCAATGACTTGTACACAATAACTGTGTACTATGCAAGTAAATAGAAAGTTCAGTTAAAATTTCAAGATGACTTTAAGGAAGCAGAATAATTCAACAGGCCACTTAAGAACACTTGTCACCTAGGGCTCAGTTCTCATCTTTTGTCCTCTCCCTCCATCTATTTTGAGTTACCTCACTATCCGCAGAGAAGCCTATCAAGACCTTGACCCAATTCCAGGCCTTCATTTCCACTCTCTCCAGCTCTAAATCTCTCTGTGCTCCCCACTCACCTTCTCAATGTCCTCCAGTGTCTTGTAGTACTTTGCCTCAGTCTCCTGAATCTCCACCAAGCAGCAGTTTCTCTTATCATCTTCCGTCATGCCCATTTTCTGTTACGGGAAGAAGAAAAAGACACAAAAAGCATGTTGGTATCATCCTGCAGGATGCCAGCTCAGCACCTTTGAACACCTGCACAAGGTACCGAACTGAATTCCAAGGAAATTCAGGTCACAGTCGGGATAGCCAAAGCACACTACAGTAAAAGACAGAGGGATTTTCACAACAAAACCTCAAGGGCAACGCTGACAAAGACTGTAGGTTAAAACGCTGAGGTTCAAGCAAGAATTTAGTCTTTCATTCATTCAAAACAACATACATGTCTAAGTCTAAAGCACAAAGAATTGTAGAAAAGCCATAAATGTGGTTTTGATGAGGGTTGAGGAACTAAATGAGGTCAATTCACAAAACAATAACAACAGAATGATCTAATAGAACACGATGCATTTGATTAAGAGTAATCACTGGCTCTCGGTGTAATGCGAGCGGGTTTGCAAGCTTGTTTAACAAAGTGGCGATAACGCTGGAGCCAGGGGAAGGTGCGCGCCAGCTGAAGGCCAGAGCTGGAATGAACATCACAACACACATCTGAACATCTGGGCCTGGCGGTGCACAAAGCCAAAGCAAACCTGCCCACATCCAGAGAAATTCAAAATCACAAACAATTGTTTCGTTAGAAAGCAAAAAAAGGGAGAAAAAATCCTTCCAAAGGTCCGCCTAGTAACACTGAAAGCAGCCAGAACTGGGAACGGCAAATACATCTGTGACTTTCACTGAATAATGGCTATTGTGGTAAATCTGGAAATTGTCTGACATATCAAAAAGATGTATGTGCAACAACAACAGTTTAGAAACACCTCTTTCTTGGTCTCTGACACTCATTTTCTGCCATGTTTTCTTTTTTGAGGCTGTATTTGTCCCACTGAGAATCTAATGTGTCCTTGTTGTAGCATTTGTCTGATGATACAGATTATGCAGGTGTGTATCTCTATGAAGGCGGGACCCAGTAGTTTTCTCTCTGTCTGCAGGAGGGATTTCCTCCCTCGTGGGTTTAAAATAACTTAGCATTAGCTCACTCGGTGTGACGGCACACACTTTAAACTCAGATGGACATTAGCTCTGAGTCAGCCTCCCCTCCTTTCTCATTTCTAGCAAAGGAAAGACGCTCCTGCATAAAATAAATGCTAGCAATAATAAATAGAGTGCACCCCAAATATTAAAAAGGATAATAAAATACCCCAAATATTAAACAGAATAGTTCATCACAAACGAAAAGTCTGACTTTTTTTCTCACCCTCATGTCGTTTTAAACCAGTGCCTTTCTTTCATCCATGGAAAACAAAAAAAGATGTTTTGCAGAATGTTCACGCTGCTCCTTTCTATAAAATTAACGTATAAAGAGATCTAATAGATCTATATGACCAATATAATCACTTGCTTTTGGTGCAGGGTCAGAAATTTATTTTCCTAGAATTGATTTCCAGGGCATTTTTTACATTTGTGAGGGTAATTTTTATAATCACCTTATTTTAGAAACTGTTATTTTTATGTCAAATACTTAAATTTACCCAATTACTTTAATCAACATTTTAGACTGTTTAAAATTGCATTTATGTAAAATACATGAGCTCATAGGGCTGCAGTATTATAAAAACAAAAAAAATCATTATTGTAGATTATTGTTCTTTATATTGTAATAATGATTATTACGATCGATATAGAAAACAGTATTAAATGTTTTTGTTTCGTTTTGGGCACATCGCATTCTGGCATCACAGACAAACCTGTCAGTTCACGAAGTTTACAAGTTATATGAAAACTCTAAGCGCCTCTGATTGGCCAATGCATTCCTAAGTTCAACAGAAATGTGTTTGATTGGTTATAAGGCTCAACGCTGCACAAAAGTGCGTAAAAGCAATCTGATGCAGTGTGAGCGAATCTAAATGTAATTCCGCAAATTGTAACTTTTCATTCATGCTCAGATTTTATTCAATCGCAACAGCTGTAATACATTGTTTAATTGTGCAGGGGCTTTTGTTGCCTCTTTGTCTTGAATTTTTGGGGTATTTTGTTCATTTTGGTTACATTTTTCCCATAAGCCTTTGTTAAATTTCACCCATTTTGGTATAATGCAAGTGGGTTTGCAAACTTGTTTTAGAAAGCAGAGACCACATGCTTTAAAGTTCCAAAAAGGACAAAAAGTACTTTAAAAGTACTATAAATAGTCCAAACAACTTATGTTCTGAATTTCAAGCATAAATTATTATTATTTTCAGTAAATCATTAATACAAATAAATGAATTTCAGTGACGGAATTATTAAAAACAGTTTAAATGTAGTTAATTTGCACATATAATTATATGAATACATATTGTAATTGTGTGTTTATCTGTACATTTTCATAAACAACATTGAATTAACTGAATTAATGACATGTGACCCTGGACCAAAAAAAAAACAGTCACAAGGGTTAATTTTTTGAAATTGACATTTATACATCAAGCTGATAAATAAGCTTTCCGTTGATGTATGGTTTGTTAGAATAGACGGTTTCAACGGCAACAACATAAACAAACGTTACTGCGCATGAGCGCTTTTGTAGCCCAAACTTAACTTCCGGTATACATCCAAATAGAATCAATAACAACAGCTAAGTCCTTCTAGAGTAGATTATTTTTTTAATAACAAGCGAAATATGTTGGCTGCGTAAATTAGACTGATTTATTAAAAATGCAAACTCATTACTTCCCAGTAGGAGGTGCTTTAAGCACGAGAAACGAGGTTTCCCCGGTAATGGCTACAAAGCAGCTCTTAATTTAAAAACGCTGCCTTATGCAGGATGAAATGAAAATGACATTTTCTAAAGACAGTCTTTCTTCAGAAATACAGTGATATAAAAACACCCACGCCTGGGTTTGATTTTTAAACGTGTATTACGTTTATTCAACGAAGTCTATTAACAGATTAATGAATTAGTCTATTATTTCCAATTGGAAAATCAGTCGGTTTTTATATCGTGGCAGGTCGCCACAAATAAATAAATGTTTGGGAAACACATACCACAGCACAATAACCTGAGACCAACTTCATTACTCATTATTAGCTGCGTTTGTAGCCCGCGACACGAACCAGACAGATAAACAAACACAGACCGGAAGTTAACTTAGGTCCAGGCGCGTGCGCCCGATGAAACCGTCTATAGGACAATATTTGGCAGAGATACAACTATTTGAAAATCTGGAATCTGAGGGTGCAAAAAAATCTGAATATTGAGAAAATCGCCTTTAAAGTTGTCCAAATGAAGTTCTTAGCGATGCATATTACTAATCATTTGATATATTAACAGTAGGACATGTACAAAATATTTTAATGGAACATGATCTTCACTTAATATCCCAATGATTTTGGGCATAAAAAATAAATCAATAATTTTGACTTATACAATGTATTGTTAGGTATTGCTACAAATAAACCTGCGTGACTTATGACTGGTTTTGTGATCCAGGGTCACACATGAGAGTCAAAACATTTGTATATATGCTCTACAGTTGGTGTACACATAAGAACATTTTCATGTCAGTTTCTGCCTTTATAAATGCCCATTTGTTTCTCACTTTTCATGTAGGACAAAATCAATGGTATTTAGGATCAAATGTGCATTTAGAAACATAGCCCTAGGTTTCAGCATATTCAAACTGGTCTGTTCTGATAAGCTACAAAACATATGCAAAACAATGGTCTGGTGTGAAATGTCTTCATGTGGCAGGTTTAAATATGAACATATGCAAATAAGATTTCAGCTGTTATCAAGATCTTTTAGGTCCCATGCCTTCACTGCATGGAAAATAGCAGCGTAAATATTCCTTAAAACATCTGAGGGCAAAATATCAATTAACAAAATATTTTATACTGGTCACCTATTAATTTAAAGGGATAGTTCACCTAAAAATGAAAATAAGCCCATTATTTACTCATCCTCAAGCCATCCTGGGTCTATATGACTTCCTTCTTTCAGACGAATTCATTCAGAGATATATTAAAAATTATTCTGGCCCTTCCAAGCTTTGTGATGATACTAGGCAGGTGTTTCTCTTCATCAGTCCAAAACAAGTCCAACAAAATGCATCCATCCATAATAAAAAGTGGCTCACACAGCTCAATACGGGGGAATAAAGGCCTCCTGTAGTGAATCATATGTTTTTGTAAGGAAAACATACATATTTAAATTGTAATAATCACTTTTTTCTAGCTTGCGATAACTGTTGTACTGTACATGGAATCAGTTCCAGACGAATGACGTACAGTAGGATGTATGCGTTGCACATGCGCTGGTGAGTCTCGAGAAAACCAACATTTGTTTACAGGAGCAAAGAAAGCTAAGTTTTCTTATTTTAGCAAAGGAAAACCAGTCTCCTCTTAGCTTACATCGAAATCCTCCAACATTCTTCTATACAAATTCTCATTTTGTACTTCGTACTTGTAATTCATGACTGTTAATTTGTTTGCTCTCTGCACTGCACGTTCGCGTTCGTCATTTCGAAGCGGCGCAAGTGCAACACATACATCCTACGTCATCCGTCTGGAACTTATTTCATGTACAACAGTTAGCACAAGCTAGAGAAAGTGATTCTTATGTTTTAAATATGGATATTTTTCTTACAAAAACACATCGATACGCTACAGGAGGCCTTTTTTCATCCTCCGGAGCTGTGTGAGGCACTTTTTATTATGGATGGATGAACTTTATAGGACTTGTTTTGGACTGTTGAAGAGAAACACCTGCCTAGCATCATCATAAAGCTTGGAAGGGCCAGAAAAGTTTTTAATATTACTCTGATTGCATTCGTCTGAAAGAAGGAAGTCATATGTGACCCTGGACCACAAAACCAGTCTTAAGTCGCTGGGGTATGTTTGTAGCAATAGCCAAAAATACATTGCATGGGTCAAAATTTTAGATTTTTCTTTTATGCTCCATGAAGATTTTTTGTAAAATTCCTACTGTAAATATATCAAAATGTAATTTTTGATTAGTAATATGCATTGTTAAGAACCTAATTTGGACAACTTTAAAGGTGATTTTCTCAGTATTTTGATTTTTTTCCACCCTCAGATTCCTGATTTTCAAATAGATGTATCTCGGCCAAATATTGTCTTATCCTAACAAACCATATACCAATAGAAAGCTTATTTATTAAGCTTTCATATGATATATAAATCTCAGTTTTTAAAATTTAACCTTATGACTGGTTTTGTGGTCCAGGGTCACATATACTGTACACCTAGGATGCCTTGACGGTGAGTAAATCATGGGCTAATTCATTTTTGGGTAAACTAACCCTTTAATAAAAAAAAATAGTTGGAAATTCAATGAACTGTCAACGGGAGTGGGACTCTAGACCTGCTCAGCAAGGGGTCAAGGGCTTGCGTCGACACACATTTAAAGGAAAGGAAAGAGGACCACTGAAGGAGCATAAGAGAATCATGTGCGTTTCAGCGTGACACTTACCTGCATGTATCTGATCTGCAGCATTAAGGAGGCAAAGCAGCAAATGTAAGCAGAGCAAGTGAACTCGCGCACAGCCGTGGGAAAATGACAGGAAAACAATCCATCTATATCCTCTCTCACACACGCACCAATGAGCGTCGTCCGTATGGTGGCTCACTCACCATGGGCTGTCTAACCTCCACCTTGATGATGTCCTCGTAGATGTCGTCCCCGTCGTCATCGCAAGGGACGCAGTCGTATATGTCGTCCTCTCCCACATCGTGCTCACTGTGCAAGAAAAAGAAAAGAATTTTCGGTGACTGGAAGCGCACTACTGTTCAAAAGTTTGGACTCTTTTTTAGTTTTTTTTTTTAAAGAAATGCAACCTACAAAATGTCTAAAGACAAAATCAGGTTAACATGAAATCTTATTGGTTGGTTAGGATAGTTCACAAACTATCTGAGACAGAAGTATGAAATATCTGAGATATAGTCTGCATCATAACACAGTTTGTGGCCTTGTGTACGTGTTTATCAGACTTCGAAAGAGCACAGAGACCACAGCTATGCCATTCATCACTGCACATTCTGCCGTTGTTCTCTCAGGGGAGAAAAGGAACGACCGAAATAAAGAGGGTTGCCATCGCAGAAGGTGTCCTGGTCCCAGCTGTGTCTCACAGCAACAATCAAATCAGTCATCCATCCCTCCCTAAGAGAAGAACTCACTCTCTCAAACACACACACACACACACACACACACACACACACACACACACACACACACACACACACACACACACACATGTTGGGTTTACATGTTTTATGGGGACATTCCATAGGCGTAATGGTTTTTATACTGTACAAACCGTATTTTCTATCACCCTACACCTACCCTACACCTAAACCTAGCCCTCACAGGAGATTGTGCAAACTTTTACTTCATCAAAAAAACTCATTGTGCATGATTTATAAGCCTGTTTCCTCATGGGGACCTGAGAAATGTCCCCACAAGGTCAAAATCTACTGGTATTCCTATCCTTGTGGGGACATTTGGTCCCCACAACGTGATGAATACCAGGTACACACACACACACACACACACACACACACACACACACACACACACACACACACACACACACACACACACACACACACACACACACACACACACACACACACACACACACACACACACACACACACACACACAAGACGGCTTTGCGACCAGACAGCAACAAGTTCCTTCCTCACTTCTGCTGATGTGTCCAATTGCAGGCTAAAACAAGTGTGAAAAGCTCATGCGGCTCGAATCAAACGCCTGCCCGGGAGATTAGCTCACTGCCTTAGACATAAAAACACATCCCTCCATCGTTCTTTTAGTCCTCCCTTTAAAAACAAGTGATGCTCACAAAATTAACATTTGCTTTTATAATGAGATGCAGCAGTATATAAACATCTATGGGTAGCAGATAACAAAGAAGTTTGCCGTAGAGATCCTAATTAGCATTTAACAACTTGTGTGAGTGTGCTAGGATTCTCTCCAAAGCCGTATTCCCACTTTAAAAGTTTTTAATTAGCCAGTAAGATGATTACTTCCATGCAGTAATGTACTATGGCTCTGCTATTATATAACACTTCACGTTCTTTAGCAGAACACATGTTTATTTCAATGCAAATGAAGGCTAATACTAAGAAAATATTATGCTAGGGGAACAACAAAGATAAGAAATTACTGGTCCACATCCTGCTGGCTTCGGGGAGTGTGTGTGATTTGATTTGCTGCAGCAATCCCTTGCCAAAACGATTTATTTGCGACAAACTAAAAGTTAATTGTTTCACAGAACACAATACTTCCCTGCTGAAAATACATTTGAAACCAGCCAAAACCTGGTTTGCTGATCTTTTTTCTGGTTTTAGAGGGTTATCTTTTAAAACAGTTAAAACTAGCATAGAAATCACCAGCTTAAATGGGTAGTTCATCTAAAAAATAAAAATTATGTCATTAATTACTCACTCTCATGTCATTCCAAACCCGTAAAAGACCTTTGCTCATCTTCTGACAAACACGGATGAGAATAAATTATTGTTATTTTAGTTTTCTTTGACCACAAAAAGTATTCTTGTGGCTTTATAAAATTAAGGTTGAACCACTGATGTCACATGGACTATTTTATCAATGTCCTCACTACCTTTACGGGCCTTAAATGTGGTTGCACCGTTGCTGTCTATGCAGGGTCAGAAAGCTCTCAGATTTCATCAAAAGTATCTTAATTTGTGTTCCATGATGAACGAAGGTCTTAAAACGACATGAGTGAGTAATTACAGGGTTCGTACAGATACTGTAAAATTAAATTCCAGGACTTTCAAAGACTTTTTTTATTTTCAAGGACTTCAATCAGAGATTTCACTTATGCCTTCTATTAAAAAAAGAGAGAGAAATAAATAAATAAAAAATTACTAATCAAAAATACCAAAAAATAAAGCACATGTGAAGCATTACTAAAGTATACTACACTTTTACTATAGTAAAACCATGGTTAATTTTTAAGAGATTTGTATTTATGATTAATGATTCACGAGCCTCGATTTTAAGTCCCAGCTGAATAAAATGATTTGTGATCCATGCTCTGAATTTCCGATCTAAAGCAAAAGATTCAAGAACCTGCTCCGAAGTTCCGATCTAAATCAAATGATTTGTGATCCACGATCTGAAATTCTGATCTAAAGAAAAAATTAGCGAATCCGCTCCGAAGTTCTGATTTAAATCAAATGATTCGTGATCTATGATCTGAAGTTCCGATCTAGGGATGCACCGATCATGATTTTTCATGGCCGATTCCGATACCGATTTTTTACAAGCAAGCTGGCCGATTCCGATACCGATTTCCGATTTTTTAAAAAACAAGAAGTTATGCAAGTAAACAACATAAACAACGATGTTTATTTAGTATTTAACAGGCCAAACTGGCTTTGGCTATTGATCAATAGCATCTGACATCTGAAATTAAATAAATAAAAAAATATTAAATACAGTTTAATAAGTAAAACATGCTTTTAGTAAAGTAAAACAGTAAGCCAACAGGCATTTTAATGTAAAATAATAATAGTCATTCTTAACAGAACAGACTTTTATTTTTGGCTTTTCAAAAGTAAAGTAATGCTTGTTTTGTTTTTTTTCCAAAAAGAAGCATCTCAGTTTTGTCACAAGTGAGTCTGTTTCTTTTTTCATCTGTCACGTGAGAAGCTGAGCTGAACAAACGTTCGCTGTCTGCGCTTGTGCAGGGCGAGGACAGGTACGCTCGCGCAACTTCAGCGAGCACAGGAAAGTGGCTGTCCTTTGCAGACATTGCAGATTGCAATCTTCACGTCCTGCTCACAGATTTCGAAAAACCTCCACACAAGTGACATGTTTCTGAATGAATCGAATGCCGCGGCCCACGTACACACTTCCGGAAAAAAAACTGCCGGGATAAAAACGAAAACCGGTTTCGATTTATGGCCGGTCAACCGGTACATCCCTATTCCCATCTAAAGCAAAAGATTTGCAAACATGCTCAGAAGTTCTGATCTCAATCAAATGATTCGCGATCAATGCTCTGAAGTTCCAATCTAAAGCAAAAGATTTGCGAAAGTGATCCGAAGTTCCGATCTAAATAAAAAAATTTGTGATCCATGCTCTGAAGTTCCCATCTAAAGCAAAAGATTCACAAACCCGCTTCGAAGTTCCGTTTTAATTCAAATGATACATGATCTACGATCTAAAGTTCCGATCTAAAGCAAAAGATCCGCGAACCCACTCCGAACTTCCGATCAAAATCAAATGACATCCACACTCTGAAGTTCCGATCTGAATAATGATCCAGTTTTCAAAAGCTCAATTTCACCCATCACTACATGCTTTTTAAAATCACTACAAGCAACGTTAAAATTCGAAAATGAATGGCTCTTTTAATTTGATCTGGTTTTTGCTAGTGAATCACTTGAAATGAATGATCAAAGTCACAAGTTTGAATCAATCAGGGCGGTTCCAGCGTAAATGACTTAATTAACTCGGTTCATCTGTTTCTCTTTTCACATCTTCAGGCATGTTTACATGAAAGTCAGTAATACTACTTGCTTAGATTGATTGTTTTCTGGCATTAACTGAAATAAGTGAAAAGGTAAGATGATACATGCTTATAGACAAAATTAAACACTTTATAGATACATAGTCTTTCAATAATTCAAGCCCTTTGTAAGTAACTCTTCAGAAATCCTGTTTTTTTTTTCAGGCCTTAAATTTCAAAAAGTCAAATTCAAGTACTTTAAGCATTTTAAGCACTTTGTACAACCCCTGTAATTAATGACAGAATTTTCATTTTTGAGTGAACTACGCCTTTTTTATTTAGCTGCTCAACACACAACTACAGTATATCCAGGAACTGTGTTGGTAGACTACACAAATATCTCAGCCATCACCATCTTAGTTTTTTCCAAGACCATTTCACTGAATCACTGAAATCTGAATTAAGACAGGCATAGATGGATGGAAGCCAGCCAGAGAGAGTTGCCAATAGTTGGAGGATTGTTAGCCTGGCAAGAACTGCTGGGTGTTAATCCATCTGTGACCTTCTATACCTGCACATCTAGAACAGCTGCCTGAAATATAAACTAAAAAAAACAGCTGCAGTATTTTATATGGAACTTCATCACCTTCTGTCACTGACATGGCTTTCAGAACAAATAATACTCAAGAGTATAATTATTGAGTGTTTTATTTATTTGAGTGACTGAAATTCTTTGGTTTGTGCCCGTGGCTGCTGAATAAGAGCAAATCCACTGTTACTTACTGTGAACAATGTGTGGATTCAGGAATTCTTTGACATTAGACCTCCTGGGGCATTGTGGGTAATTTGATGTATTGCTAGAAGTTTTATTAGAGAGTTTGTTTATGCAGTACAAAGACTTCATCTGTGTTTGTATGTGTCTTTACATCTTAGATTGCTTTTCAGAATAAGAGTAAAAATTCACATTAAAATCTCACAAAACATTTGTACAGTTGAGGTCAAAAGTTTACATCGCCTTTTCAGAATCTGCAAAATGTTAATTATTTCATCATAATAAGAGGAATCATACAAAATGCATGTTATTGTTTATTTAGTACTGACCTTAATAAGATATTTCTTCCCACTGTTCTTCAGAAAATCCTTCAGGTCCCACAAATTCTTAGTTTTTTTTTCAGCATTTCTGTGTATTTGAACCCTTTTCAGCATTGACTGTATGATTTTGAGATTCATCCTTTCACACTGAGGACAACTGAGGGACACGTTTGCAACTATTACAAAAGGTTCAAACACTCACTGATGCTCCAGAAGGAAAAACCAAGAGCTGGGGGTGAAAACTTTTGAAAATGCTGAAAAACCGAAGAATTTGTGGGACCTGAAGGATTTTTCTCAAGAACAGCAGGCAGTTTAACTGTCCAGGACAAACAAGCGGGGGAAAAAACAGCTGTGGATCATTCAGGTAACAACATAGTATTAAGAATTAAAGGGATGTAAACTTTTTAACAAGGCCATTTTTATAAATTCAACTATTATTTTCTCTTGTGGACTATATGTAAACCTCTTTTATGTGAAATATCTTATTCAGGTCAGTACTGAACAAACAATAACATGCATTTTGTATGATCGCTCTTGTTTTGGTAATATAATGAACATTTTGCAGATTCTGAAAGGGGGATGTAAACTTTTGACCTCAAATGTAACAAAAGCAAACTAATAAATAATATAACTACTAGGAGGTTCCACTAGAAGGTTCTGGCGAAAACCGTTCTGTCAATCAGTACAAAGAAAGGGTGAAATGCTCAAAGTTTATTGAACCGTCTTTCATTAAAACGGTGTTTTACAGCGGGACCAGTACGTGGATATGACTACCTTCACTTTGAAAATCCTTTGAGAGAACTGTGAAATTGCTGAATTCAAAATAATTACCTTTTTGAACATGATTTAAATGGCGTTCCTTTTTCAAAATGACAAAACATGACATGCATGAACATGTTTGAACAGTAGGTAGAAACGGACAAGCTAATAAAAAGAAAGGTGCTGGCCTCAATCTAACATTCAGCACTGTGTCCACATGGAGAAGGGATTGTTTGAAGTATTAATTGAGGTTGTACAGTTCACCCTGAAGGACGGATGGCTTGCTGTCCTCCCTCATTAGTCGAGTTGACTTTCCCCACTCGCAGAGCTGCTGTCAGTCATAGAACAGTGGACTACAGAAAAAACATATTGTCGCTCTGAATCACACTAGTCCCAAACTGCAAAGGAACTGAGGCAAAAATAATTCTGAAGGCTCTATCGTGTGACCTCAAATCCCCGAGGACAAGCATTAGCTGCATTATGTGAGGTGCAGTGATCTGTACAGTGGATTGTGAGGTTCTGTGTGTATCGCATGTGATAAAAGACGACAGACTGTCAAAAAAGGAACTTTTTTTTACTCATTATTATTGTTTAAATATGGATGGCAAAAATAGGTTGCCTACTTTTGCATGCAATGACATGACCCCACTGCAAAATCACAAACTTTTGGCCATAATCAGTATGAGCACATGGAAAGAGCACAAAATGTGTTTTTACACAAGAACACATCAAACCAAAGACTGTCAAATAAATGTTATTAAGGCTGATCCAGCTTGTGGCTCTGGTGGGTGGGCATTATACATACACATCCATGAGTGCCAATGGAAAAACCCTGACTGGTTTATGATTCAATACGGTATAAATAGTCATAATCTGTATAGTGAAAATGTGGAAAGATTTTTTCTCATACCGGAGTACGACTCCATTTGGGCCGCAACCAAGAATTCATTGAAATTACGAAATATTTCGTGGTTTCATGCCGTCTAAACCATCAGGACCGCAGAGGTTGCTCTGAGACCACTCACAAGTGCTGATTTCACTTGTGTAACAGCATTCTTGACTGTTTCCTTCGCTTAGCCAACCACAAACCCAGAAAGGGAAAACCATGTTTAGAGCAGAGCAAAGGATCCATCCCAAACTCATAGCAGTATGTCAATAAAAGTTAACTTCACCGCACGCTGTCATACTAGAACTGATCCCAGTAACCCGGGATGAAGTAATGAGAGGGACGATAAGGGGAACAGTTCATAACACTGGCAGAACACGCTTCATGGACTCAGGGCATGGCAAGAAAAGAGGACCACATGCTGTTATTGCATGCCTGCCACACTGACCCAGTCACACTGACCCTGTGTACTAGAAGAGACCAACATGGTGTAAAGATCAGCACATATGTTTTCAGACAGGAAGCATTTTGCATATCTGTCAGAAGAAAGCCTAATCTTATAAGACAACAGTCTGCAGTTCTGGGCAAATAGCTCCCCATTAGTCTTCACTGGGACTAGAATCAAATCCAAAGTTCAGAAACAAAATAAAGAACTAAATGCATTTACATGCATTTAGGGGGAACAATTAAGAATATTGACAATATTATTTGCTATCAAAATTATTTCTTAAAAAATATATTGGGTCATTCCACAGAACTGGTGCCAAGTCAGAGTTGGATACATTTTTTCACAGAATTTGTATGTATGCAAATTGTATAATATCCAAAGTACACATTTCTAGTAATTGTGCAGTTAATTCTCATATTTTATTTTTAGAATGTTTTGGAATATTTGTCCTCTCCCCAAATTTGTCACTATCGAAACAGTAATATATTATGAAAAGGGTTACACTGACATATTAAGATTTTGCTTACATCTTCCTTGTAAATATATTTGTTGCTATTTATTCAAAAGTTTTCGGAGGTCAATCAATAAGAATTAGAATTTTACTAATTTCAAAATGATGGATTCATTAGTTTGAAAATACATTGAACCAAACACTATTATAACACCTTATTCAATATGCTTTATTTTTTTGACAAAATATTGTTTCGGTAGTGACTGCATGCTGCTCACATATTAAAACACTACAAAAACATACTAAAATACAAAAATTTTTTTTGCATAACTGTACTAAAATTTTCCAAATAAAGGATTATGTGTTCCCTTTTGTCACTACCGAAACGGTTTTGGTCCTGACTGTTTCAGAAGTGACCATTTTAGATCATTTTGAACGTAGTTTAAAGATGCTAATCAGCACATGGTTAGCTAGCACATTTTTGAACAGTTGTCCACATAGAAAAACTTAGTTATGGAATAACTTCCAAAAAAGTGTGCTTAATTGCAGAAAAAAATGTTGGTAGTGACGTTCCTTAAAGTTACAAACAGATTTTTCAGACTTTTGAACGCTTTTACCTTAAATGATGGGGCCTATTTACTCACCATGTAGCAATGAGAGAGAGATATATATATACATAAATATTTTCTGATCACAAATGTAGGGGTGTAAAATCAGACTCAGCCAATGGACTAAAACATTTTTTTCCCCATAAAGTTTCATAATTTACAAAGAAAATATAAAATAAATGTTTGTTTTTATTTACTTCACTTTTTTACAAAATCAAAATGATATTTTCAAAAACAACAATGGAATAAAATGCTTTCAATTATTTCAATTTCATTTTCATAAGTTGAAAGTTAGGGGTTAAGGTTCGGGGCAGCCACTTCCCAATTGCAATTACCCACTAAAGTAAGATTTTATATACATTAAGCCTATTGATATTTTAAATATTATTGTGGTTTCAACAGATAATAGAAGGATTTTAGCAAACCTCTAAGATTTAAATACTTAAATGCTATTTAAATGTGCTTTTTGGTTGTGGGACAGCAGTATGCACCAATTCTGTAGAATGGCCCATATACTTAAGCTGCTTCATTACTTATAAATATATGTGAAAATCAACTCATGGGGACTCACGAAACTCATTCAGGGTACCTATAGAATGGCTGGTGAGGGTTGAATAAGCAGCAATCTGGCAACAGATACTCGGAATGCAAAACAACTTGGGTGAGACGTTCTGTACATTATTTGAGGATTCAACTGAATGTTTGTCAAATTTCCAAACACATCCATCATCTCGACTGAATAGGTCGGCGAGTTCAGGCTGAGGTACCAAGAGAGACAGGTGCCAATGGCGGTCGTTTGTCCCTCCTGGAAGCTCAGAGTGCTTTAGCCTGAGGCTCCACTACCCACAATGCCTCAGGTGAAAATGTAACATAGCAGCAACCGGTTAGGATGAAGTAAATCATTGTTGACATGATGTACATCCAGACATCTGATTGCTATTTGATGGAGAAAGGGACACAGTCTGCTTGCTAAAATTGAACAATTTCATGCTTTGTCAGTTTTTGGATGAACACGTTAAATATAGTGCAAAGAGATGGTGACGCTGGGAAATCCAATAGGGTTCGATTGAATGTGAACTCACAAATAACTCACAGATAATAACTCAGAATTAACAACACTGCCATATTTATACCGCTAAGTTACCACAAGCAGCCAGTTCAGATCAGTGCATACCTGAATACACACAGCACTCAAAACCACAGTGCCTGGTTCAGGACCCGTTGACATGTCAAAATACAGAGGTGTGTGGAAAAATAAACACAATAGTTTGTGATAGAGCTCCATTTCTGAACCACTATCACCAATAGCCAATAGGGCTGTCACGATTCGTAGATTCAATTTTAATACTCAATAATAAAAAAATTCATTGCATTTTGCCCATGTCGAGTAACCAGCAAAGTACCAGGAATTCGCTCATGTTTACACTTTGATGTTGGTGCCCTCTGCAAGAATTTGTTACAATGTGTAATGCACATTAGCTCTATTGTTTATAATACATGATGTATTTTTATTGTTCAATAAAACCACATGAGTACTTGCTTTTGATACTTTATTTGAACTCATTGCTATTATATATGTATTTTAAGTCATTCTAAAGGCTATTATTTGCTATGGTCTAATTTTATTACCATAAAAAAGGAATTATAATTATGCGATTTCTCGATTAATCGACAGAATAATCGTACAATTAATCGATTAATCATCGGAATAACCAACACGTTACTCAATTAATTATCAGAATAATCAAACAATTGCTCGATTAACCATCAGAATAATCGACAGATTACTCGAATAATCATCAGAATAATCGACAGATTACTCGATTACCAAACTAATCGTTAGTTACAGGTGAAAATTACAGGCTACAGAAAAGAACAAAGAAAAAACTTGCATTTTGGACCTTCAGAAAGTCTGACATACTGAACTGACTGTACTTTTAGCCCTCACAGTCTCGTAAATCTCATAAAGTTGAAATCTGCTGGCCGTAAGCAGTATGAGTGAATGCTGTCTGTCTTTTAAAGCTCCTTTGAAGAGGAGTGTCTCACATTCAAGAGTAAGCTCGACTGAAGAGCTTCTTCAACACCATTAACCTTTCACAAAAGCACCTTGATTAGCACTTTCTACCTTTTATCTCCTCGAGCGAACCACGCTCTTTACTTCAATAACCGAAAGATACAACACTATAATTGAGTACAATCAGCAGTCTTCTCATTCACACTGCATTTGGCCCCATTTACGCCACAATGTTGAGAAACATCTCCAATCTAACAGAAACAGATGCAGGGCTTATATGAATAAACCTATTGAAGCCACACGACTTCCTGAGGTTCAGTAGCACTGCAGCAAACCCTTTCATGCACATTTCCATTAAGGCAGACAATGATATCACAGTCCAATTAAGAGAGCTCCGAGCAGCCTGATGAAAGTGCTTGTTAAACTGTGTCCCACCGCATCATATCGGGGACCTTTTCATTAATCAGACGGCAATGTTGTGTTGGAATTGAACCATATTTATGGCTCTAAAAGGTCATGGGTCCGTATGGATGGGTAGTTTCATTAATTCGCTCAAATTCACTGTTCCGTCACTGACGGTGAAGTGAGTGCTTGTGAGCTGGGCGTGAGTTTAACCTCTATTAGATTGGCACTAAAATGTGTTTCGACATGAATCTGCATGTAAAGAGGGGTCAGATGGCAGAGAGATATCAAGAACATTGAAAGAGGTCAGCAATCACTTGAGGCCATATCAGGCAGCGTCTAAAGTCGATACGGATCAGCGCAAGAGGCCGTCGATGGTGGAAATGTCAAAGGTCCACATATGGTCTCACATATACCAGGACTCAACAGTAAAAGAGGCCCAAAGGCCTGGGGCCAGTGTGAGAATTTTTTGGGATTTCATCTCTTCCATGTCAGTTGTCCTTACTTCCTTTCTGGGTCCTGAACGTGTCAGTTGCATTGCTGTCTATACAGGGTCAGAAGCTCTCGGATTTCATAAAAAAATCTTAATTTGTGTTTCGAAGATGAACAAAGGTCTTTTGGGTTTGGAGGAACATTAGGGTGAGTAATTAATGACACAATTTTCATTTTTGGGGTAAACTATCCCTATTAAACATTTGGATTTAATGATGTATTGAAAATTGTTGTTTTGTGAATTCTGATATGTCACCAGTGAATATGTCTCCAAGGTGAAGGTACATACAGTAACTAGCTGACAGATTACATATTTTTGGAAATGCCAGAATGACTTGCCTTTGAATAATTAGTTAGAATGGCCTGAAAAAAAATTGTCCTGCCTTCATCATCTGCACTGTAAAAAAAATTCCACTAAAATGATAGAAAAAGATCATCAACTGCATAATTAATTTGATACAATTTTGCAGTCCAGGGTCACAAATTATCAATAAAACCTTTATATCGCTCAGCTTGATAACATTCTTGGTGACAAATCAACAAAATTTGCAACAGCAAATTAGCCCAACTGGCCCAAAAATCTCTGGCAGTGTTGAGCCCTGAACTAGGGTCAACATGGTGCTGACATTACCAATATCCTTTAAGTTCTTTCTAATCATTTTGCATTAATTCATGTTTCTTTGTTGCTCTCATGTGTAAATGTGAAGCATAAACCAGTTCTGTCCACTGACAGCCAACACATGTTTACAGAAGCATACATAAATCTCTAGTCTGGATCCTAGGTTCAAATCCAGCGTGATCCTGTCCCCTCTTAACTGTCACTGTCTCTTTGTAATTTCCTTCAACAAAACAAGGTTGTGACAATAAGGTCCACCAGGACAGACCACTTTTCGGTCCCTCATGGCATCGCACTGATTGTCTACCCTCACTTTATATTGGCTCAAAACAACACGTACACAAGCTATGTTTCTTTGGGCTGCTATTAAGGGTCTGACATAAGCTCATCTCCATTGACAGCTCCACAGAAGATTCTAACAGGCGTTGTGAGAGGTTTAATGTATGCAGTCTGCACTAACACGCTTGTGTCACGCCGTCCTCCTCTGATGAATGACACCTATCCGCCCAGCTGCCTAATTATTCACAATTAATCAGCGAGGAATCGGGCCTGTCACCACTGTCACAACCCCCACCCTCATTTTCCCTCACTCCTCTTAACGCCCACACTGCCATCCTGCCACGCTCCGAGCATGGCATGGCATTGCCATGGTAACCAGAGGAGTATTTACCACCAGGCTATTTGTACCAGGGTTACTAGACTGGCCGGAGACTGGGAGGGTGGGGTGTAGATGTGACTAATAAATCAAATTCCATTCAATTCAACAAACAAATGCAGCACTTCATAAAACAACGAACTTGGAATTCTACCACCTCCTAGTTAGCTAAATAGCTAAAATAACCACTGGGCTTGGGCAAATGACGATTTCCAAGATGGCAACAACTAAAGTAGTCGTCAACTGACTGGATGATGGAATGCTTAGAGGTTAAAAGCAGGAAATTTCAACTTGAATATTGCTACTTCTGACTTTTTTTCTTGAATGTGGCATCTTGAATCTAATTTCCTATAAAACACAAAGCAGTCTTCCTCAAGTGGACACACAAGTGGTTGGAAAACTAAAGCATTCATTACATATAATTGCTTATAAATCTCAGGACATTTTGATTTACTTATGATGTTATCACACTATGAAGTATCATTTTTAATTCAAATTAATTCCAAGGATTAGTACTGACATATAAATGGAAATACATCCCAGAAATCACAAAAAACAGTCCTAATCTGTATTTAGTAATCATGAACAAAAGCGATTGGTTCATGCAGATCAAGGCTGAGAATAATATCAAGTACTACGTGACAATGGTACATATGTGCGACCTAAGGAGAGTACAGTTTCTTGGTGAAATTTTGTGGGCAAAGCCTAGTCATTTTAATAGAAGTCCAAGTGTACAGTTTTGCGAAAAGGTTCCCTACGCAGATAATGCTCATTCACATTGGTCACACAAAATCGCTGTGATGACAAAAAGAAAGCTTCTTGGTTCGAAAGTGACTTCTTAAAGGGATAGTTCACCCAAAAATGAAAATTACCCCATGATTTACTCACCCTCAAGCCATCCTACAGAGAGGGAAAAAATTATTTGATTCCCTTCTGATTGTGTACATTTGCCCACTGACAAAGATATGATCAGTTTATAATTTTAATGGTAGGTTTATTTGAACAGTGAGACAGAATAACAACAAAAAAAATCCTGTGAAATAAGTATTTAGCAAAACATGACTTAGTACTTGGTGGCAAAACCCTTGTTGGCAATCACAGAGGTCAGACGTTTCTTGTAGCTGGCCACCAGGTTTGCACACATCTCAGGAGGGATTTTGTCCCACTCCTCTTTGCAGATCTTTTCAAATCATAAGGTTTCGAGGCTGACGTTTGCCAACTCGAACCTTCAGCTCCCTCCACAGATTTTCTATGGGATTAAGGTCTGGAGACTGGCTAGGCCACTTAATGTGCTTCTTCATGGCCCAGTCCATTGTCCCTTTGATGTGGTGCAGTTGTCCTGTCCCCTTAGCATAAAAACACCCCCAAAGCATAATGTTTCTACCTTCATGTCTGATGGAGGGGATGGTGTTCTTGGGGTCATAGGCAGGATTCTTCCTCTTCCAAACATGGCGAGTTGAGTTGATGCCAAAGAGCTCGATTTTGGTCTCATTTGACCACAACACTTTCTCCAAATTCTCCTCTGAATTACTCAGATGTTAAATGGCACATTGAGATTTTAAAGTGCAAAAAAGTGCACCCATCCATCATAAAAACTGTTCCACACGGCTCCAGGTTAATAAAGGCCTTCTGAAGCGAAGCATTGTCCTTGTGTAACAAAAATATTCATATTTAAAACTTTAAAACCATAACCTCTAGCTTCCGCTACCTGTCCCAGACATGTTCACAAGAGTGGCGTTCCAGGGAATAACATAGGAGGTAGGACGCAGGCATAGCATAAGCTCTGGTGAGAAGTGACAAAAGCAGAAGCGCAGAGGAGAGATCAAAACAAAACACTGGTCACAAATTAGAAGTACAAAATGAGAATTTGTAAAGAAAAACGTCTGAGGATTTCGATATAAGCCAAGAGAAGATTGGCTTTCCTTTGCTGTAAACAAAACTTGGTTCTTGTGAGACTAGCATATTCCCACCGGAGCTTATGCAATGCCTGCGCTGTCCATTGGAACGCCACTCTCTGGTGAATGCGAGTACGACAGCTAGAGATGTTTATAACATGGAGTATATTTTGATGGATGGATGGATGGATGCACTTTTAGGGCTTCAACCTCCATTGTCATTATAAAGCTTGGAAGAGCCAAGACAATTTTTAATATAACTCCGACTGTATATTTCTTAAAGAAGAAAGTCATATACACCTAGGATGGGTTGAGGGTTAGTAAATCGGGGTAATTTTCATTTTTGGGTGAACGATCCCTTCAACTTGCTGCACTACTGACAATAGACAATGGATCTTTTTTGCCCACAAAAAATATTGTTAAGGTGACCAAACCTTATGAAACTTCAAAAGCCAGTAAACTGAAAGTACACCATGAACAGTTAAAATGAGAGAATATTAATTAGTTGCTATTATACTAGTTTCTCTGATTTAAAACACTTACTCTGCCAGCTCCTCCAAGCTCCGGTACACATCATCTTCATTCAGCGCTGTGTCCTCTGATGGAAAGGGCCTGGGGAGAGAGAGAAAAGAGATGAGAAAGAGAGCATTAGCCACCGCACGCAGAGAAGGGAAGAATATAGCACGATTGACTGCTATAACATCCATAATTCAACAGGTGGGTTTATTCATGAGCCGTCCACCTCCTCCATGATTGACGTTTGTAACAATATGACAGATGTTTCAAAGACACTTATCTGATTTCCGACAGAATACAGCAGACACAGTGAAAAGGCCGTGGCAGGACTGAATGACACAGGCGCTTGCAGTTTGACAGGGACACCTAAAAGCAAACACTTCAGCCCTTTTCTTAATAACTGCGGGTCAGACTCTAGACTCCTCAGAGAGCCGACCCGCTGGGGTTTTAAATCCAGGGCTCACGAACATTCACCGGCCAATTAGAAAGCTGCAAATGGAGGAGCGATCAATTATTCGATTAATGGCATGGCTCTTCCTCCAGAGATCTCATCAAATCACTTAATCTCGCACATTATGTGGGGCAAAAGGTGCTGCGCGGCATGTAAAAAACATGAGGCATGGAAAATAAAGTGATTTTAAAGCAAGCCTTGTCACTTTCGCTTTATCGTGTATAGGGTACGCCTCAAAGTCACAACAATTTAATAGACGTGATTCACACCTTTAAATAAAGCCGCCGTTCTACCCAACACAAAACATCATGGCTTTATGAAGCTCTTCACATCAGGATTGGAAAGAGCTGCTGCTGCTCTTGTGTGAAATGAAATGAGCTATATATGCATTTAATATGCCGCATTTGTCAGGCCGTAAATGGCACAACACAGACTTTTATGTGGCTTCACTTCCATAAAAAGGCTTTTTTTTTTACTATGGCAGATTATGACAGATTCAAATAAACCGGAACAACCAAGCATCCTCAAAGTAATAATCCAGAATAGTCTACCGCCTTACCAAATACCCTAGCAACCAAAAAGCATAGATAATATTTCAATATACACTTAATAATGCTGTATTTAAATGAATGACACTAGTTGGCCTTCATGCAAATATGATTGCATAGTTTTAGACACTTGTTTTTGCTCCTGCTCCATTAAGGTAAATAGATCTACAGTCGTTGCCAAAAGTTTTGAGAATGACACAAATATTAGTTTTCACAAATTTTGCTGCTAAACTGCTTTTAGATCTTTGTTTCAGTTGTTTCTGTGATGTACTGTAATATAATTACAAGCACTTCATACGTTTCAAAGGCTTTTATCGACAATAACATGACATTTATGCAAAGAGTCAGTATTTGGTGTTGGCCCTTCTTTTTCAGGACCTCTGTAATTCGACTGGGCATGCTCTCAATCAACTTCTGGGCCAAATCCTGACTGATAGCAACCCATTCTTTCATAATCACTTCTTGGAGTTTGTCAGAATTAGTGGGTTTTTGTTTGTCCACCCGCCTCTTGAGGATTGACCACAAGTTCTCAATGGGATTAAGATCTGGGGAGTTTCCAGGCCATGGACCCAAAATTTCAATGTTTTGGTCCCCAAGCCACTTAGTTATCACTTTTGCCTAATGGCACGGTGCTCCATCGTGCTGGAAAATGCATTGTTCTTCACCAAACTGTTGTTGGATTGTTGGAAGAAGTTGCTGTTGGAGGGTGTTTTGGTACCATTCTTTATTCATGGCTGTGTTTTTGGGCAAAATTGTGAGTGAGCCCACTCCCTTGGATGAGAAGCAACCCCACACATGAATGCTCTCAGGATGCTTTACTGTTGGCATGACACAGGACTGATGGTAGCACTCACCTTTACTTCTCCGGACAAGCCTTTTTCCAGATGCCCCAAACAATCGGAAAGAGGCTTCATCGGAGAATATGACTTTGCCCCAGTCCTCAGCAGTCCATTCGCCATACTTTTTGCAGAAGATCAATCTGTCCCTGATGCTTTTTTTGTAGAGAAGCGGCTTCTTTGCTGCCCTTCTTGACACCAGGCCATCTTCCAAAAGTCTTGGCCTCACTGTGCGTGCAGATGCGCTCACACCTCCCTGCTGCCATTCCTGAGCAAGCTCTGCACTGGTGGCACTCCGATCCCGCAGCTGAATCCTCTTTAGGAGACTTGCTGGACTTTCTTGGACGACCTGAAGCCTTCTTAACAAGAATTGAACCTCTTTCCTTTAAGTTCTTGATGATCCTATAAATTGTTGATTTAGGTGCAATCTTAGTAGCCACAATATCCTTGCCTGTGAAGTCATTTTTATGCAACGCAATGATGGCTGCACACGTTTCTTTGCAGGTCACCATGGTTACCAATGGAAGAACAATGATTTCAAGCATCACCCTCCTTTTAACATGTCAAGTCTTCCATTCTAACCCAATCAGCCTGACATAATGATCTCCAGCCTTGTGCTCGTCAACATTCTCACCTGAGTTAACAAGACGATTACTGAAATGACCTCAGCAGGTCCTTTAATGACAGCAATGAAATGCAGTGGAAAGTTTTTTTCGGGATTAAGTTAATTTTCATGGCAAAGAAGGACTATGCAATTCATCTGATCACTCTTCACAACATTCTGGAGCATATGCAAATTGCTATTATAAAAACTTAAGCAGCAACTTTTCCAATTTCCAATATTTATGTAATTCTCAAAACTTTTGGCCATGACTGTAAACAAACCTACAGAAGAACCGCAGCATTGTTCCTGAATGAATCAGTGCTTTTGAACAAATCAGTTTGATTGAGTCACGTTAGGATGTCCAGCTGTTTTGTTTGTGAATGAATCAGTGTTTTTGAACAGATCAGTTAGATTGAGTGAATGACTCACTCAAGGATTGTCAGCTGTTTTGCTTGTGAATGAATCAGTGTTTTTGACTAAATCAATTTGATTGAGTGAATGACTCTCTCGTAAGGATGGTCAGCTGTTTTGTTTGTGAATGAATTGGTGTTTTTGAACAAATCAATTCAATTGAGAGAATGAATCACTTATAAGGATGGCCAGCTGAGTTGCTTGTGAATGAATCCGTTTTTTTTAACAAATCAAATCGATTGAATAAATGACTCACTCATTAGGATGGTCATCTCATTCAATTGTGAATGAATCAGTGTTTTTGAACAAATCAATTCGATTGAGTGAATGACTCACTCATAAGGATGGTCAGCTGTTTCACTTGTGAATGAATCAGTGTTTTCGAACAAATCAATGCGATTGAGTGAATGACTCACTCGTAAGGATGGTCAGCTGTTTTGTTTGTGAATGAATTGGTGTTTTTGAACAAATCAATTCGATTGAGAGAATGAATCACTTATAAGGATGGTCAGCTGAGTTGTTTGTGAATGAATCTGTTTTTTAACAAATCAAATCGATTGAGTGAATGACTCACTCATAAGGATGGTCAGCTGTTTCACTTGTGAATGAATCAGTGTTTTTGAACAAATCAATTCGATTGAGTGAATGACTCACTCATAAGGATGGTCATCTGATTCACTTGTGAATGAATCAGTGTTTTTGAACAAATCAATTTGATTGAGTGAATGACTCACTCATAAGGATGGTCATCTGATTCACTTGTGAATGAATCAGTGTTTTTGAACAAATCAATTCGATTGAGTGAATGACTCACTCATAAGGATGGTCATCTGATTCACTTGTGAATGAATCAGTGTTTTTGAACAAATCAATTTGATTGAGTGAATGACTCACTCATAAGGATGGTCAGCTGTTTCACTTGTGAATGAATCAGTGTTTTTGAACAAATCAATTTGATTGAGTGAATGACTCACTCATAAGGATGGTCATCTGATTCACTTGTGAATGAATCAGTGTTTTTGAACAAATCAATTTGATTGAGTGAATGACTCACTCATAAGGATGGTCAGCTGATTCACTTGTGAATGAATCAGTGTTTTTGAACAAATCAATTCGATTGAGTGAATGACTCACTCATAAGGATGGTCAGCTGTTTCACTTGTGAATGAATCAGTGTTTTTGAACAAATCAATTTGATTGAGTGAATGACTCACTCATAAGGATGGTCATCTGATTCACTTGTGAATGAATCAGTGTTTTTGAACAAATCAATTTGATTGAGTGAATGACTCACTCATAAGGATGGTCAGCTGATTCACTTGTGAATGAATCAGTGTTTTTGAACAAATCAATTCGATTGAGTGAATGACTCACTCATAAGGATGGTCAGCTGTTTCACTTGTGAATGAATCAGTGTTTTTGAACAAATCAATGCGATTGAGTGAATGACTCACTCGTAAGGATGGTCAACTGTTTTGTTTGTGAATGAATTGGTGTTTTTGAACAAATCAATTCGATTGAGAGAATGAATCACTTATAAGGATGGTCAGCTGAGTTGTTTGTGAATGAATCTGTTTTTTTTTTAACAAATCAAATCGATTGAGTGAATGACTCACTCATAAGGATGGTCAGCTGTTTCACTTGTGAATGAATCAGTGTTTTTTAACAAATCAATTCGATTGAGTGAATGACTCACTCATAAGGATGGACATCTGATTCACTTGTGAATGAATCAGTGTTTTTGAACAAATCAATTCGATTGAGTGAATGACTCACTCATAAGGATGGACATCTGATTCACTTGTGAATGAATCAGTGTTTTTGAACAAATCAATTCGATTGAGTGAATGACTCACTCATAAGGATGGACATCTGATTCACTTGTGAATGAATCAGTGTTTTTGAACAAATCAATTCGATTGAGTGAATGACTCACTCATAAGGATGGACATCTGATTCACTTGTGAATGAATCAGTGTTTTTGAACAAATCAATTTGATTGAGTGAATGACTCACTCATAAGGATGGTCATCTGATTCACTTGTGAATGAATCAGTGTTTTTGAACAAATCAATTTGATTGAGTGAATGACTCATAAGGATGGTAAGCTGTTTTATTTGTGAATGAATCAGTGTTTTTGAACAAATCAATTCGACTGAGTGAATGACTCACTCATGAATATCACTGTAACTTACAGAAAGAATCACTGATCAATCATTATTATTAATACATACACTGACTGTCTGAAATGAGCACATTTAAAATGCCTCTTGTCCAGTTGTTGAAAGCAATATTCTGGCAATTACCAGAAAAGGAACTAAATGTTAAAATCATAAAATAAAGTAAACTGATTCAATATTAAGAAAAATAAAAATAAGTTAATTTTAATTAGAAAAAAACAGCAATGCCCTGACAATTACCCACAGCACCCCTGCATTGCGACAATAACTTAAGCACAGGCATGGACTGTTGACATTTTCTTCAGAAAATGTAAAAATCAAGTTCAACCTCATGTTGACAGAGGGCCATCTCTTCAATCATAACTACGCTGTATTCCTGTCCCTACGGAGCTGTCAGACAGCAGTGATGGAGAGAGAAAAGGAGAGAGAGAGAAATGTAGAGCTATAGGGTAGGAAAGGCTCTGACCTTGAGTCATATTACTAGAAGGCCTTAATGCATGATCTAAGCAAACTGTCACTTGTTTGGGTTTTTTTTTTTTTTTTTTTTTGAGGTCAGACACACAAAGAGCCCCCTTTCTTAACTAATGCTGACACTGGACATCCCCACCCACACAATAGCAGGCTAACAAACACACATACACCCTGACAATGTGACCAACTCCTCACCTCACACCTCCCAACAACACGACACTCAAGGATGCCATGCCTTCTGATGGACAGAGAAAGAGAGAAAGAGATGATCTCTGACAGCTAACAGAGCACATCACTATTTGCTTTAACGTTAAAGCTGCTGCCAGTCAGCCCCACAGACAAACACAGACCATATGGATGTATACATACGTCACACAAACGCACATACAATACATGTGAAATATAAAAATAGACATAAGTGGTATACTTTACTGTGTGGGTTGCATTCAAGCATGCACTTAGAGGACCACCTAAGGACATGCAATCAAAGGTAAAAAGATTTTAAAATGCACCACGACAAGCTCAATTGTACATAGTGGCCACATCATTTATTTTCTTATTACAATGCATCACAGTCATTGTCAGCAGGAAAACAACCTCCAAATGGATGCATTACGTCTTTGAGGTGAAAGCATAAATGTTCCACTCATAACACAAAGATGTTGTATCGCATGATGGGATAATTGCTGATAAGCAAAATAATTAGCCTGCTTACAAGGCTTCATCAAATGAATCGCTAATTAAACATCTCGGTTCAAAAGGACTTCCTCCTCATCTGCTACAGATGCATTTATAATAAAAGAAGGTTAAACCTGCTCACAAATGTCATGCTAATTAATCACGTGAATTAAACACTGTTTCCTCATCTCCTGTCAAAGCAATGTTAAACCAACAGTTTACAGGTTCGACAGTTACTGTATCTCAGTGGGTTTTTCCAGCATTTATGAGCATTTTGAGACATAATTAATTACAGTTTGAATAGATATCACTGTTTGCTCATCTAAACTGTTTGCAAATTACACCTAATAACAAAGAATATTCTGTAAGGATCTAACTGATGAGATGCGGAAAACGCAGACGGAATTGCAGAATCCAGTCATGAAAACGGAATTTACTGTATGACAAGGAATTTTTCAACTTTGAATGAATTCATCAAAAGTAAGTCATTACACTTAAATTAAAATGCAATATGGACTAGTATCTGTGAATATTAAGCCGGAAAATTACTATTTAAATATTAAGGTATAACGTATTCAAAGCAACCCATCAAAATTAATGTTCGGTTTAACTTAAAGACACTGTGCCAGAAATATATTACTATTGTTTAGTAGAATGTACATACTACTACTACTACTACTACTACTAAAATTATTAAAACTTATTTTTTTTAAGGTATAATCACAAAACATTTCTTCTCTGTTTTAATTTAAAATATAATAAAGTTTATTTAATTGTTAGTAATTAAAAGATAAATGAAATTAATGTTTTATGCTTTTCATTTGATAGCCAAAAAAGTTTAAATACACAACACAGAATTTCTGAGAGACATTTTTAAATGCTATTTTAAGAACAGATTTTAATAAATTAAGCTGTTACATGATTTTAATTAATTAATTTAATTTACCAATTAAAAGAGTCACAAAAACGAGTAAAGAAAAATTAAGAATGAAAAAATGGAACCCAGAAAAATGTAAACCGAAAAAAAAATTGGAATTTGGGAAGGAAAAAAAAGGAATTTATTTGGGAACAAATAAAACAGATTTTATAGGGCCCTACACATTTATCTAAACTGCTGTTCAAAAGTTTGGGATCAGTAAGACTTTTAATGCTTTTTAAATAAGTCTATTATGCTCTTCAAAGTTCCATTTATTTGATAAAAAATGCAGAAAAAAGGGTATTATTCTGAAATATTATTGCAATTTAAAACAACAGTTTCCTATTTTATAATACTTTGAAATATTACTTATTTCTGTGATGCAAAGCTACATTTTCATCAGCCATTACTCCAGTCTTCAGTGTCACACAATCCTTCAGAAATCATTCTAATATGCTGATTTATTATCAATGTTGGAAACATTTGTGCTGCTTAATATTTTCTTGGAACTTGTGATACTTTTTTAGGATTCTTTGATGAATAAAAAGAACAGTGTTTATTCAAAATAGAAATCTTTTCTAACAAAATAAGTTTTTAATATCACTTTACTATCAACTTAACACATCACTTGCTGAATAAAAGTATTAATTTCTTTCAAAGAAAGAAAGAAAAAACTTACTGACCCCCAAACTTTGAACAGATGTGTATATTGTATATTAAAAACGATTTCTATTTTAAATAAATGCTGTTCTTTACAACATTTTATTTATCAAATAATCCTGAAAAAATAACAGGTTTCGAAAAAATTATAAAGCAACACAATCAGCATATTAGAATGATTTCCGAAGGATCATGTGACACTGAAGACTGGAGTAATGATGCTGAAAATTCAGCTTTGCATCACATTTGCATTTAAGTATGTTAAAATAGAAAACCACTATTTTAAATTGCAATAATATTTCACAATATTTCAGTTTTCTCTGCATTTTTACATCAAATAAACAGCCTTAATGAGCAGAAAATCTAAAAATCTATATCGTGCAGTGTGTGTCCAACTTTTACTGCAGGTGCTGTGCTAAACAGAGATCACGTCACAATACCCTGCTGGGGAGTGCTTAATGAGCTGAGATCAAACATTCACATAGGATCAATTAAGAGTCTTTGTTTTCACTTCTTACTAATCCCTCAGGCATCATTAGCAACATAAACATAGACACACAGTCCACTAATGCACAGACACATACAGTACATGGGAAAACTCACCAACACACAAAGTCAGGAGCTGTGACAAACCTGATCATTAGAAATCAGAATAATATGAAAGCTGCTCCCATCCCTCAGTGATTACAGCCTGAAACACATCAGGCCAATACTCGCTTTAATTGGATTTGGCAGACACATCAGTCTCTTTCCAATTTCATTTATGTCCGAGCAAACAGTACCCTGGGTTTTTATCTCACAGAAACAGATATTTGCTCTCTATTCTGAAAGCGACGGCTCAGACGAGCTTGAAGAATATTGAAACATCTGAAGCGTTCAGCAGTTTGTTCCATGAAGTGAACGAAAGATGTACAGAGGGGAAAAAATGTGAAACTGATTCATTTTCTATTAGATTTCACAAGATTAGAAAACATACCGCAGTATGATTACAAAACCAGCTAAAGCTCCTCATTCATGCTGAAAGATACAACTATACATTTACACATCCTTACAGCAGCATTTCAGTCATTTAGAATTTTAATTTTTCTGAATTCAACAACATTGTTTACCAAACAATGTGTTGTTAAGATAATTTGCTTATGAGTTTTTTCTAATGAATTAAACAATATTTAGTCCTGATTTGGGGTTGACCAATTATCGGCATTTGTTATCGGTATCGGTCATTTTTAAAACGGATTTGCGTTTATTGATAAAATAATTTAAAAGCATTTAAAGTTTTACGTTTTTGTTAGAACCCTTGTTATTCTTAATTTTGACATTGATTTAAATTTTGACACCATACATATTTACATTTTTACACCATACATTTGCAATTCTGAGAAATAAAGCCAGAATTAGGAGATATAAAGTCAGAATTGCGAGAAATAAAGTCAGAATTCTAAGAAATAAAGCCAGAATTGCGAGAAATAAAGTTAGAATTGCGAGAAATAAAGTCAGAATTCTAAGACATAAAGCCAGAATTGCGAGAAATAAAGTTATAATTGCGAGAAATAAAGTTAGAATTGCGAGAAATAAAGTCAGAATTCTAAGAAATAAAGCCAGAATTGCGAGAAATAAAGTTAGAATTGCGAGAAATAAAGTTAGAATTGCGAGAAATAAAGTCAGAATTGCGAGAAATAAAGTTAGAATTGCGAGAAATAAAGTCAGAATTCTAAGAAATAAAGCCAGAATTGCGAGAAATAAAGTTAGAATTGCGAGAAATAAAATCCAAATTGCGAGAAACAACATCAAAATTGTGAGATATAGTCAGAATTGCGAGAAATAAAGTCAGAATTGCGAGAAATAAAGTTAGAATCGCGAGAAATAAAGTCAGAATTGCGAGAAATAAAGTTAGAATTGCGAGAAATAAAGTCAGAATTCTAAGAAATAAAGCCAGAATTGCAAGAAATAAAGTTAGAATTGCGAGAAATAAAGTCAGAATTCTAAGAAATAAAGCCAGAATTGCGAGAAATAAAATCCAAATTGCGAGAAACAACATCAAAATTGTGAGATATAGTCAGAATTGCGAGAAATAAAGTCAGAATTGCGAGAAATAAAGTCAGAATTGCGAGAAATAAAATCCAAATTGCGAGAAACAACATCAAAATTGTGAGATATAGTCAGATTTGTGAGAAATAAAGTCAGAATTGCGAGAAATAACATCAGAATTGCGAGATATAAAGACATATCAGTCTTTTTCCCCCCTAATAATGGGACCTTTAAACGAGTTTGTATCACACAATTCTGAGAAATAAAGTCAGAATTGTGAAAAATAAAGTCAGAATTATAAGATATAAACTCACAATTCTGAGCAAAATAGTCAGAATTGCAAAGAATAAAGTCAGAATTGTGAGAAAGCAAGAATTATAAGATATAAACTGAGAAATATAGTCAGAATTGTGAGTTATAAAGTCAGAATTGCAAGACATAAACTCGCAAGTCTGAGAACATAGTCTTTTTTCCCCCTTAAAATGTGACTTTATAACGAGTTTATATCTCACAATTCTGAGAAAAAAAGAATTGTGAGATAAAAAGTTGCAATTACCTTTTTCAATTTTTTATTCAGTGGCAGAAAGGGGCTTCCACAGAAAAAAAAAGGACTAGAAGTATGTATTTAAAAAACGATATGCTACATTTTTATTTCATAAAAAATAAAACACTACACTAAATTCTGTAAAATGTTATTCTAATTTACACACTACAATCCTTCTCAATATATCCCATTTCTTTTCTCTCAATAGTATTAACTTCTCGTCAAGCAAAAAGGTACGATCATATTGATTTTCTATAAAAAGCAGGGGCTCAGTAATCCCTCTGTATCCAAAGCAGCCCAGAGCACCTGATCCTGACCGGCTCATACTGGAATATCACTGGAGGAATGATCAGAGGAGAGCATCCATCTGATCACTCCGCCAGCAGACTCTGGTTTCCTCTCTGGACTTGATAAAGAGTAAGTGAGATACAGCACTTTCACGTTACATAGAAGAGCAGTGTCCATCACCACAGGAATCAATACAGCAGCAAGCTGAGTGGATGTGGAGGATTATCAGATGCTTACAAGCAGCTTCAATCTGCTCTGCAATTACTATCTTCTATCAAACACCAGGAGCGAAACCATTCATGTTCTGTACATTATGCTTTCTGTCATTCCTTTGTTATGCTCGTCTCTGTATAAAATTTGACAACACCATCATTCATGTAATGTGTGTGTGTGTGTGTGTGTGTATGCATTCATAATGCACAGCATTCATCTTGCATGTGTAAATAGGTCAAGGTGAATTGGGCATGACTGGCTGTTATGTACATTAGTCGATGTAGCTAGTGCATATTTTAAGGGTACAGTATGGCATTTATGCATGTGAGTGGGCAATATCCTGTACATGTATATATATATTTTCAATTGTTTCGATTGTCAATTGTTTAATTTTAAAACTTTTTTTTAATCTGACCTATGCAATGAGGATTATGGAAGCCCGTTTCCGTCACTGAATAAAAATTTAAAAAAGGTTATTGTGACTTTTTATCTCACAATTCTGACTTTATAACTTGCAAATTTCGAATTTATATCATGCAATTCTGAGAAAAAAAAAGTCACAATTATCAGTTTATATCTTGCAATTTTGACTTTATTCTAAGAATGGCGACTTCACTTCTCAGATTTGCAAGTTTGTAACTTGCAACTGCGAATTTAAGAAAAAAGTCACAATTGAGAGATAAAAATGTGCAATTCTGCGGAAAAAAAGTCAGAATTGAGCTTATATCTTGCAATTTTGACTATTTCTCAGATTTGCAAGTTTGTCATGCAATTCTGACTTTATAACTTACAATTGTGAGTTTATATCACGCAATTCTGACAAAAAAGTTAGAATTCTGAGCTTATATCTTGCAATTGTGACTATTTCTCAGATTTGCGCGTTTGTCTTAGCAATTCTGACTTATAACTTGAGTCGGAAGTGAGTTTTTATCTTGCCATTTTGACTTCAATTCTCAGAAATTCTGTAGTTCTGAGAAAAAAAATCACAGTTGCAAGATATATATTTGCAATTTTGACAAAAAAGTTTGAATTATGAGCATATATCTTGCAATTTTGACTATTTCTCAGATCTGCGAGTTTGTCTTAGATATTCTGACTTTATAATTTGCATTTGCAAGTTTATATTATGCAATTCTGAGAAAAAAATCACAATTACGAGATATATATTTGCAATTCTGAGAAAAAAAGTTTGAATTATGAGCATATATCTTGCAATTTTGACTATTTCTCAGATCTGTGAGTTTGTCTTAGCAATTCTGACTTTATAACTTACAATTGCGAGTTTATATTATGCAATTCTGAGAAAAAGTGACAATTTCGAGATGTAAACTCGCAATTCTGAAAAGTTTTTAAAAGTTTTTATCTTGCCATTTTGACTTCATTTTGTGCAGTTTGTCGTGCAATTCTGACTTTATAACTTCCAATTGTGGGTTTATATCTTGCAATTTTGACTTTATTTCTCAGAATTGTGACTTTATAACTAGCAAATTCTGAGAAAAAAAAGTCAGAGTAAGTTTATATATTGCAATTTTGGCTTTATTTCTTAGATTTGCAAGTTTGTCTCGCAATTCTGACTTTATAACTTGCAATTACGAGTTTATATCATGCAATTCTGAGAAAAAACATCAGTTTATATCTTGCAATTTTGACTTTATTTCTCAGAATTGCAACTTTATTTCTCAGAACTGAGTTGTCTCACAATTCTGACTTTATAACTTGCAATTTCGAGTTTATATCATGCAATTCTGACTTCAAAAAATATTCTCAGAATTGTGAGATAGTCGCAATAGAGGACACACTAGCTCTGGTTCAAAACTTAGTAATCTGACTCTGCAGGCAATATTAATAAGTATTTACTATATATATATATATATATATATATATATATACACATATACACACACACACACACACACACATACATGCTTACTGAAGCATCCTTTCTCTTGTCAACTGAGTCAAGTCTCTTGTGTGCTATTTGCATGATGCATAGAGTTCCGCTCTATGCAGAATGTTCCAAATAAGTCACTTATGAAGTTTCATTTTAGGTTGAGAAAGTTGGTTAGTCATCAGAGACTGTAGGTTTTCGATTAAGAGCTACTGTGTTCCTGGTGCTAAACAAAGCACTACTGTATGAATGAATGATGACCATCTGAACACTGATGTTTTATGTAGAAACAGTGTACAGTACAGGAGAGTTATCTGATCTCATAGACTGCGAGAAACATAACCACTATCAGCATGTAACAAACCATAAAATCTGAGCAGAATCTAAGAGAGATACACACCATGCTGAGAAAGGGGAAACCAGAGATCACATCAACAGGTGCTGCACTACAGACCGAAAACATGATGAATGACTTACACTTTGCCCTTCCTTGTTCCTGCTACTCACTAAAAGACCTTATTATTAAAGCAGGACCTCCATGTGTAAAAGCAGCGGTTTACATCTAATGGTGTGCGTGACTTACAACAGAGTAGATGGGCAATAGTAAACAAGCTGCATTTGAACAATAAATATAGACTAATGTATATGCAGGAAAGCACATGGTCACAGCTGAAAAAACAGCAATAGTAGCAAGGTTTGTTTCCTGCCGTGAAGCGGCATAGTGTCTTTTGATGGCTAATAAATTAACAGGCATTGAAAATAACCATTAACCAAAGCAGCCAAGAGGTCAAAAGGCAAAAAGATGCCACAGAGGCGTCTCTCCCTAGGGTTTTTCATTAATAAAACAATGCAAACAAACTGTGCTAAGAGTAACTCTGAAGTCTCGTGAATATTGATTAGCATTTTGTGTGCTGAAATGTGTCTGAATTTCAAGCCCTGTCTAAAAAAACATCCTTTAAACTAAATTCAAAAGGGTGTGTGAGGAATGTTCCCAAACAAGACTGAGAGATTTCTTGCTTTGTGAGATGCTTGAAGGAGAAATAAAACAGACAGCAATTTTTATGCATCCTTCATACTACACCACAAAACTGTAAAACACACCGCCAACAATAGACTGAAATGAAGGACTTTTTAAAGGAATATGGGTTACGGCGGCCTAACCACTAAAGAGGCATGCTGTTTCCCCCCTCAAAGCTGAGACACACGCCACAGCGTCGATGAAAACAAAGCTGCCTTTCATTGCTTCCTGTACACAGCTAGGAAATTATGCGAACTCCCAAAAACCAGTGCACTTAAAACGGCTTGTATGGAAGACTTGCTCAGGGTGCAAATTTGACTTGCATTAGTCACAGTGGATGGACCTGCTGCCAGGATCCATCTTCAGATCCTTCCTCTAATTACTTCAGACAACATTTACAATGGAGAATCATTTCATTCTTCCACTTCGAATGACTGAGTCCTGACTTTGACAAATCAACAGGCAGTATTTTGGCCATCTTTCTGGGGCAGGAAGTGATTTAGGCACCCCTCAGTCGGTTACGCCGCACCGACTAATGGCAGACCCGTCTCGCCTCTGCCCCGCTTTGGCAAAACGCCTAATGGCTCGCTCCATCAGCTCATTACCCCGTCGGATAAAAGGCTTTATTTGCGGAGCGGGGCGAATGGACTGCGCAAATAATGAGACGGGAAGTGATCCCAGTCGCCTGTAAAGCAGTGAGGCAGGTTCCCTCCTCGCTAAAACACCTGAGGGGAGCGACAACCACACACTTCACGAGTTTTGGCCCACAGGTTTCACACATATGCGGGAGTCTGTGCCAACTGCTTCTCCCTTCCAGACCCTCTGAATGGAGCCACATAAAAGGTACAACCCGAGAGACTGCTGTGAAAGATCCCTCAAGACTTGAGACACGCCACGAATGAAAGGAACACAATCAGCATGTGTGGAGGAAGTCAGTTACCTGATGCCTTTGATCTGTGCAATGCTGTTGTGGGAGATTCTGGACAGCGCAGAGATCACCTGTGAGAACAAGAGAAGGTTTGGGTTAGCCAAAGAAATGTCACTTAAAGCAAATTACACCGAAATCTACTAGATTTTAAAATTTCAAGATCAACATCAAAAAGAACTACTTTATTTAACAATTCTGTGCCTTGTTTACAAGCAGCAGAATGCACACACACATCTCTTGAATGGCAGCATAAAGTGACATGAAAGAGAAGAATTGTTGAATAAAGTCATTAGAGGCCAAGGTGCTTCCTTTTCCGCTCTGGAAGTCTATGGTAGCCGATAGAACCTCTTGCGGGAAAGTTATTAAATTTGGCACACTGACAGAGCACAATCTCATCATTAACCACAGCAAATTTGGTGTCACTAACTCAAACTCTCTAGCACCACCACTTGTCCAAATTTTCACTCATGTTTATGCTAATAACTTTTGAACTGTAAGGTCTAGAAGGAAAATTCAGAGTCAAATGGACACCAAAATGTAAAATTCATAAGGTCACGTTTTTTCGCTTTAAAAAAAAAACCTACTTTTTTAAAACTCGTCCTAGACTGTTTGTCTGATTTTTACCAAAATTGTCTCAGATCATCTTCAGTCAATGCTGGCAAAAAGTTATGGAATTCAAGTTCAAATAACGTGTGAACGAACTTGACGAAGAACACGCAAAAACGGATGCGAGGCAATATCTCTGCAACAGTGTGGCGTATTGAGACCAAAAATGGTGTGTGTTATGATAACCATGACCTGAGACTACCTGCACAGTTTTGGTGCAGCACCACCTAGTGGTCACGAGATATGGAAAAATGGCTATTTTTGCTTATTACTTCTGAATGTTTTGACCGAAAATCACAAAACTGGTCTTTTTAGATTCGGTGCAGCATGCAGAGTCGAACCATAGCCAATTTTCCCATGTTGCCATTTTGAATTTTGTCATAAAATGCTATATTTTACAAATGTAGATACCAATTTTGCCATAGTCAGCTGAACTTCCTGTCCGCCATTTTAATTTATGTTGAAAATCTACTTTTTCGAACTCCTCCTAGACTGTTGGTCCGATTTTCATCAAATTTGACTTGGATCATCTTCATGCTGGCAAAAAGTTATGGATTTTGTGTGGATATATGAAACGGTTATCGTTTAATGCATCAACAAATTTGCTGGAATCATGCCAAACTGTGTCTGCTGCTCTATCTCTGCAAAGAGTTTGTGAGTGTGCCATTGTCACCTCACACTGACCACGCTACCATAATTTGGTAACAGTGCCACCTATTGGTCAAAAGTGATAAACCATTTGTTAACCATTAATTATGAGATTTCCAAAAATGCTAATAACTTTTGATTGCATTAGCCACTTGGCTTAAAATCATCCTAAAATTGCTTTAATTACTCATTGTTGCAGTTGGTCCAATGCTCCATGCCCTGCTTAGCTCCTTATTTTGCCTCTGTTGTGCTTGGCCCCTTAATTGCTCCTTGCAGCTATATTTATTTTTGAATTCTGTGCAAACAAGTAGTGTTCTCGAATCTTTATAAATTTTCAGTTGAACTACTGATGTCACATGGACAATTTTACCAATGTTCTTGCTATATTTCTGTGCCTTGACCATGGTAGTTCCCTTGCTGTCTATGGAAGGTCAGAAAGCTCTTGTGTTCCGAAGATGAATGAAGGTCTTACAGGTTTGGAATGAGATGGGGGTGAGTAATTAATGACAGAACTTTCATTTTTGGGTGAACTATTCCTTAAAAGAACTGTTAAAAACAAATAGTGATGCCACTAATAAAGATTTGCAGCAATACCGAGTATCCTGTGTTTTTTGCCCTGTTTTATGAAGGGCTTTTCGTGGCGCAGCTTGTGTGCACACACGGATCGTGCTACGCCACTAATGACAACATTAACGGACATGTGGCATGAAACGCTCCAATGAAATCACAGACGTGAAGTGCTTTTCACAGATCTGTGAAGGCCCCTCCTCTCCCCAGCTGCATTAGTGCCGGGGTAACAGGGTTAAACGTGCGCGGTATTTACACTGATTTAATGCCAGTCATGAGTCACATGTGAGTAGGCTTATTGGTGGCCCTTCTAGAGGCTTCCAGATGGTGCGCTAGAGGGTCTCAAATGTGTAACGCAGAAGTCACACACACACACACACACACACACACACACACACACACACAGAAACAAACAGGAAAGCACATGTGCATATGTAAAAGCGAAGATGGTGCCGTGTCGCCTCATTACATGCTCATAGGCGTGTTTTCCGCTTGCCTTGCCTGCTGCCATGGTGACACTGGTTGTTCCTCAGTCAGTGCAAAACACTGAATGCAGATGTGTGTGGAGCTTAAAGGTTCTTAGCATAGGTAATGGGTGACATATGAGAAAAAAATAGCATGAGAACTACCAATAATTCAGTAACAGGTTTGAACTATTAGTTAAACACAACATTTTATACTCCTACAGCCATAAATGTGACCCTTGACCACAAAACCAGTCGTAAGTAGCACCTGTATATTTGTAGCAGTAGCCAAAAATACATTGTATGGGTCAAAATGATTGATTTTTCTTTTATGCCAAAAATCATTAGGGTATTAAGTAAAGAGCATGTTTCATGAAGATATTTTGTAAATTTCCTACCTTAAATATATTAAAACTTTTTTGATTTGTAATATGCATTGCTAAGAACTTCATTTAAACAACTTTAAAGCATACATAAAAAAGCTTGTATGCATGTATATAACTGCACCCTTCAGGATCACAAATGACAATGAGCTTTAAAGGGTGTACAAGCTCTCTGTGATCAAACAGCCAGTCTGTAGTAGCACTTTTGCCCCATACTGCCAAAATGTACACTGTAAACTTCCATAATATGTATTAAAATGACCCAGAAAGAATCTGTGGCTACAAAAGTCCACAAACTCAGCACATTTCTGCAGAATTGAAAAGCCTGTAATTGACCAAATTATACATTCTGCCCAGCCCTTGAGTGATTGTTTATGAAAAATCATGACTAATTTGATCATGTTTTCAGCTACTAACAAAATTTGTAGTACTTACATCTTATTCTCAAATCCAATTCACATTTTCTCCTCTAAATGAGTAGGAATTGCATGTGATTAATGACATAATGACAGAACATAATGCATTGCATCTGATATTCTACCACCTATTTTCTGGCTCGCATCAAGCAGAATAAGTCCAGGCAGGAGAACAGATGATTGAGGGATCAATAGAGCTAAATGAGTCTATGTGTTAGGCTGTTAGGCGTATTGCTCTTGTGTTCATCTGCTAATGTGTCTAAATATTCATGGAGCTTCAACACAACATCACCTGCGGCGACGATATGAGTCATCCATCAAATCTGTGGCTTTTTCTTCTCTAGATTGTGTTTCTAGCACGGTGTTTCATTCTTTCATCGCTCTGTCTCTCATTCTTCATCTCTCCCTCAGGTCAGGTCAACAGCTCTCGGTCTGTTGTCTCATAATATTGATTTTTCCCTCATCTCAGTGCTTCGGTGTGTATGAGGAGCGTCAGATCAGAGTCTGGACACAACATGCATCACCTCACGAAGCCAGCACAATACTGTCCATCACCTCACAATACCAGCAACAGAGAGAGAGATTTGTAGATTGTTTACTAATGCTTACAACCGCTTATCTGAGGTAAAGATACGCCAGCATTGTGTCTACATCAGCTGTAATGTGCGCAGGGTTTACAAACACATGGCAAATCCACCTGTTCAACAGAACATCATATGTGACCACAAACACAGCATGACTGAGAGTAGAGAGTAAAGGAGAGAAAAGACAAGTAAAACAGAAAGGCGAGATGAGGTGAGATAAAACTAGAAGAGATTAAGTACAGAGAAGACAAAAGAATAGACTAGACAAGATGAGATGAGACAAGACGACAAGTAGTAGGAGGAAAAATCGAGGATAGAAGTAGTATGAGACAAGAAGAGAAGAGACAGAAGGGAAGAAAAGTTAAGACACAAGAGAAGAGGCGAGAAAAGTTAGCAGAGGATATGTAAAATAAAAGATGATGACAACATGAGAAGCAGTACATCAAACAAAAATTAGAAGAAGATACAAGAAGAACTAAGTCAGGGGTGTCCAGTCCTGTTCGTGGAAGGCCCACTGTCCACTTCAAGTTCACTTCCAGACTAGAATAAAAATGTCCTGATCATTTACTCACCCCCATGTGATCCAAGATGTTCATGTCTTTCTTTCTTTAATCGCAAAGAGATTAATGTTTTTGAGGAAAACATTCCAGGATTTTTTTGCCATATAGTGGATTTTAGTGGTTGAAGGTCGAAATTGCAGTTTTAATACAGTTTCAAAGAGCTCTACACGATGCCAGCAGAGGAATAAAGGTCTTTTCTAGCGAAATGATTGGTCATTTTCTACAAAAAATAAAAATTTATATAGATTTTAACCACTAATGCTCATCTTGCACTAGCTCTGCAATATGCAGAGTTATAGCACGCATTACGTAATCGAAAAACTCCATCTGATGTTCACCTCCAATTTTAAAATCATCCGACATTGTTGTTTTATCTTTTTTTGTAAAGTGTGTTTGACTTTCTTTGCACTTGGTCGGTACTTCCGCCTACATGCATGACCTTTTCAACATGATTACGTAATGTGTGAGGTTGGGCTGGTGCAAAACGAGCATTTGTGGTTAAAAAGCATATAATTTTTTTATGTTTTAAGAAAATTACCAATCGTTTCGTTAGATGAGACCCTTATTCCTCGGCTGGGATCGTGTAAAGCCCTTTGAAGCTGCATTGAAACTGCAATTTGGACCTTCAACCCATTGGCCACCATGGAAAATCCTGGAATGTTTTTCTCAAAAACCTTAATTTCTTTGCGACTGAAGACAGAAAAACATGAACATCTTAGAAACTCTGGCCCTCCAGGACCGAGATTGGACACCCCTGAACCAGATACAAGAACATTAAAGATACAAGAAGTAGTAAAAGACACGAAAAGAAGTAGAGAAAGTAGAAGAATAGAAGACACAAGAAGTAGTATATGAAATAATAAATAGAAAACACAAGCAGCAGTGGAAAACGATATGAGAAATGTGACCCTGGATCACAAAACCAGCCATAAGGGTCAATTAAATTTTTTTTTAGATATATGCGATTCTGAAAGCTGAATAATTTAGCTTTCTACTGATGTATGGTTTGTCAGAATTTTGTTAAGATACAGCTATTTGAAAATCTGGAATCTAAGGGTGCAAAAAAATCTAAATATTGAGAAAATTGCCTTTAAAGCTGTCCAAATTATGTTCTTAGCAATGCATATTAGTATTAAAAAATTAAGTTTTGATATATTTACGGTAGGAAATTTACAAAATATATGTTCTTGGAGCATGATCTTTACTTAATATCCACATTTTTTTGTATAAACAAAAAATTTATCATTTTGACACATACAATGTTTTGTTAGCTATTTCTACAAATATACCCGTGCTACTTATGACCATGGTCACAAGTAGCAAAAGACACAAGAAGCAGTAAAAGATCGGAAAAGCATATAAGAAAAAAGAACAAGATAAAAAGCAGATAATATGAGAAACAGAATATGATGCAAGAATTAGTAAAAGATATTTAAGACAGTAGAAAGAGAGAAAAGGAAAGGAGATGAAGATCACACCACCATGACTGCAAATACACAAACAGAACAGATGATTACAGTGACATAATAAAAAGTGGCAGTGCTTTATATCATGCTGCTGCTCTGAATCAACCTTATGCATATGTGATTCCAAATAAACCCGATGAAGGAAAACAGCCATATAAACAAATGTTTAAATGTGATATTCTACACTAATGCACTTTAAATGACAGTTTGAGCAAGTCTCAGAGTTTCAGCGGGGAGCTGAGAATGGTAGGAGATGTGTGAACAGATGGCAGTGAGTAAGACTGAGTCTTGGCACTCATCTATAATCGACCCAGCAGCACAGGACACCAACCAGCAAACTCTCACAATTCAAAATAAACTTGGCCACACACAAACACCAGATCCAGCACCAAAAGTCCCCTGATTCTCACTTTAAACCTAGGCCTTACAATATGATACAAATCAAGATGACATTTCAATACAGCACAATGCATGCAATACACAGTAACTCTATCCTGATTGAAATAGCACCAAATGTGTGAGCAGTATGAATGAAGGAATTAATTAATTAGTTAAAAAATACTGATTGCTTGTAACGTACTGACGCAACCATCTATGCAAAAACCACAATAAACACAAAATGCATGATTTGTTTGTCAGTCTAGTTTGCTGACAAGTCAGAAACAGACTTAACCAACATAACAAAGGACATACAAACACAGCCTTCTGTTTCACATCAGCCCGAGGAGTGATGTCATCACTCCATGTGCATGGGCCGCAGTATGGGGTATCAGCTGACGTGGTGACATGACGAACATGCTGGCAATAGAGTTTGAGCCGGAGCCGAATCCTCTCAGAGGACTCCAGCTGCTGCATGTTTAGCAGGGATTTTCCACAGTCAACCCTACTAGACGAGGGAGGGGGATTTGGGCCATGACCCAAATGTCTATGGCGCTGCCCCAAAGACCCAGTCCGGCTCCTGAGCATGAAAGGATGACATATGCTTCAGTATAAACACAAAAGAAGATGTGAAAGATTTGTGCTTGCACTCAAGACATGAGTGGTTTTCACAAAGAACAGAACTATAGTATATAAAAAAGTCATATAATCAGATCTTTCTCACACGTTGTGTGTGTGTGGTATATTAAGGTTGCATAACCAGACAAAAGTGGCCCCTCAAATAATGTTCCCCATTTGAAAATCATTACACGGCTCTTATCAGATTGAGGGCTCTTGTGGTCTTGGCTTGGCTCCCTGTGTTTACAAATCCACCAAGAAATGGTGCTAGCCAAGCAAAAGGCTATTTACTTCGACCGCAGACACTTGTGAACGCCCGCTTGTCTCGTACCTGCTTTCCCACTGGGAAAACACTGCCATATTACCACAAAGTGAACAGTGATGTTTCCGCGTAGGCTTTGCTCTCTAAAAAGGTTTAGTGGAGCCATAATATCTGCGATTACAGACGGAACATGCTGTAATGCATTCTGCTGTTAAAAGGGAATGGGAAAACACACAGAAAGCACAATACATAAAACTGTTTATGCTAGCTGAGGCTGTTGCTGCCTCACACACAGTTTTTTAAGATCTTAATGAGAAGACTGAGACTTTGACTCATATCGAATAGAAACACAGACAAAAGGCCTACTTTGTTTCGTAAGTTAACAAAGGAAATGAGAGGTGTGTTCTGCCAAGCATACCCTACCATCTCTCGCTCTCAGCGCCAGACGCCACAGTCAAAACCACATGTGATGCTTGTTTATAAAGCGGGTAAATTGTTGGAGCTGTTTAAGCTGATTGGTCCAATGTGAAATGTGACTGGCTTTAAAAGGCATTGAGTTTTATGCTCCAGACAGCTTGTTCTGTTCTGAAAACACAGCATGAGGCAGAACTTCATACTACATTTGCATTTACAGAACAAGTAGGATACTTGCAGGATGGAAAAGAAGCTTCTGGTAATAGAATACTCATTAAGTATTCTCTGTCAAAACAAATAAGGTGACACCATCTTTACAAAATAAAGGTGGCTACACAGTAGAGAATATATGAGAAAACTGATAATATAAATAAAAACAAACTGTTTTAATATTTATTGTGTGAAAATTATTCATTAATTTTACTAGAGTTCTATCTGTCCTGTATACATACTTAGAAGTGGGTTAGTTTCTCCAAAAATGAAAATTCTGTCATCATTAACTCACCCTCAAGTTATTTCAAAACTGTATGAAGTTCTTAAAAGAAGATATTTTAAAGTATCTCGGTAACCAGTTTCGTATCCCTGCTGGCTTTCATAGTACTTTTTTTTTAACCCACATTCTTCAAAACATCTTTTGTGCTCAGAAAAAATAAAACCATAGAGGTTTGAAACTTGAGGGTGAGTAAATGATGACAGAATTTAATTTTTGAGTGAGTAAATAATCCTATTCAGCTAAAACTGAATATTTTGGGATATGGTACTGTATTAAACTAGACAATGCTTTCTCATGACCAATTCTTACAAATTTCATGAGGTGGTTTATTTGTACGAATTTGTGTGATTTGTGTGAGGGGTAGGTTTAGGGGTGGTCCTTTATTGTTCGAATTGTATTCGAATTGGTGTAATCATAACTGTCTATGAAAACGATTACAAGTGCTCGCTGTTTTACTGCCCCTAGTGTTCATTTCTGTTGGAAACGGCAGAGATATGTACTTACTGGTACGTATTTTGCTTCTTGTGAAAAAAGTTCTTCGAGGTACATTTTCATCATGAGGCCAGGTTGGTATTTTACAAGGTGGCTAATTTGTATGAATTTGTACAACCTCACTCATACAATTTTGTATGATTTCTGTAAAAGGTAAGTTTAAGCATTCTGATCAGAGGTGCAATTTTTTTACCGCTCTTTAGTGCCTTCTCTTCATAAGCATTTGAGTGTGCAGTAAAAAATTTGATTAGAGTGTCATTTGCTGTAAAAAAAAAAAAAGAAAATGCTTAGAATTAGTTCCAGAGAGAATCGCGATGCATTCAGAGAATCTCAGAATCTTACAAAACAAAAAGAAAAACAGATTCAACACAATGTTGCATTTGAACTACTGTAATCATTTCCTACTGGCGCAAAATATAGGTTAAGGTCATGATGGGTTTAGTGAAAATCACAAGGTCAGAGAAATGTTCAGCTGTAAAAGATCACTGCGAGTGAGTCTGTTATGACAACAATGGATTGTGTAAGACAGAGCGAAGGAGGGATTTCACTTTTGGAATCCAAGGAATCCAAGAACACAAAGGGATTACGGGACAGTGATATGAGCTTAGTGTCCTTTCACTCCCTTGAAACTGTATCCATGTCTTCTCTCTCTGTACCTCCTCTGCAGGTTTAGTTTGTAGGGCGTGACTTCGAAGAGCACCGTGTTTTTGAAGTTAAACCTAATTTCTCCACATACGGTTTTATCAGTGGGGGCACCTGCAGGGACACACATCAGGGGATGCTGGGTAGATTGAGGAAGGCTCTCACGCCTCTGAGTGTGCGTGAGTGGATGGGATTAGTATGGGTTTAATCTGAGCGTCCAAGGGTGGGTGAGCAGGGCCAGAGCTGGAGCTCTGCGCTGGAGGAGATAAAGACGAGCCGGGGAAGAATAAACTGCCGGATGTTCCCTCTGACTCTGTCCTCCAGACCGTCCCAGGACATTGACTGTTGTGTCTGGCGAGGATCCCCAGATCCTCTTCCCTGAATCGAACCCAGGCCTCTCTTTATACCACGCCAAAGCAAACGCACAGCATCAGAGAAGCAGCGTTGCTTCATCCATCTCAGTCAGATGGAGAGCACTGATACTCTCTCTCTGTAAAGTAGATGGATTTATTCCATATCCAATCTCACAGTTGCTAAGGTCAGAGCGCTCTAATGTGGCAGGTCAGCCATGCAGAGCTTCTCTATCACGTTCAAACAAGGCCCACAGCGGTCAAGTACAGAACGGCTACTTAAGCTAAGCACCCACGGGTCGAGGCAATGAAAATCCATTAAATTAAACCACAGCTCTATGTATTTATCTTGTATTCATCAAAATTATACCCCAAGAGATCATCACGTATGTTAGTAAGATGAATGTGGTTGTGAATACTAATAAAACTACTTTATTTTGACATCTACAGTTTCTATGCACAAAGCAAAACAAGTACTTAAAAATCAAAAATGCTTCAAGGCTGTTTATTTGATCAAAAATAGAGAAAAAAAAAAGTACAATTGTGAAATATTGTTACGATATAAAATTACGTTTTTCTATTTTAATATACATTCAAATCTAATTTATTCCTGTGATCAAGGCTTAATTTTCAGCATTAAGTGTCACATGATCCTTCAGAAATCATTGTAATATGCAGATTTATTGTTAATGTTGGAAACAGTTGTGCTGCTTAATATTTTTTTTTGGAAACTGTGATACTTTCTCAAGATTCTTCAATGAATAAAACGTTAAAAAGAACAGCATTTTTTGAAAATAGAAATCTTTTCAAACAATTATATACACTACCTTTCAAAAGTTTAGGGTCAGTAATTTTTTATTAGAAATTAATACTTCATATTCAATATATCCAATACTTCTATTCAGCAAGGATGTGTTCAGTTGCCAGTAAAGAGTGATAGTAAAGACTTGTATTGTTAGAAAAGATCTATATTTTTAATAAATGCTTTTTAGCTTTTTATTAATATTTGGCAACACAACTGTTCTGAACATAGATAGTTCTAAGAATAAATCAGCATATTAGAATGATTTCTGAAGGATCGTGTGACACTTCAGACTAGTAGTAATGAGTAATAAAAAATTCAGCTCTGAATTACAAGAATAAATTATATTTTACAGTATATTAACATAGAAACCATTATGTTATATTGTAATAACATTTATGTATTTTCAATAAAATAAATGCAGCCTTGATGAGCATATGATCTTATAAAAACATTACAAGTCTTACTGATTCCAAACTTTTGAACTGTAGCGTATATCTACAAAAAATACAGTTTTGCCATAATGGGAAATAAATCTGAAAACATTAAAATGACAGTTATTTTAAATTGTAATATTATTTCAAAATATTACTGTCTTTACTGTTAGAACTGAACAACTACTGACTTACAGAAATCGTTGGTGCTGACCTGATCTTGCTGTGAGAAGTGACCCTTTGTGTTTGCTAAAGGGAGTACAGTGAGAGAGGAAAAAGGACAGAGGACAAACATAATGAATGATCTTATTCTGATCTTGCTGCTCTCTCTGTTAAAGTACAGGAGTGTCCGTGGGAGTCAAATGAAGGCCCGCAGGAGGTCTCTCCAGTGGCAGTTGACGTGACAGCAGGACAAAGGCCTTCCATTTGGAGCACTGGCCTAATTGGCAACACCGCTCTGTGTCGCAGCGACAGCTATGATGGACACCTGAGGGCAGAGTCACATGACACTGCCGCTGCAGATTCTGCCAATAAGGTCATTGGATCCAGAGGCCACAATGGATGATTATCACCCACTGAGATGAAATATCTCTCAAGCCTCTGGAATACTTTTTTTTATATTCAAGGATGCACAATAAGTATTTTTAGTTACTGCATCAGCACATCCACCTTTTTTCCTGTAAGAACGGAAGAAAATAGTCCATTTTATAGGTCAGGTTTCTAGTCTCATCCCTGTCCAGCTATTTGTAGCTGTACAAAACAGTTTGTTTTGCTGCTTGATATTGCAAATTGCTGTGTCTTGCCATGTTATTTTAAGGTATTATCTTAATTATGAACACACTGGTTTGTAGCACAAACAGTTTTACCATTTACTGCAAGTAAATTGTTATTCTTCTTGTTAATTTAAGAAAAAGGTCAATAAAAGCAGATCTTATATATTTTGTACATAATTTAAACGGTTTACTTTTTTGTATCATTGCCCATACAATTATCAGCTATCTAAACTAGTACATCTATGGAAACCAATTTTTATACCAAGTATTTATGACTTCATATCTAACAACTGCACCTTTATACACCATCTCATAATACTGCATATGAAACATAATACCCATTTCTCACAACACGATTCAATAAAAACAGTATTATAGTCTAAAAAGGGGATGCTTCGGTAGAACAGTCTAAAATAAAGTTAATTCTCTTTGGGATGAAATTAACTTTGCGCCTTTGAGGATTCAAGACGGAATTGTATTATGATAACAACTTCCAAGCATGCACTTTTACAAAAGCGGAGAAATGTCCCCGGTGGACAAGAATAAAGAGGTTTCTTTGACAGAAAAACCACAAAGGAGGAGGCTAAAACTGTGGGACTGAAAAGCGTGATGTAAAAAGAGCCAGTCTCAGCTGCCAAACCAAAAGATGCTTTAGCACTGGATGCTGAATTTTGGTTCCTAATGGGCTAATAAAAGAAACGTATGCGGTATTTCTACACAAATTGACAGATTGGTAAATTCTCACACACATACATGCAGTTGAAGTCAAAAGTTTACATACACCTTGCAGAATCTGCAAAATGTTCATTATTTTAGCAAAATCAGAGGGATCATACAAAATGCATGTTATTTTTTATTTAGCACTGTCCTGAATAAGATATTTCACATAAAAGACGTTTACATAAAAGAGAAAATAATAGTTTTATGAAAATGACCCAGTTCAAAAGTTTACACACATTTGATTCTTAATACTGTCTTGTTACCTGAATGAACCACAGCTGTTTTTGGTTGACTTGTTTGTCCTGAACAGTTAAACTCCCTGCTGTTCTTCAGAAAAATCATTCAGGTCCCACAAATTCTCATTTTTCTGTATTTGAACACTTTCCAACAATGACTGTATGACTTTTAGATCCATCTTTTCACACTGAGGACAACTAAGGGACTCATATGCAACTATTACAGAAGGTTCAAATGCTCACTGATGTTTCAGAATGAAACACGATGCATTAAAAACCAGGGGTGAAAACTTTTCAAATTTGAGGTTTAGGGTAAATTTGATTTATTTTGTCTTCTGGAAACATGTAAGTACCCTCTATAGCTTCTGAAGGGCAGTACTAAAAGAAAAAAAAGAAGATACAGGGCTCGACATTAACGCTTGTCCGCTTGTCCGGGACAAATGGATTTTGTGCAAGAGCAAGTGAAAGAGAATTTTACTTGCCCGACCGGACAAGTAACCCGATTAAAACATCAATAACAAACAATAACTAGCGCAGCACCGAAACTTTGGTGAGAATTATTCTGATTGTATTACTTACAGTGTAAACGCTGACTGAAAACGGACAGTATCAAGCTCGTGCAGCGACTAATAGGCGCAACAGCATACACAAAGAAACAAACATGAACAAACATACTGTGGTAGAAAAAAAGATAAATATTGTATAACATATTATATAGGTAAGCACCATTACGATTGCAAACGTGACATTGATTTTACACAACAGTTCAATAAACTAGTAGTTAATATTACCTGACTTACATTTTAGACACATTATGACCGTTTTTGCTAACGAAAATAATTCTAAGCAAAGCCACAACAGAACAGTTGAGAATCTCCGAGAAACACACAGTGTTTCAGTTCTGAATGATTCAACATTTTTTTTAATGAATCGGGTGAGTCAGTGAACGGTAAAGTCTAGAAGGGAGACATATTTCGCTACTGGGCATTAGTACATCAATCTAATGTTATTTGTATCACATTGTACAACAATAATACTGTTTTTTTTATTATAGTAAGGGCTAAGTTTAGGGTTTGGGTTGGTGTAGACGTTAAAATAAACGCAATCTATTAGGTAGAAAAATTAATTTCATTGTTAGTTTCCGGTCGGAGCTGTATCCCTTGAACGAACTGGTTGAATCCGTCTATTGTTGAATCCGTGACTCTCTCATTAAGACAGTGACTTACTGCCACCTATTGGTGGTTCGGTTTCATATTTAAAATTATTGCATTTTTCCAACATTGTAGATTTATATATTAAAAAAGTAAAACATTAATCTTATTACATTATTTATGCATTTGCAATTTTACTGTGTAAATGCATTTTTTGGAACCTCTTATCTTCATAAACAGTCTAAGTAAATACATTTAAATAGCATTTTCGGTGCAGGCTCAGTTTTTCCTGTGCAGTGGAAAGATGGAATTTGTAGATACTGATTTAATTTGAATGGTGACCATACAGAGTCTAATTATTCTAATTGAATGTATTGATACAATTTCAGAATTTGGTGTAAATGAGTAAGGTTAGGAAAATAAAGTAAAAAATTGTCCTAGAAATCAATTTAAGGCAAATATCAATAATCAAATATTCTGAATAAAGTAAGACCTTATAGAGCATTGATGAGACTATTGCTTCACAATGGATTAATTTTCGGCAAAAAAAAAAAAAAGGCATTTTTTCGCCCGGACAAGTAAATTTTTTACTCGGACAAGTGAATGTGTCTGATCTACTAGTCCGAAGGACAAGCACATGTAAAAGCTTAATGTCAAGCCCTGAGCCATATTTAGGCAAAATAAGAAAAATGTACACGTCTTCATTCTGTTCAAAAGTTTTTACCCCCTGGGTCTTGATGCATCCTTTTTTCATCAGGTTCATCAGTTAACATTTGAACCTTCTGTGATAGTTGCATATGAGTCCCTCAGTTGTCTTCAGTGTCAAAAGATGAATCTTAAAATCATGCAGTCATTGTTGGAAAGGGTTCAAATACACAAAAAATGCAGAAAAACCAAAGAATTTGTGGGACCTGAAGGATTTTTCTGAAGAACAGCAGGCAGTTAAACTATTCAGGACAAACAAGGGACTCATGAACAACTATCACTAAACAAAAAAAAAGAAAAAACACAGCTGTGGATCATTTAGGTAAAACACAGTATTAAGAACCAAGTGTAATTAAACTTTTGAACGGTCATTTTTATAAATTCAACTATTATATAAAGTCTTTAATGTGAAATATCATATTCAGGTCAGTACTAAATCAAAAATAACATGCATTTTGTATGATCCCTCTTATTTTGGTCAAATAATTAACATTTGTAAACTGTACCAATCTAACTTAGGGAAGCTTATTATTAGAGAATGCTTGTACATCTCTCTGTCATTTAAACTACTAATATAGAAATTTGCCATGAGCGGTTTTGAAGATGTTTAAAACATAATGCCACTGAGAACTCTAATAATGATGGTGATTAAACAAAGAATCAACACTACTAGTTTCTCATCAAAGCTGACACTCCATCCTGACAGAATTGAGAGGTATAGTCAGTTATTCACTGACTGATATATCCACTCTCTGATCTTTAGTACGCAGAGAAGGGGGGTGCAAAAAACGAGTGTGTGGGTGTGTGTGTGACGGAGGTGGTAGAAGGGATTGTGACAAGATTGTCAGATTGCATTATTCTCTCCCAGCTGGGGGGACTCAAAATAACAAGGTGGGTTCGGAGCCCTGGGGGGAGAACAAAAAATATATATAAAAAGATTTGGAATCACCCCAATGAGACATCATCCCGTAACTCGCTCAGATGTGACTGACGAAAGGGGTGCTTCCAACCTCTCCAGGAACGAGATCAAAAGCCCAGGCTTACGTCTTCATTAAAAAGAGCCTGACTTCACAGAGATGTTACGCTGTGACAGTTTTCAACAGGTCATGACCTCTTCAGGAGAGTTCACCAAATACACACGCTCGTTTCTGTCTGTGGAGTCAGCAAACATGTCATACCACTCATTAATGAAAGCGAACACTAGACTGAAATGCTGAATATGAATATATAAATAAATAAAGCGCTTGCAACATCACAACATTACAATACAGTTTGAGGGAATCTGAGGGTGCTATATTGCCCGACACCCTCCAAAACCTCTTGGGGGTGGAGATGTCATGTCAAATTGGGCTGGTGACTTCTCCAGAGGTTAACCTTTGGAGATAGCCAGACACATCACAGGGTGTTAGCATACTTCCCAGGCAACAGACACACCCTGATGTGGAGCGAGATGGCATTTCCTCAGTTTTTTTGTTTGTTTGAAAGTACAAATTCAGGCTTGCTTGCCATGATGGCTTCTCCCGCAGGCAGGATTACCACCTCAAAACCACAGACCAACTGCTGAATAATGCTAATGAGAGCGAGAATCAAAGTTTGGTGGCCGAGGCGTAGATGGTTAATAATTCTCTCTTATGACAAGTGCAAATAGGCTTCTCGTTGCTTAGATGTGTCCATCAAGCATTCCATACAAATAACATTCTCTGTCACGATCACTGCTGTGTGGAAGTTACAAACGGTCTAATGGATCTGTCTGCACATTTGTTTCTGGGTGGTGAAATTCAGTGGTTTAGAAGAGCCACAAAGCATGTGAATAATGTGTGGCTATTATGCATTGTGCCCCTTTTTTGGCTAAAATCTGACATGCACACAGAACTGTTGATTATAAATAAAATAAAATAAAATAAAACAAAATAAAATAAAATACTGTAATATTCTGGAATATTATTTAAATTTAAAATAACTGCAGTCTATTTAAATATACTTTAAAATCAAATTTATTCTTGCGAGGCAAAGCTGAATTTTCATCAGCCATTACTCCAGTCTTCAGTGTAAAATGATTCTACAGAAATCATTCTAATTTGCTGATTTATTATCAGTGTTGGAAACAATTTTGCTGCTTTATATTTTTTGGAACCTGTGATTCTTTTTTCAGGATTATTTGATGAATAAAAAGTAAAAAAGAACAGCGTTTATTTAAAATAGAAATCTTTTTAACTATATATAAATCTTTACTATCATTTTTTACCAATACTTACTGAATAAAAGTACTGATTTCTTTCGAAGAAAGAAAGAAACAATTGACTGACCCAATATATTGTATATTGTTAGCAAAAAAACTTATTTGAATTAAATGCTGTTCTTTTTAATGTTTTATCAATCAAAGAATCCTAAAAAAAGTATTACAGGTTGCAAAAAAAAAAAAAAATTAAGAAGCACACTGTTTCCAACATTGATAATAAATCAGCATATTAGAAATATTTCTGAGAGATCATGTGACACTGAAGACTGGAGTAATGATCCTGAAAATTCAGCTTTGCATCACAGAAATAAATTCTATTTTAAAGTATAATAAAATAGAAAACCACTATTTTAAATAGCAATACATTATCACAAAATTACATTTTTTTTCTGTATTTTCAATCAAATAAACCCAGCCTTGATGAGGAGAAAATACTTCTTTAAAAAAAAACATTAAAAATCTTACTGATCCCAAAGTTTTGATTGGCAATGTATTTAAAATTAAGGTTTAAAATTAATTAATGTTTGTCAAGTTAATTAATGAGTTAGTAAGATTATATAAACTAAATTAAAAAAGCACTTTTATTCAGCAAGGAATCATTACATTTGAACAAACATGGGTATAAAGAAGTAATGGCTGCTGGAAATTTAGCTTTGCTATCACAAAAATAAAACGTGTTTTAAATATTGTAATATTATGTGAGCCTGGACCACAAAATCAGTCATAAGGTCAAAATCATCATCTAAATGCTGAATAAATAAGCTTTCCATTGCTGTATGGTTTGTTAGGATAGGATATTTGGCTGAGATACAACTATTTGAAAATCTGGAATTTAGGGTGCAAAAAAATATTGAGAAAATCACCTTTACTCTTCATTTAGACCCATTCAATGTATTTTTTGGTATTGCTACAAATATACCCGTGCTACTTAAGACTGGTTTTGTGGTCCAGGTTTACATATTTTACAATATAGCTGTTTTTGCTGTATTTTTAATTAAGTAAATGCAGCTTAAGAGACTTCAATAGCATTAAAATCTTACCGACCCCAAAGGTCACATTGAAAAATAAAGTTGAAGTAACAAAATCACATTTGCAAGATAAAAAGAAAAAAAGTCTCTTTTTTTCAACTTTGTGGTGGAAATAGGCTTACATAGTTTGCAGCCCAGAGAAAAGACAAAAAGGCTATGAAACAGAATGTGTCTATAAATCAATCTCAACTTCTTTGAAGTCAACCACTGAATGAGGAAGCGGTGGAGAAAGAGAGAGTTTATCAAAAGGGTTTGAGCTCCACATTCAGTCCATCATGGATCTCAGATCAGGGTCATAAATCTCCTGTACTCATCTCTTCAGCCTGTCACCAGAGTCTGCTAGAGCCTCACACACACAGTCGCTTATTCACTTCGGAGTCGCTGATGAATGAGCCCCTGGCTAGGAACATGTCCAGACGGACCCATCCAAGAAAGCATCCAGTGCATGTGAAGTCTATTCTGTCTGTGTGGATACAGCAGCGCATCCATCCGGCTCTTTTGTAATGGAGATCATAGAACACAGAAGACGATTCATTCTCATTTCTCGGTGGTGATTCAGGGCTCCACTATGTGCACAATCTCTATTGTTAGGCTATCACGATTCACCTGTCCCAGCTCAAATGCCCTGTGAGAGGCTTGCACATTCTTCAGCAAGGGAATAACTATCCGAGACATCCACAGTTCTGACAATCAACATGCATTACTTTCAGTTTCAGCCTTTCTGTAAAACATTGCAAAAATGAGACCACAAAATCTATATAGCAAAGTAGGTTAAAGAGCTAGTTCACCCAAAAAGGAAAATTCTGTCATTAATTATTCACCCTCATGTCAAACCTGTAAGACCTTTGTTCATCTTCAGTAATGAGAAGAAATTGGTAAATAAAGTTGTTTTTTTAACAACTATATATTAAGCAGCGCACTGTTTCCAACATTGATAATAAATCAGCATATTAGAAATATTTCTGAGAGATCATGTGACACTGAAGACTGGAGTAATGATCCTGAAAATTCAGCTTTGCATCACAGAAATAAATTCTATTTTAAAGTATAATAAAATAGAAAACCACTATTTTAAATAGCAATACATTATCACAAAATTACAGTTTTTTTCTGTATTTTTTCTGTATTTTCAATCAAATAAACCCAGCCTTGATGAGGAGAAAATACTTTTTTTTTTTTTAAATATCTTAATTTGTGTTCCGAAGATAAACAAAGGTCTTACAGGTTTGGAACAACATGAGGGTGACTTATTAATGACAGAATTGTCATTTTTGGGTGAACTATACCTTTAAGTGTGATGTTTTTGGTTTGCTTCCTTTGCACAGCTCTGTGGACGAATCAACATTAAGAGGGAAAGATTGAGACAGGAAGCAGATCCTGCCATATTAATCACATTATATCTCTTGTAATCTCAGCACACTGACACTCCTGCTCTGTATCAACAAAAACATGTAGATTAGTTTAACAGGCTTATGTCTACATATCCAAATCCTTTAGGAATGCACAAAAAAAAATCCTTTCTGATAATAAGCCGATAATTATTTTTACGTTTTGGCCAAAAGAGAATAAATGCAACCTGATCTCATGACGAAAACACACCTGTGGGAACAGGTAAAATACGTACAGCTATGTACGTTTTGTGACATATTCGATGTAAAATGTCCACTGAGTAGCGCTAAAAGATTTTTTCCGTTTTTTTCGTACCCATCTATTTCACATCCTATGTCCTATTCCGTGCCGACTGAGCTACCTAGCAAGCTTGTTATGTCCGGAAAGTGAGACATATGGAGCTGTAATCACAACTGTGCACGAAAACGATTACAAGTGTTCGCTGTTTTACCGCCTCTATTGTTCATTTCTCTTGGAAACTGCAGTGATAGTTGGTACGTATGGGATCAGGTAGGATAAAATGTCAAAAAGAAAGAAAGAAAGAGTAAGAAAGATAGAAAGAAAAAGAAAGAAAGAAAGATAGAAAGAAAGAAAGAAAGAAAGAAAGAAAGAAAGAAAGAAAGAAAGAAAGAAAGAAAGAAAAAAGGAAAGAAAGTTAGAAGGCAGGAAAGAAAGAAAGAAAAAGAAATAAATAAAGAAAGAATGATAGAAAGGAAGAAAAAGAAATTAAGAAAGAAAGTAAGAAAGAAAAAAGAAAGAAAGAAAGAAAGAACTTAAGAAAGTAAGAAAGAAAAAAGAAAGAAAGTAAGAAAGAAAGAAAGAAAGAAAGAAAGAAAGAATGAAAAAAGAAAGATAGAAAGAAAAAGAAAGATAAAAATAAAAAGTAAGAAAGAAAGAAAGAAAGAAAGATAAAAGGAAAGAAAGAAAGTTAGAAGGAAAGAAAGAAAGAAAGATCGATAGAAAGGAAGAAAAAGAAATTAAGAAAGAAAAAAGAAAGATAGAAAGAAAAAGAAAGAAAGATAGAAAGAAAGTAAGTAAGAAAGAGAAAGAAAAAAGAAAGAAAGATAGAAAGAAAAAGAAAAAAGATAGAAAGAAAAAGAAAGAAAGATAGAAAGAAAGAAAGAAAGAAAGAAAGATAAAAATAAAAAGAAAGAAAGAAAGAAAGATAAAAGGAAAGAAAGAAAGTTAGAAGGAAAGAAAGAAAGAAAGATCGATAGAAAGGAAGAAAAAGAAAGAAAAAAGAAAGAAAGATAGAAAGAAAAAGAAAGAAAGATAGAAAGAAAGTAAGTAAGAAAGAGAAAGAAAAAAGAAAGAAAGATAGAAAGAAAAAGAAAAAAGAAAGATAGAAAGAAAAAGACAGAAAGTAAGAAAGAAAAAGAAAGAAAGGAAGAAAGAAAGATAGAAAGAAAGAAAGTAAGAAAAAGAAAGGAAGGAAGAAAGAAAAAGAAAGTAAGAAACTAAGTAAGAAAGAAAAAGAAAGTAAGAAAGTAAGAAAGAAAGAGACAGAAAGGAAGAAAAGTGACTAGATTTTGAAAGTACTTCTCTGTTCCAGTCAGTTATTCTTGCAATTCCCATCTCTGTATAAGAACTAGATCCTGTTTGCACTGATGAAAGACGTCACAGCCTTTGCAAGTACTGCCTCGCTGTCAGAGGTACTCCGAAATCCAGCTTGATCGAGCTTGATTATTCAATTCCTCTGCACCTCGAGGGGGTGGGAACGAACGTTATGACCCCCCTCTGTGTAGATCTCCATCCTTCCTTCTCTGTATCTTGTTATCTCTCCCTTTCTGCATCTTTTTCCTCCGTCTTTCCTTCTGGAGTAGACTGATTGGCCTTGAACGTGTGGGCTGAGTGCCAGTTCGACGCGCACACCCAGCAGGGCCACTGGACTGCTCTGGGGCCTAATGAGCTGGCTGGAATGATTATGCAGTCTTTAGGGAAACCTCTCAATCCCTGCTCATGCACAGCATACAGCCAGAGCAATGGACATGTTTGATCCTGTCAGACACCAGAACTTCAATACTGCTGCTGTCTGAACTGTGATCATCAGTTAACACTGACATGAACACATAAAATATTCCTTTAAAAGCCGGTGGCAACAAAGCAGATGTCACAGTAATACTAACTACTACTTACTAATGTTATTATAATATTACTGTTTAAATAGAACAAAAAACATACAGATGAGGTCAAAAGTTTATAATTATTTTACTAAAATAAGAGGGATCATACAAAATGCATATTAGTTTTATTTAGTACTGACCTGAATAAGATATTTCACATAAAAGAGACATTTACATATAGACCACAAAATAAAATAATTCCTAAGTTCCTAATACTGTGTTGTTACCTGAATGATCCATAGCTTTTTTTGGTTTATTGTAAGTTGTTCATGAGTCCCTTGTTTGTCCTGAACTGTTAAACTGGCCACTGTTTTTCAGAAAAATCCTTCAGGTCCCACAATTCTTTGGTTTTTCAGCATTTTCGTGTATTTGAACATTTTACAACAATGACTGTATGATTTTGAGACCCATCTTTTCACACTGAAGACAACTGAGGGACTGAACTTGAAAATCAGGGTAAATTTAACTTATTTTGTCTTCTGGGAAACATGTAAGCATCTTCTGTAGCTTCTGAAGGGCAGTACTAAATGAAAAAATAAGCAAAAGGGCAAAATAAGAAAAACGTACACATCTCCATTCCGTTCAAAAGTTTACACCCCTGGTTATTAATGTGTCATTTTTCCTTCTGGAGCATCAGTGAGCGTTTGAACCTTCTGTAATAGTTGCATATGTGTCCCTCAGTTGTTCTCAATGTGAATGATGGATCTCAAAATAATAGTCATTATTGGAAAGGGTTCAAATACACAAAAATGCTGAAAAAAACAAAAAACAAAGAATTTGTAGGAACCTAAAATGCAGTTTAACTGTTCAGGACAAACAATCATGAACAACTAAACAACAACAACAAAAACAGCTGTGGATCATTCAGGCAATAACACAGTATAAAGAATCAAGTGTATGTAAACTTTTGAACGGGGTCATTTTTATAAATTCTCTTGTGGACTATAAACATCTTTTATGTAAAATATCTTATTCAGGTCAGCACTAAATAAAAAATAACATGTATTTTGTATGATCCTTCTTATTTTAGTCAAATAATTAACATTTTGCAGATTTTGCAAAGGTATATGCAAACTTTTGACCTCAACTGTACATATAAAAAAATGCTACATTTATTTTAAGTATTACCGCTAATAAAAGTGCTGTAATATCCATCACTCTTGAATTATATCCTAAACTAATGCAAGCACTTTTGACTATAAATGTATAAATCTTATGCTCCGAACGTTCCAGGCAACCAGATTTATGCTCTGAGCAGCTATCAAACTATTCATGTGGATTCACCGTCGCAGTGTTTAATGGGAAACTGGTGGTTTTAGGGATATTGCCTTGCGGCTGAATTGACCTGATGTGGCAGCGTTCCATTAGAGACGGGAGAATAAAACACCATGACACTGCAGAAAGCAGGAACTGCTGTTTAGTCCTGGCCTCATTCACTAGGTAAAATGAGATGCCTCTGACACCCTCTCTGCACCGTTAGGTGTTTTTAGTCAACCCTCAACCAGGGAAATCCATTAAGATGTCAATTGCTGAAGAAAGGAAAGGGACAAGGCTAACTTGTCTGATGGAGGTGCTAAGATATGACCGTCTTTCCCACAGCAGGTATGTTTAAAGATGAGCCAGCCTGCCTGGAAAAATCCTGTCACCTTTTTTTCTATGACACAGTGAACAAATGATTCAAGTGGTGCTTTCTAGTGCATCAAAAACATGCATGACCAGTGTACTACAATTCCTGAATAACTGACTCTTAAGGAAATCAAAAAGATTATTTTTAAGTGAATTTAAAAAAAACAGTATGACCAATGTACAATGATTCTCGATACATGACTCTTACGACAACAGCTCTTTTTAGTAAAACAAACACAAGCAAGTCAGTTATACCACTGTAGGGAAATAACAAGATTAACAACAACATGCAGTAAACGGTAAAACTGTTTGCACTACAAACTAGTGTTTGCTACTTTACTACTTTTATAATATAGATAGGACAGGAAATGAAGAGAGGTGCAGTAAAACAGAACCAGGAAATGACATAACCTAGACCTGAACTTGATGCCAACCTGAACAGCATTTTTCGAAGCCTATAGGCCACCACTCCAACACAGTGTCTTTTTAAAAGAAAAAGCTTATTATATTAAATACTGTCATACACTCTACAAACAATCATGCCCATCCCCAAAAAGGCAATTTCCTGTAAAGCTCCTAAACCCCAGCTAGGTGGTCATGATGGGGACACAGGCCTTTGTCCTCTCACTAGAGCAAGGCTCCACTCACTCTGATACAATGCAATTTGACGGGCGCTTTTAATATCAGTGATGTCTTCTTCCTCCCAGGACAACACTGACCTCGATCACTCTATGCTAACAGAAATAACAGCAACCTAGAGAAGAGACACACCACAGAGAAACACATCTACACAAAAGATGCCCACAGGCTGAGTGCAAGTCATATCAATTTAAATTACCATTTCTTTTTTCATCCTTCTTTCAACAACTTGCAACTTTAAGTGCCCTTAATAATCTGCATTACAAATTATAAGAAAAAATGCATTCCAGATTTTTGAGGGGTTTTTTTTCCCAAAGAAGTCTCTTTGAAGCCTGCATTTATTTGATCCAAAGTACAGCAAAAACAAGTCAAATTTCGAGATATTTTTAGTATTTTAAATAACTGTTTTCTATTTAAATATGTGATATATTATAAATGAAATATTAAATATTATTATATTATTTAATTATTTTTCTTTTATGCCAAAAATCATTAGGATATTAAGTAAAGATCATGTTCCATAAAGATATTTTGTAAATTTCCTAACGTGAATATATCAAAACTCAATTTTTGATTAGTAATATGCATTGCTAAGAACTTTATTTGGACAACTTTAAAAGCGATTTTCTCAATATTTAGATTTTTTGCACCCTCAGATTTCAGATTTTCAAATAGTTGTATCTCCACCAAATATTTTCCTATCTTAACAAACCATACATCAAAAATTATTATTTTATTCACGCATAAATCTCAATTTCAGAAAATGAACCTCTTGTGACTGGTTTTTGCTGGTTTTAAACTGAGAAAGCTGAATAAATAAGGTTTGTTAGGACAGGATGATATCTGGAATCTTAGGGTGCAAAAAAATTTAAATGTTGAGAAAATTGCCTTTAAAGTTTTTGTTATATTTTGATATATTTATGGTAGACGATTTACAAAATATCTTCATGGAACATGATCTTTACTTAATATCCTAATGATTTTTGACATTAAAGAAAAGTCGATAATTTTGCCCCATACAATGTATTTTTGGCTATTGCTACAAATAGACACATGCCACTAAAGACTGTTTTTTTGTTGTCCAGGGTCACATATATCTAATATCACCCACAAAAAACACTTACATCAGCCAGTAGGCACTATAATGTTGATATATTCTACAAACCTGAGAGGCATTGTGAGAGATAATTTTGTTCAGACATCAGAGAGTGGGCATGTTGCATGCCTGATGTGATACATTCACATCTCTGAATGCAGCACTCTCAGTATGTTCTGCTCGGCCTGCTGTTCATTTGCCGGAAAAGAAGCCAGGCACGCAAACCTCTGTGAGCCCGGAGGAAATGCAGCTCAACCTCCACAAAGAAAGAGGCCGTGCCAATCTCAGCTGGGAGGCCTGAATCAATGCCAAGCTGGGACGGCACACAGTGGCTGGCATTTCAAGCTGGGGTCAAGTTCAGCTCATCAGCCGGGCATCAGAGGAGAGCGTCGCTGTTTTACAGCTGCTATTTACCATCTGTCCACTAGAAGCAAACTTCCTTTCCTGATCATACAAAAACATCACGAAGTATAAAAATCAAAAAAACTCAACAAAAGTGAGATGTGAACTTTCTAACCGTGGAGTGTGAAATGGAAGCATGCCACATGCAGCAGCGAAGCCTGATCCACGCGTGGGCTCAGTTCCAGCTCGCTTATGTTTACGCACCGCAGTTTCGCGTGCCAAGCTGTGACGCTGCGCCTGTGTGCTAGAACACTCTGAGCCAGAATTGCGCTGATTGAAGGCGCATTTGTGGCGCTAGTCAACCACAACCACCATTTGCTTGACGTAACCCGCCTGGGAACACAGGAACATGGGCGGACTGTCTCCAAAACCACAGCTAAAATAAGAGCGGATAGGCAGATACCACAAAACAGTACAGAGCTTTTCCTCACGTTATCCTCTTTAGCGTTCAAGACCCCTTAATTCTTGCCAGAAACACCACCACAGTGCTGGGGACAAAACACAGAGCCTTAAAGCAGAGCTTGTGTGTTTGGGATGGAAGTTGTGTGCCTGTTCCCTGTCAGCACCTCGCTGACCTCAGCATCTTTGGATACTCGCTAATCCAAACATATCTGATTCATAAAGAGGATTTGAGCCTCATCTCCTCCGACGGAGTAAAAGCTCTCAGCTCGACCTCATCTCGCATTCCACTGCGCTTGTCACAACACTTAACTAGTTGATCAATCACTGTTTTCGAACCAGACATTACATCATTAAATGGAAACGGAGTAAATGTAATTGAGTTTAAGCAGTAACATTGTGGTTCTGCAGCTTCCTCTAGAGCAAAAATAACCAAACTCGTCCTTTACAAAACCATCCACCTGTTGTTCGCAAGTTTACATTAGTGAGATGGTGTTGTAATTTGTTTAATGCCTCACTGTGAAACAGAAAAAGCCATTAAAGTAATGCATCCTTCACTTTTTTGTTCCACCAGACCTGCAGTGCGGTGTTTGGCTACGTGGAGAGACTGACCTTCTGGGTGCCCCTGGCGTTGCTTCTCTCCGCTCTGAAGATCACATCTCAGACCGGTGACATACACACTCAGACATACACATCCAGAAAGCCAGGTCGCATGTGACAAAGGTGGCTTAACCCTCAAATACTGGCTTTTGAATGAGGAGCCGATACAAATTTACAGACTCGCACTAAAAACAGGCTTGGCGTTTGGTCCATATAACGGTACATTAGCCTAAATGCAATTGAGAGAATGAGAACAGAGAGAGAGAATGAGAAGAGAGGCAGCGAGGACGCCACCGCCATAGGAGATATGGCAGATGGGGCCGAACATAAAAGCAATATTACAGTTTCTAGATCGCTGACCTACATGCTGGTTAAATTACTTTTTTTTTCTCCTCCACCTCTCTCTTTCTCTATTTCCTTTTTTTGCCGGAAAAGAAAATAAAGTTGGTTGGTGCTTGTTTTTCATACATCTCTGGAAATTGAGCCCCTGCATCCAGATCAGCCAAAGTCCACTTGAGGAAATGGGATTTGACAAACATGCAGGAGTGAAGGAGGTATTTGAGGAGCGTGTGTACGGATGGATGGCACACACTGTTTAGGCACAAGGCTGTGCTTTTGACTACCTGGATATGACAACATCCTCTTCCATTGGTTCTCTGAGATAATACTATTCTAGTTCTATTAAAGATAGTAGAGGTCTGAACCAGTGTTATTACTTTTTTGATGGAAACTGAAACTGAAAAAAAACACTTTTTTAGGGCTGTCACGATTCCGTGATTCAATTAGAGTACTCGATTTGAAAAAACTACTACATTTTTACGTTTTACGTGGATTTTAGATTAGCTCCATTCACAGTAAATGCTGCTCCACACAAACAGTTATCATTTACATGTGTGGAGCGTCTCAAACTCAAAGACTGGGTTTATTATAACATTCATCTTGGAATGTAACAGGCACCATTTTATAATCAAAGTTATAAAATTGAAAAGTTTACATGTTTTGATGTCCACATATTCAGGAAATGACAGTGGCTGTAGCATTTCTGTCCTAAAGAAATGGCCAAATATTATAGATTAAATATTAAATGTTGTTTAGTCAATACTAAACAAGGATTAGATCAAGCTAATTCTAATAAATTATGTATTTTCAGTTTTGTTCAATAATTGTTCAATGTTTTTGAATCATTATTTTTGCCTTTATTGCTAATATATTAGCTTAGGTCTATTTTTATTACATCAAAAAATTACTATAATTATCTGATTACTCGATTATGGGGTGCCACGATTTCTCGATTATAAAAAATCCTCGATTGCAGTTTGTCCATGTCAAGTAACCACCAAATTACCAGAAGTGGTGCATTCTACGGACGAGAATGAAACCATACAAGTACATGCTTTTGAACAATTATTTTTGCCTTTATTGCTATTACATATGTATTTTAAGTCATATTAAAGGCATTTTTTTGCTTAGGTCTGTTTTTATTACTTTAAAAATTTTTAATGATGATCCCGATCACTCGATTAATCGCTAGAATAATTGGCCGACAGTGTTGGCAGTAACGCCGTTTAAGTATAACGGCGTTAGTAACGGAGTTCATTTTTCAGTAACGGAGTAATCTAATTAATTACTTTTCCCATCGTTGCAACGCCGTTATCTTTACTGAGAATGTGAAGTGTCGCGTTACTAAAATTTGGTTGAATAAAGCGCGAGGTGTCATGCTTTGGCTACCCATCAGCTGCCTGGAGAGAGCAGGGGTGGGGATGATGACACCGTTGCAAATGCGATGTTGATTGGCTGGATGGGCGGTGCCCTGCTCACGCTGTCTCAGTCACTGCACGCTCCGACTACCAACACAAGACAGCGTGAGTGACAATGGCGACGAGCCGGGGAAATTCAAAGGTAGCGTTCGCGAACTGGAAGTACCGGCACTACTTCTCGTTAATTGAACTTAAAGGCAAGAATGTTTATGTTACATGCACGCTATGCCCAGGAAAAAAGACTTTATCGACGTCTGCCTCAAGCAACTCAAATCTTATGAAGCACCTCACATCAACACACAACAGACATGTGAACATTTTATTTTCAATATTTAATTTTGTTACTGTACTGAATATTTAAGAGTTGGATAGTGTTCTGTTTATTGTGCAGTAGGCCTAATATACAGTTACAGAGATTTGCACTAATGGCCAGGTTTTCCTTTGTTGTGTTTTTTACCCAAGTTTACATTTGTGTGTCTTTATTTTGCACAATATTTATTTATTATATGTTTTTATTTCTATGCATATCATATAGCAGGCTGCAATCTATTGAGCTCAAATACCAAATGTTCTATAATACTGTATATAGTGTTTTTATTTTTCAATCAGTTAATATAAACTAGGGATGCTCATATTGACCGTTTAACCGTTAACCGTCAGTAAGAATTTTAACCGATTATTACTATCAGTTAAACGGTTAAAAAAATATATATAATAATAATATATTATTATTTTTTACGTTCGCTGCATGGTGAAAGAAAAAATAATGTTTACTCGCAGGCGCGTGTGGACACGTGCAGTGCGGCTGTTCAGACATATTTTGCTGAGTAAGCACCTGCTTTAACTTCTCTTAGTTTGTGTAACTCGTGTAAGTAGCCTATGCAACATGATGGCAATGGCGATATTGGGTTATCAGAGAGTGAATCCATGAATAAATGTATTCATATTCTGAATGAGTTATAGTCTAAAAAGTGCGCGCTCCCCTTACAATCACTGGAAAGCTGTCACTCATACATTACTGTAGTTAATCGCAATCTCACAAAGTTAATAAAAAGTAATAAAATAACCTTTACTCTGTAAATGAATCTCTTATTTACATCATGTCTACACTTTCTTTGTTTTTATGAGAGAGTTCGTGGAGGTATAGAATTACGCAGAATTGAAACCGGCACTTTGAGTGGTGAGTGGATCGTAACATAGCCGCCTCTGATTGGCCATTGCTATAATGTAATCAACAGAAATGTCTGTGATTGGCTATTGAACGCTGTGAAAACACGTTTCTCCACATATGACTAGTGGATGAAAAGACCCGAACCGCAAATTGAAAGGATTTTTGTGAAGTGTTTTTGTCACGGATCTAAGCGTTAACAGACAGCGTCCCAGTCTATCTGTACAGCATGTCCACATGTTAAAAACTGAGGTATAGGCTGGTCCGCTATATGTTTTTATGTCCGACGAGAAGAACAACCAGAACCTCAGAACCGCTGCTGATGCGTGATAATTTGAGTATATGAATGCATTTTTTGTTGTTGCTCTGTATGCTGCTGTTTGCACGTTAAAATAAAACATTTGCTTGCATTTATGTATCATCACAGATACTCGTGCATTCTATTTTTATTTTAAACGAATTTATTATTCTAATTTTATCAGTTAACGGTTAATGATCGGATAACGAGCAGCGGTTGTCGGTCAGGAAAATTAACCGAAATGAGCATCCCTAATATAAACATCTTTGATATTAAAGATGTTATAGAACGTAATAGCGTTATAGAACATAAAAAAACAACGTCACAGTTACTTTGCTGAGTAACTAATTACTTTTACAATGTGGTAACTGAGTTACTAACTCAATTACTTTTTGGGAGAAGTAATTTGTAACTGTAACTAATTACTTTTTTAAAGTAAGATGACCAACACTGTTGGCCGATTAATCAATTACCAATATAATTGTTAGTGACAGCCCTACTTTCATTACTGAAATAAATGGGCTGTCACAATTCCTCGTTTCAATCTGAGTACTTGATTATAAAAAATCCTCAATTGCAGCTTGTCTGTGTCTAGTTGCCGCCAAAATACCAGAAGTGGCGTATTCCACAGAGGAGAATGAAACCATATAAAGTACATGCTTTTGAACAAATATTTTTTTGACTTTATTGCTATTATATATGTATTTTAAGTCACTTTAAAGACTATTGTTTGCTTAAGTCTATTTTTATTACCTCAAAAGATTTACTAAAATTATCCGATTAATCGTCAGAATAATCGACCGATTACTCGATTACCAATATAATCGTTAGTGACAGCCCTACTTTTATTACTTCAATAAATGAGCTATCACGATTCCTCAATTCAATTAGAGTACTCCATTAGAAAAAAACCTCCCGACTGCAGTTTGTCCGTGTCAGGTAACCACCAAAATACTGGAAGTGGTGCATTCCACGGACTAAAATGAAAACATATGTGTACAGGTTTTCGAAGAAATATTTTTGCCTTTATTGTTATAATATATGTATTTTAGGTCATTTTGAAGGCTTTTGTTTGCCTAGGTCTATTTTTATTTCCTCAAAAGATTTAGTAAAATTATCCGATTAATCGTCAGAATAATCGGCCGATTATTCGATTACCAATATAATCGTAAGTGACAGCCCTACTTTTATTACTGAAATGAATGAGCTATCACGATTCCTCAATTCAATCTGAGTACTCCATTAGAAAAAAAATTTCTGTAGTTTGTCCGTGTCAGGTAACCACCAAAATACCGGAAGTGGTGCATTCCACGGACTAAAATGAAACCATAAGTACATGCTTTTGAAAAATTATTTTTGCCTTTATTGCTATGAAAATGCCACTACAATGCAATAATCGTGCTGAAAAATCTCATGTTGTTAAATATTTTGACATGATTCAAGTGAATTAATTGTGCTAACCATAAAACTAAAACAACAAAACTCTAGTGAACTAACAAAAACTAAATTAAATTTACACAAAGCAGACTGGTTATAAATATTTATGCAGCTATTCAAAATGTTTGAAATTCTAGTCTGTGAACTGGTGGTGGGGATACTACTCTGAAACGTGTGGAGATCATCAAGTCTGCATTTGAGTGTTATAGGCATGCATAGTACTCAGCTCTCTAGATTACGGCCACTGCCAAAACACCCATATAACCATTAAGTGCACTACATTACTGAATAAGTGCTGGAGGCGAAAATATCAGATCGCCGCTTTAAATGACATTACATGAATGTAAACTGCAGTGCCAATTGCCGGAACGGAATTTGTCCAGTGTTTTGTAACCATGACTACAGAGAGACAGAGTTTCGGCACAGTCTATAAAAAAAATAGCCTAGAGTCCCAAAAAAAAAAAAAAAAAACATTTGACACACTCCATTATTTGCTGTTCCTGTCTGCCTCCCTTCAGTGCTTGGCTTTACCCTCTGGCCTTTTACTTTTATGTCTCCTCATTTTATTCATACTGACATTTCTTTCCTAGTGTCGATCTTTTAGCGCCTGCCAGCCTGTTCAGAGTTGGGCGAGTTTCCTGTTACTCACCTTTTGCTCTGGAATGTCAGAGATGCAAACCTCCGTCAGTCATTTCCATAACTTTTTTTTTTATTTGAGAAAAAATAGTCAGCCTGTGCAACCATGAGAGATAAGCCATGTTTATTTGCTTATTGCAAATATGGATTTATGTGCAACCATAGAATGTTTCCAAATAAATGTATATTTATAAATGCAGAACTGAAAATTAAAAAGAACTGACCCTGCTCAGAAATCAGACTTCTGATTTACCAAAAACAGCTCATAAAAGTAATATCAAGTCAATCGTTCACAGGTACACTGGTTGCATGTATCCATGTTTTATGGTTGGGACACATGACTAAAAGACTGGTTGGGACACAAAGACTAAAACGTTTTCCTCCTTTGTCTATAGGTTCAGATCAGCCTCTCTAGCCTAGACTGTGTACAGTGACCAGGTCAAACGGACCTCATCTCCATCTGCAGAGGATTACAGAAGAGGAAAACTTTAATCTCAGCGAAAGAGCACACCAATGGCACTGAATCTAATATTCAGATTTCTCTGCAAAGATGAGACACCCCATATTTTATTACCACATTAATCTGTTGCAGACGGTTTATTCATTTATGAGGCCATTTCCCCCCCTCCCTTCTCTTTCAACTGCTCTAAGAAATTTATTAGAACTGGAAGCATTACAGCTCAGAAATGATGGACTCGAACAATAGCGCTTGAACACTCAATAACGTTGATTAAATGTTAAAAACTGTGATTAAAAGGTCACTGGAGTTTACGTAGTTCTGCAACTGGCCGAATGAAATTACTCTGAGATGAATCTGAGGTTGTCTAGCACATTGCATGCAAAGGTTTACACATAATTACTATCTCTATCCAGAAGCTGTGGGGAAGAGAAATGCTAAATATGGCTACATAATCAGAGGTCAGAAAACATAACTATTACAGACTCTTACTCATAGCTGTTATAAAATGAAGTTTGTTTATTAAGATGTTGACCTTTTCAAATCAGTAGAATCATTAAAGCTACAGTGTGCAATTTTTTTTGCCCAATAGTGACAATGTTTTTTCCCCAACACACACACACACACACACACACACACACACACACACACACACACACATATGGAAGCCCATTTCTGCCACTGAATAAAAAAAAAGTTGATTACTACTTCTCAAAATTCTGACTTTTTTCTTTTTCTGAATTATGAGAGATGAACGCAAAATTGTGAGTTATAGTCAGAATTGCAATATATAGCAATTCTAAGGAAAAAAGTCACAATTGCAAGATAAACTTGCATGTCTGAGGAAAAAGTCACATTTGTGAACTCACAAACGCAAATTATAAAGTCACAAGTAACAATTGCGAGTATAATTTTGAAATTCTGAGAATATTCTCAGAATAGCTAGATATAAACTCGCAATTCTGAGAAAAGTCACAATTCTGAGACATAAACTCAAAATTCTGAGAAAAAAGTCAGAATTGCAAGATAAACAATTCTAAGAAAAAAGTCAGAATTGCAAGATAAATAATTCTGAGAAAAAAAGTCAGAACTGCAAGATATAAAAGCATAAAATATAATAATTAAAATATAAGATATAAACTCACAATTCTGAGAAAAAAGTCAGAATTGCAAGATATAAACTTGTAATTCTGAAAACAGTCAGAATTGCAAGATATAAACTCGCAATTCTGAGAAAAAAGTCACAATTCTGAAACAAACTCATAATACTGAGAAAAAAGTCAGAATTGCAAGATATAAACTAACAATTCTGAAAAAAAGTCAGAATTGCAAGATATAAACAATTCTGAAAAAAAGTCAGAATTGCTAGATATAAACTTGTAATTCTGAAAACTAAGTCAGAATTGCAAGATATAAACTCGCAATTGAGAAAAAAAGTAACAATTCTGAGACAAACTCATAACACTGAGGAAAAAAGTCACAATTGCAAGATATAAACTCACAATTCTGATAAAAAGTCAAAATTGCAAGATATAATTTCACGATTGTGAGAAAAAAAAGTTGATTATAAAATGATGAAGAACCCAGTATTCCTTGATATAAACTCACAATGGCAAAAAACAACAACAACAAAAACAATTCAGTCTGTGGTCAAGAGTTTGCTTGAGAAAGAGGCTCATTCTGTGCCCAAATCAGGCTGCTTCCAGTTGTGCTGACAAGCTCAAAGCACCAAACCCACAGAGTGGCCACACAATTAAAAAAAAAAAAAAAAAGATAAAAGCAGGAAGGGATGATATTTAAAAAATGAGATTGGCATATAACAGTTTGAGCAAATAAAGTTGGCCCGTGTTGTGCTGAACTGAGTGACTCAGACCTTCTGAGTCTTTAATAGAGCTGTAACAGTCTCCCTCCTTCTCTCTTTCATTTTCAATCAAACACAGAAGCTGCTTTGTCTACAGTGAGTGGGCAGCAGTGGCAAGAGCAGTTCTCTGGAACAGATGACAGAGGAGTGTGTGTCCAGTTTCCTTCCAGACCTTCCGTCTAGTTCACAGACGTGAGCCTCTTTGGTTTGACAGTTACCACACTTATCGTGGTTCCGTGGCCTTTTGGAGGCACCCTGCTGGCCAATAAGCTCTAAAGAGGCCAATTTTTAAAACCTCTTCCTCGTATTCTGGCCTGCATAACTGTAGCAGGAAGTGTTTATGGCCACCACCGCAGTGGGGCTCCATTAAATATAAATGAACAGTGCTCTAAGAGGAGGCGGAAGGGGAGACAGAAAACACAAAAATCACTATGCTGTTTGAACAAATCAAATTGATCAAACATCTCCAGAGGAACAAGGTGAGTGCGCTTATGAGTGGTAATGGCTCTGACCTCGGTTTGGCCACTGACATGTTTCATCTTCCTCTCTATACACAGGGACAGTGGGGCTGGGTGTCAACATTATGACAACAAGCCACCCTGACTGGGTCTTCCACCAGAGGAGAGCAGCCCTTGGGTTTATCTGCTGCTAAAAATAGTGGCCACAACATTGCTAAATACCTTGGAACAACCTCTCATCTGTATTCAATTCTGTATGACAACTCTCTGAAGATTTTAGCATGGTAATGTATTTGATCTACTATGCTGCTGCTGTTGGTTATTGCTGTTGTTGTAGATTATTGCTGCTGCAAAGCAAATACAGGAACTTGCTACTATCAATACATATTTCGATACGGTGCTGTGAGTATTTAAGACAGGTGGAGCTGGGGAGGTGGAGGGTTTCAGAGGAACTCAGAAAGTGCACTCCGAACTGCTTTAGTGAATTTACTTGTTTTGTTTTTTTTTTATTTAGAAAATGCATCAGTGTGAGCAACGGATGGCATTTTTAACATCGCAAAAAATGCAGCACTTTGAATTAGGAAAATGTTTTCTCACAAATTGCATGAATCTGTATGTGTGGGCATTTCAGTGTGGATGAAATATGCTACACTAAGTGTCTTGGGGTAGCGCGAAAAGGACATCATCTTTCTTTGCAGGTCAAAAAGCAATTAAGCCCGCTAACTGTGGCTGAAATAGCCCGGGGCTGAGTTGGAGCAGTTAATCTAAGACAGCCCTGAGCTCCGCTTGAACACACTGGCTTCATGGTTCAGCCCACCCTGCTGGCAAACGGGGGAATGCAAGACGTGAACTCTGCTGGATGTGCTTACTTGCCCCGCATGCATACTGCTGAGGGACTCTGGGATTGGTAGAGAGCAGTTACACAGGCCATGAGGTAAACTCACAGCAGGACTAAACAAAATCAGACATCTGCCATTTGTTTGTTCATTGGCTTTTCTGTGAAAACAGCATTCAGCTTAATAGCCAGTGAGGAAATCAGAGGTTACATGCTGAACATCACTAACAAAAGTATTAACAAAAATAAGACAAGAAAAAAGTACTGCAACTTTTTTTACTGCATATTTTATGCTAAATCTTAATTAATACAATTTTAAAAAGTTTTCAAAATGTTGGTTAAACTTTTGGTCTTTTGGTTTATTTTAATTGTTTGTTTGTTTTTTACAAAAACTACACTGCATTTCAGTGAAACTAACATTAATGTCAAAAGGTAAAAACTATAATTAACTCTGTCTAATGAAACGAAATCAGTCATATTTGGAGATATTGTACAAATATCTGTTTGTTTGTGTTTTATAATGTACACTACCAGTCAAAAGTTTTTGAACAGCAAGATTTTGTTTTTTAAAGAAATCTCTTCTGCTCACCAAGCCTGCATTTGTTTGATCCAAATTACAGCAAAAGCTATAATATTGTGAAATAGTTTAAACCATTTAAAATAACCGCTTTCTATTTGGATATATTTTAAAATGTCATTTATTCCTGTGATCAAAGCTAAATTTTCAGCATCATTACTCCAGTCTCCAGTGTCACATGATTCCTAGGAATCATTCTAATATGCTGATTTGTTCAAGAAACATTATTATTATTATTTTCAATTTTTAAAACAGTTGAGTAAAAAAATTTTCAGGATTCATTGATGAATAGCATTTATATAAAATAAAAAGCTTTTAGAATATTTTACACTATACCATTTAAAAATTTGAAATCAGTATAATTTTTTTAGCAAGGATGCTTTAAATTGATCAAAAGAGATGATTAAGACATTTATAAAGTTATAAAAGATTGCTATTTCAGATAAATGCTGTTTTTCTGAACTTTCTATTCATCAAAGAAACCTGAATAAAATCTACTCAGATATTTTCAACATAATAATTAATGTTTTGAGCACAAAATCAGAATATTAGAATGAGTTCTAAAGGACCATGTGACTGGAGTAATGATAATAAAAATTCAGCTTTGAAATCACAAGAAAAAATTAACTTTTAAAATATATTCAAATAGAAAACAGTCATTTTAAAAAGTAAAAATATTTCACAATTTTACTGTTTGTACTGTACTTTAGATCTTATTGGATAGTGTATAAAATCAGTAGTTCATGTAAATATATGAAAATAGACATTTCCAAATATTTGAATTCACATTAAAATTGTATTAAGCTTTATATAATGTAACCATGTTACATTAAAAAAAATAATAATTCTTTCAAAGTCTTGCATAAACTATATACAAAGTCTGGTTTTCAAACAACACCCTGATGACCCTGGCGTGGATTCTGCTTTGGCCCCCATGGCAGAGGTGAGCTTGTCGAGATGTATCTGCTGGCATTTATTTGAAACCCAGCTTCTCTTTTCCCACATCCCACCTGAATGGGAGAGGCCATACAAGTGTTTTTCGCTTGGTGAATTCATCCGCCTCAAGTATGGCAAGGCAAGCTGCAGACACAATGTTTATAATACTATTTCTCAGTTTAAACCTCAATGTGCCTCTCTTTTCACTCTCCAAAGCAATATTCTACTGATAACAAAATTATAAACAGAACAAAACACAAACAAGCATCCATAATTGGATTTAATCTGGCATAAACTCCTCCACACATTTCCGATCTGAATGTTTACCCAAAATAAACTGTGTAATAAATCAAAAGGAGCCCAAACAAATTTGCATTCTCATATTTTTCTGCCCAAGTTGCAGCTGAGCTGCAGTTAAAGGAAACTTGTCAATGTCTAAAATAAATACAACCAAGTAAAATTAAATCAGTCTGTGCAGTCAGTGACATTTGCTTATGCTGGTGTGAATGAAACCAGGATCAATCTAAATGTTGCTTGGAGAGAAAAAGGTCAGGTTTAGAAATGAATGACTGAATTACAGGCTTCGAGAAATAAAATCCTTATCCAGTCCAATCAATCTCATAATGCTCAGACTTTCTATAGGGCCGCCTCTTTTTCTCTGAAGTCTCCTTTGAGAAAAGACTTCCTGTGGACCTATCATTTCTACATTTCACTCGCTGGGATCGGGTTTTTTTCCTCTTCCATCACAGACACAGAAAAAGTAATTTAGTGAAGAAATACAGTGCGCATAGGCCGTGGGGAAGATAAAGACGCTTCCTTTTCTACACTCTAGGGCAGAGAGAGGAATTATGGGATGGCTAGGTGTGACAGAAGCTCATCTGCAGTCTAGATGGACTACACAGTGCTGGCCAGAGAGAGCATTTCAATAAGCCTTTTAAAAAACCATCTGTCACCACAAAGAGCATATGTTTACAGCAAATATTATAAAACATTCTAGCTACACTGAGGCTATCAAACATTAAATGACAGTTGAAGGGTTCACACAAAAATGAAAATTCTGTCATTAATTACTCACCCTAATGTAGTTCCAAAGCCATTAGACCTTTGTTCGTCTTCAGAACACAAATTAAGACATTTTTGATTAATTTAGAGTTTTCCTGCCCCTAGACATCAAGAGAACTACCACAGACAAGAGTCGTGACATTCTCCTAAATGGCGGCGGACTGACCCAGAAGAGAAGAAATCATTAAATGAATTATTTTAACAATGTCCATACTACATTGTGCCTTGCTGTCTAACTGGTTTGGAAAGACATGAGGGTGATTAATTAATGACAGAATTTTCATTTTTGGGTGTACTATCCCTTTAAAGCATCTCTTTTATTTATTTATTAAAGTTTAATGGAAAATAGTTCACTTCCAGAACAAAAATGTACAGACAATGCACTCACCACCCCGTTGTCATCCAAGATATTCACGCCTTTTTTTATTCATTCGTAAAGAAATAGTTTTTTGAGGAAAACATTTCAGTAATTATCTCCATATAGTGGACTTCTATGGTGCCCGCGAGTTTGAACATCTAAAATGCAGTTTAAATGCAACTTCAAAGGGTTCTAAACAATCTCAGCTGAGGAATAAGGGTCTTATCTAGTGAAACAATCTGTCATTTTCTAAAAAATGTAAATGTATATACTTTTTAACCTCAAATGCTTGTCTTGTCTAGCTCTGTGTCAACTCTGTGTATTCCGGTTCAAGACAGTTAAGGTCGAAAAACTCCCATCTCATTTTCTCCTCCGACTTCAAAATCGTTCTACATTGCTGTTTTACCTTTTTTGTAAAGGGCGTGTTTACTTTACAAACACTGGGTTGGTACTTCTGCAGTGATGTTAGACGATTTTAAGTTGGAGGAAAAAAGTGAGATGGGAGTATGCATGTGCATGGCAGAGCTAGACAAGACGAGCATTTGAGGTTAAAAAGTTTATGAATTGTAATTTTATTTTAGAAAATGACAGATTGTCTCGCTAGATAAGACCCTTCTTCCTCAACTGGGATCATTTAGAGTCCTTTGAAGCTGCATTTAAACTTCATTTTGGACATTCAAACTCACGGGCACCGTAGAAGTCCATTATATGGAGATAATTCTTTATGTTTTCCTCAAAAAACACAATTTCTTTATGACTGAAGAAAGAAAGGCATGAACATCTACGATGACAACGGAGTACATTATCTGTACATTTTTGTTCTGGAAGTGAACTAATCCTTTAAAGCAAACAAACAATAAATATAAGCAACATACTGTAGCTAAAAGCTTGCAGACTAGGTTTAAAGCTTAAAGCTGTATATTTATATGCATGTAAGTGAAGATTGATTTAGTGTGCCCCCACAAGGGACGAGGATGTAGCATTTGAATTTCGATCCATTAGGCGAGCTTTTGTCTGGCAAGGTAACTACTCTAATTAATTACATTAACGCAACAAACTTCATTAGCAGGGCTGCCGCTCCAGCCTTCAAACCCACACAGCTGTGACACTGTAAACATTCAGAAGCTCAGCCTTTTGAAATCACTAAAGCTGGCACATGGCATTACATAATAACATTAATATGACAAATGAGATTAAGGGAGATTATATATGTCGTTTGTAAATGACTGATATATTAATCTATAGTTTTCTTCTTTAAGTTGATGGTTTTGTATAAAAGCCTTTAGATGATGACTAAAGCTCCAGTTGGATGCCATTCTTAAATCGGCAAACACAGTGCTGGAGCAACATTGGACAAAGCACTCGATTACTGCACTGATCCAATAGACTCAACTCCCTGTTGCAGGTGTTTACTTCAGAGCTCAGCCCTCCTCCCGAACACTGATATTTAAGGATGGGACGCAGAGCACAGAGTAAACAGATCAATACGCCACTCTCGAATCAGTGCTACAATCAGCTGAAAGCAAGCTTGCGCCTTATTATGTATTCACAGCTTCTCTTGATTTAAATGAGCTTCCTCATTAGGCAATGAGGAGTTGGAGAGGGACAGCCCGTGGGAGGGCGGTATCTGTGGCGATGGGCTGTGAGTGCTGGTGGGCTCAGATCAGCTCCTGATCGATGGCGGTTGAGCGCAGAGCTGGGCTCCTTCCGCTGTGCGGAGCAGTGATTAGCCAGTGTGGAGGACTGGAGCTCATTGATTCCGTGGATCTGCTCCGTCTCTGATAACAAAGACTGGGTATTTCATTATGAAGGGGAGGCACTGGATTGAGACTTGGGAGGAAGTGAATGGATCAATCAGGCAGTTTCCTGAACAACATGAAGAGCAATGTAAGATTGCAATTCTTGGCAGTTTAGACTCGTCTCAGAAGGTGTAGGGGACTTTACTTCTATGGGGCAGTAACATTAAATCACACATGGATGAAAAGAAACATAGGTCAAACATACAGTGGGTACGGAAAGTATTCAGACCCCCTTAAATGTTTCACTCTTTGTTAGATTGCAGCCATTTGCTGAAATCATTTAAGTTCATTTTTTTCCTCATTAATGTACACACAGCACCCCATATTGACAGAAAAACACAGAATTGTTGACATTTTTGCAGATTTATTAAAAAAGAAAAACTGAAATATCACATGGTCCTAAGTATTCAGACCCTTTGCTGTGACGCTCATATATTTAACTCAGGTGCTGTCCATTTCTTCTGATCATCCTTGAGATGGTTCTACAGACACCTTCATTTGAGTCCAGCTGTGTTTGATTATACTGATTGGACTTGATTAGGAAAGCCACACACCTGTCTATATTAGACCTTACAGCTCACAGTGCATGTCAGAGCAAATGAGAATCATGAGGTCAAAGGAACTGCCTGAAGAGCTCAGAGACAGAATTGTGGCAAGGCACAGATCTGGCCAAGGTTACAAAAAAAAAAATTCTACTGCACTTAAGGTTCCTAAGAGCACAGTGGCCTCCATAATCCTGAAATGGAAGACGCTTGGGATGACCAGAACCCTTCCTACAGCTGGCCGTCAGGCCAAACTGAGCTATCGGGGGAGAAGAGCCTTGGTGAGAGAGGTAAAGAAGAACCCAAAGATCACTGTGGCTGAGCTCCAGAGATGCAGTCGGGAGATGGGAGAAAGTTGTAGAAAGTCAACCATCAATGCAGCCCCCCATCAGTCGGGGCTTTATGGCAGAGTGGCCCGACGGAAGCCTCTCCTCAGTGCAAGACACATGAAAGCCCGCATGGAGTTTGCTAGAAAACACCTGAAGGACTCCAAGATGGTGAGAAATAAGATTCTCTGGTCTGATGAGACCAAGATAGAACTTTTTGGCCTTAATTCTAAACGGTATGTGTGGAGAAAACCAGGCACTGCTCATCACCTGTCCAATACAGTCCCAACAGTGAAGCGTGGTGGTGGCAGCATCATGCTGTGGGGGTGTTTTTCAGCTGCAGGGACAGGACGACTGGTTGCAATCGAGGGAAAGATGAATGCGGCCAAGTACTGGGATATCCTGGATGAAAACCTTCTCCAGGGTGCTCAGGACCTCAGACTGGGCCTAAGGTTTACCTTCCAACAAGACAGTGACCTTAAGCACACAGCTAAAAGAACGAAGGAGTGGCTTCACAACAACTCCGTGACTGTTCTTGAATGGCCCAGCCAGAGCCCTGACTTAAACCCAATTGAGCATCTCTGGAGAGACCTAAAAATGGCTGTCCACCAACGTTTACCATCCAACCTGACAGAACTGGAGAGGATCTGCAAGGAGGAATGGCAGAGGATCCCCAAATCCAGGTGTGAAAAACTTGTTGCATCTTTCCCAAAAAGACTCATGGCTGTATTAGATCAAAAGGGTGCTTCTACTAAATACTGAGCAAAGGGTCTGAATACTTAGGACCATGTGATATTTCAGTTTTTCTTTTTTAATAAATCTGCAAAAATGTCAACAGTTCTGTGTTTTTCTGTCAATATGGGGTGCTGTGTGTACATTAATGAGGAAAAAAATGAACTTAAATTATTTCAGCAAATGGCTGCAATATAACAAAGAGTGAAACATTTAAGGGGGTCTGAATACTTTCCATACCCACTGTACATACAATCAGAGAGTGGAAAATAAATACATTTATATTCATATTTGAATGAGACCCTTTGAAATGTCATGTTGTGAATTTCACCTCGGTCGACAACTGTTAGAAATGTATTTTGGTCAAAACTATGATACTTTTTTGGGGATTCTTTGATGAATGAGAAAAAGGTTTTGTTAAAAGTCTTTACTTTACAAGTCACTTTTGATCATTGTTGTGTCCTGGCTGAATACAAATATAATTTCTTTCAAAAATAAAAAGTTAAAATAGCTTACTAAGCCCGGAATTTTAACTGATAGTGTACATAAGCAAAATTGCTGTCCATAAACGCTGCAAATCCAGTCTGACAATGTCATATTAAGGAACTGGAATGTGTACTATTACTTTTAATCAAAAAATATTTATTTTGCATAAAATATCTGTAAAATGTGTGGATAGAAACATATTAGGTGTAGTTGAAAAATAAACCCACATTCCTAAACTAAATAGTTTCACATGTAAAATGACACAGCAGCAAAAAAAAAAAGGCCATTCAGTTCTAAAGGTCATGAAAAGGTTGGGAAATACTCATAAAACAAACAAAAAACTTATTAAATTAAATTTAAAAAAAAAGTACACTACCAGTCATTATGTTTTTTTAATGTTTTTAAAGAAGTCTCTTCTGCTCACCAAGCATGTGTTTATTTAATTCAAACTACAGCAACAACAGTAAAATTATTAAGTATTTTTACTATTTAAAACAACTGTTTTATATTTGAATATATTTTAATTTAAAATCTAATTTATGCTTGTGATTTCAAAGCTAAATTTTTTGCATCATTACTCCAGTCTTCAGTGTCACATGATGCTTCAGAAATTATTTTAATATTCTGATTTGCTGCTCAAAAAACATGTATTATTATGTTGAAAACAGCTTAGTAGAATTTTTTCAGGTGTATAGTGTATAATGTTACAAAAGCTTTTAATTTCAGACAAATGTTGATCTGAAATGTTGAAATGTTTCTTTCTATTCATCAAAGAATCCTGGAGAAAATGTACCTAACTGTTTTACATATTTTAAATACTGTTCAAAAACTTTTGACTGGTAGTGTATATACAAATACAAACCATTTAAAATGCTTAATACTGCAATAGTACTTAGACAATTGAGAGGTCTTTTAACCTACCCTCTGTGACAGAAGGTCAGCATACCATTACGGATGTGTCTACAGCAGAATGGCACGTGGCCATCAACCACAGAGCACTGCCTTTGCTCAAGGGCACAGTATTCACAGAAATTACAGATTTAACGCATAAAGACATCAATCAATCTATCCATAATCTCATTGACCCAAACCTTATGGCATAGCCAGGAAAAGCAATTGTGCCTAAACTGCGGTTTAATCAGATGGGGTCAATTTGATTAAATATGATCCCATGGCAATGTATTATGATCTCGGTATGAGCCAACGATGTGTCTTGGAACAGCTGGGCTTTCAACCAGAGTGCTGATTGATCGGTGTACTGCGCTACTGTCTCCATCCACCAATAAATGCCAATAGCTTCAATGTCTAGAATGATTTGCACATGTCCTAATCTCTACAGTTATCTCTAGCCATCAACACTTTAAAGTCAATTACATGTAAATAAACTAAAATTACTATTAAAATAGAATTTTAATTATCTATTTTTCTATCAGCATTTTTCTAAAAAATAAAAAAACATTATTACTACAGTAACATTATTACACTACAATATTCAAAAGCCTGAAGTCAGTATAATTACAGAAATTAATATTTTTATTTAGCAAGGATGCTTTAAATTGATCAAAAGTGATGATAAAGACGTTTATAATTTTACAAAAGATTTCTATTTCAGAAAAATGCTGTTCTCAACTAAATAATAAATGTTTATCAGAATATTAGAATGATTTCTGAAGGATCATGTGCTAAAAATTCAGCTTAGAAATCACAGGAATAAATTACATTTTAAAATGTATACAAATAGAAAAACATTTTAAACAGTAAAAATATTTTATCATTTTACTGTTTTTGCTGTACTTTGGATCAAATAAATGCAGGCTTGGTGAGCAGAAGAGACTTCTTTTAAAAACATTAAAAATCTTACTGTTTAAAAACATTTGACTGGTAATGTATTTACCAAAAAAAAAACTAACAAAAATTAAATAAGCATTAATCCTTTCATGATGATTTTTTTTTACATTTTCTAAAGAACATGTGAAGAACACCAATCTGTCCTTACACTAAAAACAAAAAACACAAACCGCTTAAAATTAAAATCCATATTTTTTGTCAAATGTCAATTTAATGCTGTGATGCTTGAGTGGCATAAAAACAATATATTGTTCAGTATGAGTTATGGGTAATAATTCATTTTGATGGGAAAGTTGAATACTTGAGATGAGAAAGTCCCTATAATAAAGCTAGGACCTGTATGTATTATGGAGAAACACTAAAAAGAAGAAATAGAGCTCTTTAAAAAGTTGGCAGAAATATGAATAAATATTTAATACTAATCAAATATACCCAACATCAACTGATAAATAAAATAAAATAAAATAAAATAAATGATAATGCTAGAGAATGAAACCCAAAATCAACATCAATAAAATAAAATAAAATTAAATTAAATTAAATTAAATTAAAATAATATATAAATGAATAAAATTAATTTTCTTTCCAGTTAAAAATAAGTATTAGAAGTGGATTAGATTAAGATTAGAAGTGGATTAGGCATCATTAATGGCCAGAGAATAAATATTTAATACTAATCAAATATACCCAACACCTACTGAAAAATAAAATAAAATAAAATAAAATAAAATAAAATAAAATAAATAAAATAAAATAAAATAAAATAAAATAAAAAATGATAACATTTCTTTCCAGTTATAAAAAGATTGCTAGATTACAAGTGGATTAGGTATCATTCATGGCTAGAGAATGAGTATCCAACATCAACTGAAATAAAAAAATAAATAAAAAAATAAACACAAATAAAATATAAAAAAAAAACATATTTCCAGGTAAAAAAAAAAAAAAAAAAAAAAAAAAAGTTTGCTAGGTTAGAGGTGGATTAGGCATTATCCATGGCCAGAGAATGAACAGCAAAGGACTGAAGTTTAATGCTGGAGGTTAGGAGCTTATTCAAATCAAGTGAGTCTAGCTTTAGCAAACATTAATAAGACAAGAGTTGTGAGACAGATGGAGCAAGAAACAGCAGACAGACTGTGATTCTAAACGTGTCAAACCTGCTTTTTCCTGCTTAGCCTGTAAGTTAATCGTTGTGTCAGAGCTAATATTAGTTATTCATTAATCTAATGGTAACCAAGTAAGTAGTCTGGAGGGGACAGTGAAGCACAGTGAAGGAAGCCAGAGGCCCTTTGTGTCTAATCTGAATCTACAGATAGCCATTTGGAGCTGTCATTTGCCCAAAGGCGTTCAAGCCTTCAACTCTCCCCACAGATCTGCTCGGAGAGAACCAGCAGGCCCTAAGCGGATACAGAGCAATGATTAGAGGCCCAGTCCGAGGACTCCACCCTGCCGTGTATATCTCTCTTCATCTCCCTCTCTCTGCCTCAGCTCCACATGGCAGAAAAAGTGTAGCCCTGAGGCGAGAGCTTCCTCCAAACCTGTGGTGAATGCTAATGCAGTCCCTACAAGTTTTGCCGCTCCCATCTCTCAAACTGTCATCGCAGCAGCGGCAGAAGGGTTTGTGTGCGCTGTATAATTCCACTGATGGGGTGAGAACATTGACATAGCACCCTTTTAATTTCCCGCTGTACATTAAAAGCCAAACGGATGGCACAAAACATCTCTAATTATGGAAAAACTCACTTATGTCTTTATGTCAGTACTTTTGAAGATTTGAAACTACTTCAAGAACCAATTAGGTACTTAGCGTAGTACTCTGAACAGCCTGCTTCCCTGAGGAACTGTATGTATCCAAGTCCTAGAAGAATATCTCACTAAGACATTTCCTCTAGGGCTGGGTAAGAAATACAGATTTTCTAGTCAAAGATAGTTCTACACTCTTAAAAACATCCTGTGATGGCATAGAAGAACCATTTTTGGTTCCCAGAACCAATTTGAAGAACATTTTAAAAATCTAAAGAACCTTTTTTTGACTATAAAGAATCTTTTCTCCATTTGAAAGGTTCCATGGATGTTCAAGGTTCTTCATGGTACCGTCAATGCCAATAAAGAACCTTTATTTTTAGAAGTGCAGTTGCAAAAAATGACTGGATTCACCACCAAATGGCTCTTAGTTTGATTCATGAACAAATGACTTCTGACATTAAATATCACTGAATGGCAAATTAGCAGTGAAACCGAATCAAATCACACCACACATGTTTTCACATGTTAAACTTGTTCTTCAGAGTTCAAGCAACCAACCAGGAGGGAAAAGCTGGAAGCAGCTTCTCTCGTGGTTCCATCACATTAACCTCCTTCACAGAGGCGGCGAGCCTTTTTACTAGCAAACATATGACTCATACCCGTAGAAGCCACATATTCCCCATGCCACATTACCCACGTGATTCAAATGGTGCAGATGTGGTGAAGATGGTAAATGAGCTCTACCAATCTTTGCCGGTCTACTAGATTTGTGATGCTGAAGTGTTTTCATCTGTGCATCTTCACTTTGAGAAGCTCTGGAGCCCTTCCTAATGCAAACAGATGACAGAGGGTCATGAAGGATCATGCCAAACCCTACAGGATGTTGAATTAGAATTTGAATTGGAATGGCAGAAAGAGGAATTTATTGATCTGTAATTCAGTAAATGCATTCTAGGAAATCAATCTCTCTATTAAGGGTATGAACCTTCATATTTCTTGATATATTTTTTGTGAAATTCAGATCATTTTAAATCTATATCCAGATATTCATATTTTGGTTGGAATTGTAATTCTGCATCCTTATTTCAAATTAAGGAACTGAAGTAATTCTTGATCAAATTCTGAATTGTGCACAATACTGTTTACAAGGGTTTACATACACCTTGCAGAATCTGCAAAATGTTAATTATTTTACCAACATAAGAGGGTTAACACAAAATGCATGTTATTTTTTATTTAGTACTGACCTGAATAAGATGTTTACATATAGTCCACAAGAGAAAATAATAGTTGAATTTATAAAAATGACCCTGTTCAAAAGTTTACATACACTTGATTATTAATACTGTGTTGTTACCTGAATGATCTACAGCTGTCCCACAAATTCTTCAGTTTTTCAGCATTTTTGTGCATTTGAACTTTTTCCAACAATGACTGTATGATTCTGAGATGCATCTTTTCACACTGAGGACAACGGAGGAACCCATATGCAACAATTACAGAAAGTTCAAACACTCACTGATGCTTCAGAAGGAAACACAATGCATTAAGAGCCAGGGGGTGAAAACTTGAATTTGAAGATCAGGGTAAAATTCATTTATTTTGCCTTCTAGGAAACATGTTGTATCTTCTGTAGCTTCTGAAGGGCAGTCCTAAATGAAACTAATTACATATTTAGTCAAAATAAAAAAATGTACACATTTTCATTCTGGTCAAAAGTTTTCACCCCCGGCTCTTAATGCATTGCGTTTCCTTCTGAAGCATCAGTGAGCTTTTGAACCTTTTGTAAAAGTTGTATATGAGTCTCTCAGTTGTTCTTAATGTGAAAAGATGGATCTTAAAATCATACATTGTTGGAAAGAGTTCAAATACACAAAAATGCTAAAAAAAAAAAACAAAAAAAAAAACGGGGTCATTTTTATAAATTCAGCTATTATTTTCTCTTGTGGACTATATGGAAACACCTTTTATGTGAAATATCTTACTCAGCTCAGTACTAAATAAAAAATAACATGGATTTTGTATGATTTTGTCTTATTTTTGTCAAATAATTAGCAATTTGCAGATTCTGCAAGGTGTATGTAAACTTTTGACCTCAACCGTATAAGATATTATTGATCAAAAACAACCTTTTTCTCTTAGAGTTACACCAGATAACTGTAATTTTGCAAGAGTCAGAAAATTTTCACGGCATCGACTTGCAAAAACACCTCTCTTTTCAAGACAAGCCTGGAAAATACCCAGGGAGAATCATTTTGCTTGACAGAGACAGCTGCATAGGTATGCAAAATTACATGTTATCTCAGTCAGCCATCTGCAACTTTCTCTACTTTTCTGTAACTGTCCACCACTGGGACGCCAATCCAGTCACCTGATGTGATATTACAGCCATCTGAAATAAAAAATAATCCTAGCCAGTCACAGAATCCTCTCCCAGACGATTCTGTTTGGCACAGCGGCCCTGTGGAGCTGCCACTTACCCACAAGCCTCTCATGCCTGTCCCTCCACTCTATCCCAGCTGAAAAAGTGGAACATGACCTTTGTATAATCAGATACATAATGGGGGGTGGGGGGAAAGAGAGAAAGTATAGCACACTTTGACAATCTATAAAATCTCTCTGATGCTATTGACAAAAGGTACAGCCCACAGTCAATGCACATTCCAATAAAAGCATCACATGCCATTTTGACCTCCATGTGAAAAGAGTTGTATATGTCACGAACAGCCAACTTCAAAAGCTTTCTAGGTGGGAAATTAAAGAGAAATTGTATTTGAGATTTTTTTTGTTATACTTTTATACAAAAGTGACTTGCAAATGAGGACTACAACAAAGTGAAGTTAAAAAAGATGTTAAAAAGTGCTATAACACAAATTTCCAAGATTTCAAAGCAGTACAGGCTACAATAAAGATGAAAGAAAGTGTCCACAAAATGAATGAGAAATAAAGTGGTGCAAACCAGGGTTATGTGCCATTCAGATTTGTGAATGCCTTTTAAATTCCAATTAATACCTGAATTTGAATTTAAAGCTAGAATCATGGAATGACAGAACAAATGTTAGAAACACAGTCAGAAGAATAGATAGAATGACAGAACATTTGAAAGACAGACAGAATGTGATCAATACAATAAGAGAACATTAAAGGGAACCCAGGGTATTAAGACTTGTACTGTTTAATATAACATAAATGTCTCTTACTGAAATATGTGACCCTGGACCACAAAACCAGTCTTAAGTCGCTGGGGTATATTTGTAGCAATAGCCAAAAATACATTGTATGGGTCAAAATTATTGATTTTTCTTTTATGTCAAAAATCATTAGGAAATTAAGTAAAGATCATGTTCCATGAAGATTTTTTGTAAAATTCCTACTGTAAACCTATCCAAATGTAATTTTTGATTAGTAATATGCATTGCTAAGAACTTAATTTGGACAACTTTAAAGGTGATTTTCTCAGTATTTTGATTTTTTGCACCCTTAGATTTCAGATTTTCAAATAGATGTATCTCAGACAAATATTGTCCTATCCTAACAAACCATACATAAATAGAAAGCTTATTTATTGAGCTTTCATATGATGTATATATCTCAGTTTTGTAAAATTTAACCTTATGACTGGTTTTGTGGTCCAGGGTCACATATGTAGTAGAACACCTATGAAAGATTTATGTTATTTAAAAAAAAAAATCCACATAATTTTATATATATTTTGGACAAAGAGGGCCATTATTTCGACAATGTGAAATGGTTGCACTCTGTGAACTACTGGCCCAACCAGTTGCTATTTTTACCTCAACACAACTCAGAATACACAACTCGAAAAATAAAATACTGATATAATGGCACATTGTGTGGCTTTTGGTTGTAATTTTCAGGCGAAGGGCAACAAGAGAAGCTTTCCTAGCGACAAGAAGAGGAGAAAAGAATGGGAAGATGCCTGTGGATGAATAAAACTTCCTAAAGACCTGCGTCTTTGTTCTCTCCACTTTAGCCCTGATGCCTTTGAGGCTTTTAGTTGATCACAGCTACTGAAAAGAGCTTATAAACGGCAGAGACAAGAAATGCTAGATGCCATCCTGGCAAGATGGCAAGATGTAAATGTCGACGCTTGTTTAATCATGGGATTTCTACTACATTTTTCAGTAAGAGACATCATTTACGTTATATTAAGCCATACAATGACTGACAGACAGCAACTGTTAAAACGTCAGAATGATAAATAGCATTAAAATAACACAGACAGCAGGAGAAGGGCCACTGATTTAAACACATGAGACATTAAACTAGGACTGAAGGACAGATATCTGCTGCAAATGTTGGATGAGATGCCAAACTAATCTCTTAATGACATTGTAAAGAGCTCCGCCAATATTAAAATGGGAGTGAAGGTGAAGAGCACACATTTCAAGCCTTGGTGACAAAGACAGAAGTGAGGGATGATGTTAGATTTCACAAGCCCAATTTTTCAGATGTTAAATCATCCGTTGAAATGATTTCATTAAATGCCCTTCATTTCCCATTAATTGCTTTAATAAGAAAAATATGAGTTAGGCACTGGCTGTGAAGCGAGGAGCTTGGTTCAATTTGTGTAATGACTTTCATGTGTCTCTCATCTCTCCTTTGAAATCAGATCACTCCAAAATTTAAATCTCCCATTCTTAAGATTAAATACTGAAACAGTGGAAGCCGACGCGTCCGAATTTTTCAAAGGAATCTCCTGGGAAATCCTTTTTGTCATTTTCGCTGCGTGTCCACACAGATCTTTCCAAATAATTAAACTTTCCCTGGCGTGGAACATTGCTTTGGCAAACCGTGAGTGAATCAGCCAGAAACGTGCAGTGAGTAAAACTGAATTTGGCATCCCTGACATCAACAGTGGTCCTCCAGGTGGGCTACACTGTCAGGACACCTGAGGGCTGAGCTATCCAACTTGTTTCTTTTTTATTTTTAATCAGACCTCGCCTTGTCAGAAATCCAGTTAGTCATGGGAAATCAAGAGCTGAAGCCTTGATCAAATTGATAGAACTGAATCGAAAGAAAAGCCAGCGTCACTAATCGGATCCTATTAGCTCAAACCACCAGAGCCACAGTGACAAATCGTTGGTCATTGCTCAGTGTGGAGAGCAGCAGAGGGTTTCACGGACTGTCGGAGCAGGAGCGGATCCAGCAAGGCTAATAAAGGTGGATGACGCAGTGGGTTCTCTCCCCTGACCACAGATGATATTGATTTACATTCATCTCTCAAACATAGACTGACAGGACTGCACTCACTGCACCTCACACATTCACACGGATCGATGCATCTACAGTAGGTGTTAGGGAACAAGGTGAGAGACAGTGAGATAAAGAGGCAAAAAAATAAGTAGTGAGTGGGAGGAGGACTGTGTGAGAAAAAGAATACAGCGATGAGATTTACATTTTCAGAGTTACTTAAACACTCTGAAAGAAACAAAAAAGCTCATACACTACCAGTCAAAAGTTTTTGAACAGTAAGATTTTTTTTTAAATAAGTCTCTTCTGCTCACCATTTATTTAATCCAAAGTATTGTGAAAACAGTAAAATTTTTGAAATATTCCTGCTATTTAAAAAACTCTAGTCAAGTGATCCTTCAGAAATCTTTCTGATATTCTGATTTGCTGCTCAAAAAACATTTATCATTATGTTGAAAACAGCTGAGTAAAAAAGTTTAGAAGAGCAGCATTTATCTGAAATTAAATATTTTGTAACATTATAAATGTCTTTATCATCACTTTTGATCAACTTAAAGCATCTTTGCTAAAAAAAAAATATTAATTTCTCTCCCCAAAAATAAAAAAATACTGACTCAAAGCTTTTGAATGGTATAGTGTATAATGTTACAGCAACTTTTTATTCAGATAAATGCTGAAATAAATCTTTGGATCTTTCTATTTATTAAAGAATCCTGAAAAAAATCTATTTAACTGTTTTAAATATTGATAAAAATGATAATAAAAAAATGTTTCTTGAACAGCAAATCAGCATAAAAGAATGATTTCTGAAGAATCATGTGACACAGAAGACTGGAGTAAAGACACTAAAAAGTTTGCTTTGATCACAGGAATAAAATTAATTTTAAAATATATTCAAATAGAAACCTATTATTTTAAACAGTAAAAGTATTTCAAAATTTTACTGTTTTTGCTGTACTTTGGATCACATAAATGCAGGCTTAGTGACCAGAAGAGACTTCTTTAAAAAAAAAAAAAAAGAAAAGACAAGAAATAAAAATACAAATTATACCGTTCAAAAACTTTTGATTGTTAGTGTATATATTAAAGTTCTCTCAAAAGGCAGAATTTTGCACGTAATGAGCAAATGATTCATTTCCAGGTGAACTATCTCTTTAAATTCTGCAATCTCTTCAAATACAGGTTCTTAAGCTGTTAGCTGGACTGAAGAATTGAAGGTCGTCATAGGTAGAGGCAGCAGAGGACAAACCCCCAGCATGTGCGAGCAGCGTCGTGTGGTGCGGCTGAAGTCCTCTCAATCTCACCTCAAAGTTCTCCTTCATTTCTTCTTCTGCTAACCTTATTCTCACTCTAAACATCCCAGCTGTCTTCCATCATCTCTACAACCGCCCCTCCGCCTCATTCTGTTATCTTTTCTCTCACCTGAGAGAGAGCGGAAGATGAATGAGCTCATCCTAGCTGCCTACAAAACGCTGGCACATGCACACAGCAAACGGAAAGGAACCAAGTGCATTCGATAACGGACTAAAGAAGACACAAACTCTGAAACGATAACAGCTAATTTACATGCAGTAATGCAGTGGTTCCAGAAGGCACAGTAAACTCATCTCCATTAATGGGAGGGTCACCTGCAGGAGTCCAAAAGACATGGTGATTCTGGAGCTGTGAAGGGCCAAATGCTAGTTTGCACATAAACATCGAAGCGCTTGTATTTTTGTGCACAAACCCTTGCATATAAGCTCTTAACCATAGTAAAACATGCCGCTTGAAGGCAAACACAGGAGGGCGTCCGCCCACACACACAATCCGCAAGTGCCGACACCAATGAGTGCACTCGTCTCCAGCAGAGTCGTTGATCCAGAACAAAAGAAAGTACAATTTGTCCAATTAACCTCACAGCTAATTACACATGAAGGGCAGAACAGAGTTTGATGTTATACTTGAGAGTACTTGATCTACAATAAACCTCACTTTCATGAGATGAGGGAGAAAAGAGAGAGAGAGAGAGAGAGAGAAAGAGGGAGAAAACAACAAAAATAAATAATGAGAAACTGATAGGAGGCGACAAAGTTTACTCTTACAGAATATGTACAGCACAGTTCAATTTCAAAGAATTGAATCCAAGAATAATTGACAAATTAATCATCAAAATAGCCAATGGTCGCAGCCCCAGATTTAATAGCTTTGAGGTTCTGGATCCCATGATAGTCTTCAGTAAGTGCCAGACCCCCTTGGATTTTCCCTCTTACCAAACCATCTGCACATCTATAGATGGCCACCCCCCATCTCTCTCTCTCTCATTAGATGTGAGCATGTTGTCACATTCAGAAGATCTATTAAGTAGCAGTGTGGAGAGTCTCATTGACTGTGTCATACTGAGAAGAAATTAAAGGGGTATTTGTGTTGAGACATGTCAATGTCTCTGATTTCAGGTTGAGAGGCATGCTAATAGAGGTTTATCCTTCCTTAGTGAATCTGGCATTGAAATGTGAGCTTGTGTAGCAGTACATTAAACATCTACAGCAGACGCTAAATAAAACATTCTTTTAATAAATCAGCACAAAGTAGTCACAGGAAAACAAGCATAATACACACAACATATATGTATGTATAAATGTATGCATGTACAGTTGAGGTCAAAAGTTTACACCCCCCTTTTAGAATCTGCAAAATGTTAATTATTTTACCAGAATAAGAGGGATCATACAAAATGCATGTTATTGTTTATTTACTACTGACCTGAAGAAGATATTTCACATAAAAGATGTTTACATATAGTGTTTGAAAATGAAAACGATCCTCATCTAAACTGGCGTTTTCACTGAGTTTCAGAAACAATTTCCATTTACACAACAAACGAAAACACATGTCACATGACCATTCAGGCCTCATAAGGCATCAAGGATGCCTTATTTAAGAGACGTAACCATAATAAAATTGACTGTTATTCCTTGGGGTGAAGAAATACTGTCATGTTTTTTTTTTTTTACTTTGCAACGTAACGGTTACCCTTCTTAAATGAGCCTCCGAAATGAGACGCAACATATGAGCATGATAAAGAGAGCAGCCTGAAAAATGGAGCGCAGATGGAAGAAAACAAAAATAGAGGTATTTCATATTGCATGGTGAGAAAGTACCATATCCTACAGAAAGGCCTTAAAAACTGCTGGATCTAAATACTTTTTATGAGCATTTTACCATTACTTTTAAAAAATACTACCATCATATTATAGATGAAACAGAAACTTAAAGGTCTTCAAAGCAACCCGTCAAAATAAAAGTTCAGTTTAACTTGAAACTGAGACAGAAATATAATACTTAATGTAATGATAATATTACAACTACTACTAATAAAATGATTATTAAAACATTATTAAGCAATATTTACCAGAAAAATTAGTACCTAGAATTTATTTATTAGACAAATGTAAATACATAACACTGTATTTCTAAAGATAAATAAATAAATAAGTAAAATATTTTTTAAATAAAATCAATTAATTAGATATGCTTTTGATTGTTAAAATTTGATGAAACAATTTGGTAAAAATAAAACTTAATTTGAGAAAAAAAAACTTAAAATAAACATAAAATTGTAAAAGTCTTTAAATAATCATTTTTTGTTAAACTTTTATGATTTCAACTAATTAATGTTTTTTTTTTTTACTATTTTTAATTTAAACCGCCTAGAACAATTAAATCAGAAAAAACTGAATCCACAAAAAAAATAAAAAAATTAAAAAAAAAAGATTTCATAGGGCCCTATCTAAGGCCATGTCCACACTAATACGTTTTCTTTTTTTCTTTTTTTTTAAAGATTCTTTTTCTCTCCATTTTGTTCACACTAAGATATTTACTTTGTACACTCTTCATATTACAGTTGTAAAAAGAAGACAGAAAATTTACTCACAATTGCAGTCCTGCTGCAAAACATGAGGACAGTTGCTTTTCAGGTCAAACATGAGTGAGCGGAATATGGACGCGTCAGTGAATGATGAGATATTTCCACAAATAAAATTTTTCTGACGTTTCAGTGTGGATGACAAACATTTGGAAAGCACTTGAAAGCACTAATGTCGACGGAGAACATTCTAAAATGAAAACGAACTTAAATGTAGCCTAAACCACCCTTTAGTCTGTTTAAACACACACTTCCCGCTAATCATTTTTGATTCATGCACATGTAATTAGCAGATAGATTGATAGATAGACATACTTTATCAGTTTTCAACTCACAGCAACACGAGACCTCACAATGTGTACATGCTAAGACAGCAGTTAACTCCATGGTGACTCTATGAGACTAGCTGATACACTTCGGCCCTCAATGTTGAATTAAAGGTTTATGTAAGCCAATAAAACCATTTGTTCAGACTATGAAAAGAGAACACACTCCAAAAGCCTCAGGCCACAGACTCATTGTGCATGTGTTTGTATTACTGCACTGGGACTCTGGTGTGACATATGAGAGCCACGGCCTGATCCTTTCTCAGCAGGAGAATGACAGTAAAAGCTTTAAAACAGTTTGAGTTAGAGAGATCCCTGTCCACAGACCTGTGCTAAAGATGCCAGGAGGCTTATGGTCCACCAAACACCAGCTGCTCAACAGACTCACCTGAGCCACACAAGAACCCTCTAAGAGCCTCACTGCAACGAAACATCCGGAAACATCCGGGACGTGAGTTTGAGACCCAGACAGTAATTTTAACAATACCTACGACACAAGAGTGGTAAAATGGGATGTGCATAATGCTTTATTGGTCTCAGCTGAGTTGGTGAAAGTGGCAGACTGCTATGCCTGGTCACACACAATTGCCCACTGGTTTAACCACAGCTCTTGACGACAGGAGAATCAATTTCATGCGTATCTTTGCTAAACGCAACAAATTAGAAGCTGATATTGATTTCAGCTCAATAGTCACCGTGGAAACAATTGCTTCCTTTTTTGAGGTGTAACAATCTGGCCTTCTGTTCACTATGAGGGAAAACCCCGCTGAGGGGTATTAGTATCTCATCCCTATTCTTTTTACCAAATTTTTTTCCTTCTTCCCATCAATGCCTACCTCAGTGCCTCAGTCGGTGCAATTCTGGGTGTCTAATCTAATCAGCATTTAAATTATGGATTTAATACGCACTGTGCAGTTGCACATACAAGGTTACGCTAGAATCCTGCCTGTGAGAGGCTGGGAAAGGAGAAACACGAGATTCGATATGCTTGACGTGATCTGACCCGACATGGGCACACATACATCACATGAGTCACTTCTTTAAAAATGAAATCACATTTCATTTGAAATACATGACTTTGACCATGTGACGTGCTGTTAACATGTGCAGAAAGCATGAAAACATATTCCTGAAACATGCTGTTATGGTAGTATTTTCACGTGATTTTATGTACGTGGGAGATTGTTTGCTGGATGGATCGTGCGCCAGATTGGTGACAACATTCACAGCTGTACGCATCTGGCTAGAGTGCTGACCTACAGCGATTTTGGCTGGAAAGACACTTCCTGTCTGAAAGCTGCGACTGGAGCACAGGGGCCAATGGCAGCAGTCATAGTTCTCTGCCTGTGGGCATTAGCCATGATTTCTGGCTGACAAGACTGCCTCGTCACCCAGTCTGTCTGCAACGGAATCAAGGCACTAGACACTGGTGGCTGCCTCTAAGGCAATAACACCAGCTGTGTAAGAGGGAAGGGGCAAAATAATGGGCACTGGCTTTAAATCTTCTAAAGGGTGTTGTCAATCAGACTAGTCAATGAGAAAAGCAGGCAAACCTGGAATGTTTTGAAACATGGATTGTTAGAAGGTTAGGATGACACCCCTGGGGCATTTAGGGAAGCAAAAAAGTAGGCTGAGGTTGTTGGGGAGAGCATGAAGCCTTCCTGATGAGGACCAAGCACATAGAAAATGTTGTTTTCCACAAGTATAGGCCAAAAATGGCAGGTCAAAGAACATATATAACCAATGCTGGGACAGGTGTCAGCATATCTTGGCACTTCTTAACTGTAGGACATGACATTTCAGATTTAATGGGTGGACAGGGGTAACATGTTGACAAATCAAAAATTAGAAATGGTACATAGATGGTGACAACTGACTGTCATTTTTAGTGAGAAATTGTGAGAAGTTTGGGTTGATGCAGTAATTATTATTTATATTTTTAAGCAGAATCAAAACAATTACCAAAAAAGTCAAGATATATGTGTGCTTCAAATAAATAACACCAAAACAAACAGAATGCCTTTCTGCTATAGATAAAAGATGAGAACTCGGGGGATTCAAACATAGATTCCATAATCATTTGGCCCTAATTTATTGGCCTAGTTTAATTATTCGATAAATACTGAAAACACACACAAAAAAAAATAGCATTCCGCAGTGCAAAAAATGGAATTTACTGTATAACACGGAAAGTCACGGAATTTGCCAAATTTTGGATGAATAGATCAAAAGTAGCCTAGTTCTTTTGAGAAAAGCTATTATCATATCAAATACAAACAGAAACTTCACAGCAATCCATCAAAATAAAAGTTTGGTTTAACTTGAAGAAACTGTGACAGAAATATATTACTATTAAATATTATTAAAATATTATTTTTTAAGGAATATTTACCAGCATTTATTTACCAGACAAATGTAAATACACAACACAGTATTTCTAGAAAAATAAATAAATGAATAATATATATATACACAGTACAGACCAAAAGTTTGGACACACCTTCTCATTCAAATGAATGAGAAGGTGTGTCCAAACTTTTGGTCTGTACTGTATATTTTTCTGTTTATTAAAGTTTTTACTCTACATTTGTGCAGTTTTCAGTGGGTTAGTGATATTTTTTAAATATATATCAATTAATAAATAAATATTTTTTAAATGGGTTTTTATACAAAAACTGCTTTTTATGTAAAATTCACTTTATAAAAGACCCACATTTCTAACTTTAATTCATGGCGATAACATGGATAATTTCACATGGTTTAGTGTAAGATTTTTGCCCATCTTTTGGAAAATCCAGTTTTAAAAGTAAGAAAAACAACTACAAATAACTTTTACCAGTAGGTGGCTGCAGAGCTCCACTATTTGCTATTTGCTATTTGACCACCTGAAAGATATTTTTTCACAAGTTTTTTCAGTTGAATTCATATCTACAGTACAGACCAAAAGTTTGGACACACCTGAATGAGAAGGTGTGTCCAAACTTTTGGTCTGTACTGTATATATAAAATAAAACCAAATTTAAGAAATTAGGAAAATGGATTTCATAGGGCCTTGAAAATGTAATTTAAAAAATTTTAACATTTAAAAAAATGTGTTAAATCTTTAATAAATTGCTGTTAAATTGTGCAAGTTTCAAGATTTCAAATAATTAGACATGCTTTTAAATATTATGTTTTAATTTAACCATTAAAAAGTCTAGAAAAAGAGTCTTGAAAAATTAAAACAGAAAAAAAGGTATCCAGAAAAATTTAAACGGGAAAAATTTGAAAAAATAAACAGATTTCAAAGGGACTGTTTACACACCAATTTCACATCATAAAAGTATTCGGGGGTAAGTGCATTTAACTGCAAGCTTCAGGAAAAACAAACACGAAGCGCACATGAAAGTCTGTCAGTACGTGAGTTTTGTGCATCTAATATGTACTGCATTCCAAATGGCATAAATGGAACGGTTTTCTAAAATGTGCCCAAATCTCAAATTTAAAAATAGTGGATGCAATACTCTTGTGACAAGTGCATATCTAAATGACATCAGTAGGCTATAATCGATTGTGGTCTATTACTGTATTGATGCAGAATCGTCCATCTCCGCATCACAATTCAACATTTAATTTCAACAACTCTAGCCCTAGTTCCAGTTATCAGCCAGTACAGACCACAAACACATTGTGCATCCCTAGTTCTACAAAGAAGAACTTTTATCTGGTACAACAGCAATTTGTCAAAAACAACTGCTGTTTACATGACAGAAGCTTTGACAATATGTCTACATCAGAAAGCTAATGCTAATGAGATCCAGTTGCAAAGCCCCTACCAATGTTCCACTGCAGGGCAGGGCCTCTGCAACCAGCAGCTATAACAAGAAGCGTCTGATGCGCCATTGTGGTGGTAATTAATACGCCGAGTCAAATGGGCACAAAGGTAAATGCATCTGCTCTGCCCTGCCTCTCGGAACACCGAGAACCTCATTATCCTGTCGCATTGCTCCAATAATTACAACATTATCCAAACAGCAGGATGGAGCTAGAGAAAATCAAAGCGGGACATTATTAAGATAAAACAATAGAGCAGAGCATGTATCTGTGTGCAGTGTTCATAGACTAGATTTGCCCACTGGTGCCATGACAACCCAGACCTGTAGAGATAACATCTGCTCAGCTGAGAAAAAACCTTAGCGTCTTTGAAGAAACTCACCGATTATGAATCAATAGTAGGATTTCCTGAAATGATATAAAAGCGACAAAATCAACAGTTATGAGGAATTATGACGTGATTTTGTTTCCTTTTATCCCACAGAGACAAAGAACAGTACGGACATAGATTGATCCGACCGAAAAAGAGCTGTTTTCTCTTTTAATGAGGCGCTCCACAGGCTGCCTGGCACAAGACTATAAAAACGCTCCCGCAGCTTCTGTTTCTCAGTATTTGTCCGGTGAGAGGAAGCTCAGACTTGGGGATCAAGTTGAGGTGGTTTGTAATAAGCCTGTGGTCAAAAAGGCAACAGACTGAAATAAATCAGCACACTTGTACACAACATGAACACAGATGCAAAGACAACATGGATCATAGTTATGTGTTTTTATTTGAGAACACACAAACAGGCTCCGAATGGAGCCAGGGGCTCCTGTTACCAATGACTGTAATGTTGACCACAGGGGCCTTCATTAAATCAGCAGTTCCTGGAAGAGAGAAAGAGGGGGAGAGGAAAGACGGATGTGAATATGGAGCCTCGAGGGACGGCTGTAAAATGAAAGACGGACGTGAGGAGGCAAACATGCTCTTACGGGTCGAGCTGGGTCAAAGAACGAACAAGGAGGACAAAATAGGCATTTGTTTGGAGCATAAAGAGAACGTGTCAACAAATCCTCCCTCTATTTGAGCGTCACTTTCTGAGAGACAAACTGACATCCTACATCAACATAAAGGAGAAGTGAGAGATGTATGCCAACAGATGTAAAGGTGGAGTTGCCATGGCCGGCAGCACATGCAAATCAATTCAGTTATCTTGAGGAAATGTTGCAATACTCATTCTTCTGCGACCAATTCTGTGGCATACAGCATGTGATTGTTTAGGCCTGCTCTGAACAGATCCTGTAGACACGCCTCACTTCCTCCAAGCTGGTGGGGGTGGGTCCTCACCCCTCTTTCATCTGGATGAGAGCCGTCTGTCTGTCAAAGTCTGATAAATGCTCATCCCCCGAATATCTCCATTAAACGGGCCTCTATCGGGGACGCAGGCCGCTTAGAGTCCCTCTATTAGCATTGCAATTTACAGCCAGGCACCACGGTCTGCCTGCTTCAGTTCCCAAGAGAACCGGCTCCATTCACAGCAGATTAGGGCCAATTGGGCAAATCATGTGTACGATGATTGGAGGGCCGTAAACATATCATTTGTGATGTCTATTAGCTGAGAGCCCGTCGTGCCGGCCTCTGAGCGGTGGGTTTTTTCAAATGTGTCCCACTGATTTGGCAAAACCACAAACACTATTGTGGACCGCAGCAAGACCGCAGACTGTTTTTCAGTGACTATCCTAGAGCACCCACCGATTTAGCAAAAATTGTAAACAAAACAAATCGTCTAGACGTCGGTCAAATGAGAATACTGCAGACGGAACTGTCAACGACTAGTTTTAAAAAAAGACAAACAAAACTTAAGCATGCCAAAATACACACGTCGAGAGCAGCACCGTTACTAGTAAACACTTGCTCAGTATTCGGTTGACTTCGCATATATTTGTGTCACTTACAAATCCAGAGAGACTCTATCTGAAGGTGGGAGAGCTCTAGTGGGTTTCAAGAGCTTTGTGCCTGTGCTCTGCTGTTGTGCGACAAGCGTGGTGGGTGGGTGGCTGTTTGAGGGGGGTTTAAAAGATAAGAAACAATTTTTTACACCCCCAAACCCACAAAGAGAAACACCCAGACTGTGACTGAATTTCCATTCCATTCAAATAATATTATGTCTGCAATAAGTCACATTTGGAGAGATTAACCATTAATTCACTTCCAGTGAGCTGAGTGAAGATAAAGATGGGAGGAAATGCATGTCTGCAAGGTGGCGTTTCACGAATGCATTCAGTGTAGACAGAGACAGAGATTGGGCCCCTGATGCTAAGGTGGTGGAAAAGCCTCTGCCATAATGGGAAACTCCCTTAAAGAACTGTATATTATAAGCAATAATAATAATACTAACAATAATATATGTGACCCTGGACCACAAAACCAGTCATAAGGGTCAATTTTTGGATTTATACATCATCTGAAAGTTGAATACATTTAATTCCCATTGATGTATGGTTTGTTAGGATAGGACAATATTTGGCACAGATACAACTATTTGAAAATCTGGAACCTGAGGGTGCAAAAACAAAAACAAAAAATTAAATATTGAGAACATTCCTTTTAAAGCTGTTCAAATGAAGTTCTTAGAAATGCATATTACTAATCAAAAATTAAATTTTGATATATTTACAGTAGGAAATTGACAAAATATTTTAATTGAACATGATCTTTACTTAATATCCTAATGATTTTTGGCATAAAAGAGAAATAGATAATTGTGGCCCACACAATGTATTTTTGGCTATTGTTACAAATACATGTGCTACTTAAGACTGGTTTTGTGGTCCAGGGTCACATATTATTATAACATTATTGCATTATTATTATTATTATTATTATTATTATTATTATTATTATTATTATTATTATTATTATTATTATTATATACACACCAGTTCTTTCTGGTTCTGAAATCTGACTGGCTGAGAGGAGTGCAATATTCTAGTAATATCGGATTTCACCGACTGTATCACTCCGCTTGTGGTATTTCTCACAGCGAGTGTCATAGCAGACATCTGATATTATTTTATAAATAATACTGTTTTTGTCACAAAATGTAGTTTTAAGGCGAAAATGTGCTTGTTAGGACTTCAAATATGCAGTTTGTTAATAAAGATAACATCTATTTGAGGGCACCAGCAGCCGTTCAACGCTAATGAACTCACCGAGAGCAGCCTTACCTCGGCCAGATCTTTGGAATTTGCCACTGGCTTCAATGCCTTTATAGTGGTTAAACATGCAATATAATTCATTTTGGGTAAACAAGCATTGTTTGGTTTCATTAATCTAATATTTGTTCCAGAGGAAATAGTTTTGGCTGAGGTAAAAATCTCATCACATTATATTTTATGTAAATTTAATGCTGTATATAAGAGCGCTGGCTTTGTACTTTTGACTGAACTGCCTAGCAACTTTTATGATAGTTGTTGTTGTTTATTAAATAATATTATTAATTAAATTATACTTTATATAAATATTAGTAGCATTTAATAACAGTATTAAGTAGGGATACACAATATTGGATTTTTGCCGACATGCCAATATTTTTCAACTCATTTTGGACGATGGCTGATAGCCGATATATTTACTTTTGTTTCAAAACAACACTAAGTCTCTCCTGTGCAGAAATTTTAAGCAAATTATTTAGAATTTTGTGTGGCTGTGAGAGGTTTTGCCTGAGAGTGGTGTGCAACAAAAGGTTTAGAGTGGTCCTGTGCACGAAGCTGTAATTCTGCAAGAATTACATGTGTGTAAAAATGTATAGTTTGAAAATGTCAATTTCTGTTTAGATACCCTCCTCGGGTGGCATTAACGTTGAGTGACAGAAGCCAGCAGCCGCTCGAGCTGTTTGCATCGCCACAGGTGAGGGGCCTCAGCCAGGTGCTCACATCCACACTTTCCAGACCCCATCCAGAGTTGACCTTCAGCAGGTGTGCGGGGTCTGCTACCCAGGCTGATTCCTGGGAGGAGCCTGCAGATTATGTAGCATTAGTGGCTGAGATCTGGCAGCTGCAATCGAACTGCATAATGAATCGTTCTGATGCCAGCATTAATGACAGCGAGATGCACGTTTTTGAGCAGACGGCTGTGCAAACACCCAAAGGCTGGCATCTTGGTCAAACAATGCACAGTTTACACAATTTCCACCTGTGCCACATGAGGTAAAATAAATAATACTGACTTTCTGGCACGTGAGGGAGCCAAATGAGGGAACTCAAAACAGGTTTTAATAAATCCATTATGAATAGATTAATTTCACCTTCAAAAGGAATCTGAGAGAATGAGAAAAAAGGGAATATTTTGAGATGACTGGTATCCATTTGAAACAAGACATTAAAACTTTAGTGTACCTGAAAGCTTTCTGTTGCCTCTGGCTCTAGAAATGTCTTTACTTTCCTTCCCCAGTGTCTTGCTGGCAAGAGCCAAAACAAAAACATGATGGCTCTCAGATCAAAGAGCTGAGTAATGCTAGTGAAGTGAGGCTGGTATTATTGTGCTTTGGTGAAAACACCAGTAAGTTTTGAATAAGAGCCTTCCTTGATTTTAAGACCCTCTTTGAGCAGTCTGAATAAGGGAATCCCCAAGATCTCAGTGCGGTTTTTTTTTGTGAGAAGAGTTTACCATCTGCATTTCTGATGGCTGACTTCATCCTACTTTTTATACATGTTAGTTTCCCTCTCTCAAATCAACATTCGCAGGGAGCCTTTTGACCTTGTTTCTGGAGGATTTCTTGGATGTTTCTCAAACTAGCTGAACTTTCTCTCCTCCCGCGGCCCCGGAGAGTCAAATAGGGACAAAGCCTGAGTGAAGCCGGCCACAGAGCTTGCATAACACCACTCGCAGTCGAAGGCCTCGTCTGCCCACGAAGGTCAAAGAAGTGGGGAAATCTGAGAAAGGAGAATGCATCCCTTGGGTAGACAAGTACAAGATGGTGTGAATACATACATATGTGGGATACAGCATAGCATGCAGCATGAAAACAGGAAATAATGCCTCCGCAGCAGAATCTGGACTAGACATACTAATAATGCAAACCAGAAATGGGTTATTAAATCCCACACCACATATCTAATTCCAGTCCACCCACACAAGAAAGCTGATCTTGGGGATGTGCTCACCAACCAGAACGTTTGGCTGAGGGCTACTAACTTAGAGCAAGTTTTTAAAAATTACTTAAGATATGTGACCCTGGACCACAAAACCAGTCTTAAGTCGCTGGGGTATGTTTGTAGCAATAGCCAAAAATACATTGTATGGGTCAAAATTTTTGATTTTTCTTTTATGCCAAAAATCGTTAGGAAATTAAGTAAAGATCATGTTCCATGAAGATTTTTTGTAACATTCCTACTATAAATATAACAAAATGTAATTTTTGATTAGTAATATGCATTGTTAAGAAATTAATTTGAAGAACTTTAAAGATGATTTTCTCAGTATTTTGATTTTTTTGCACCCTCAGATTCCAGATTTTCAAATAGATGTATCTCGGCCAAATATTGTCCTATCCTAACAAACCATACATCAATAGAAAGCTTATTTATTGAGCTTTCATATGATGTATATATCTCAGTTTTGTAAAATTTAACCTTATGACTGGTTTTGTGGTCCAGGGTCACATATTAAAGAAAAAATAAAGGATGAGAAAGTGTAAAAAGAAAGCAAATACACCAAGTGAGGTCTATAAGAAAGAAAATACATCTTGTTATTCTATATTACTGCAGAAATACATGGCTGGAGGCTTAAAGCAGGGCAATATACCATACAACGAAAATCAATAGCTACTTATTTAACAGATTTAATAAATCAACACAAAATAAAACATTACACAGTATACAGTCAAACCAAAAAATTATTCAGACTCCAAATATAATTTTAGATTTTTTTTTTTACTGGGTGCAGGACACTATGGTTCATTTATGTAAGTGAGGATAGCAAGATGAATTTGTTCTGACACAGTTTATCTCGAGTTCTTGTCATATTTTATTACCATTTTCTACACTATAGCGAATAAACTGATCATGTGAAAAATTTTGAAAATGTCTGAATAAATTTTCATTTGACTGTAATTCGTGATTATCAAGATGAATTTCTTCTGACACAGTTTAACTCTGAGTTCTTGTCATATTCTATTACCATTTTCTAAACTATAGCAAACTGTGATAATGTGAGAAATGTTGAAGATGTCTAAATACATTTTGGTTTGATTGTAATTTATTTCTCAAAAAATAAATGAAAAGAACAATATATTTTAACTTGGCCTATATTTATTCAATATTTAAATGTACACTTGGCAGAAAAATTTGAATATTTCAGTCTTTGTCTATTCAAGCAGCGGAGAGCTGTGTCAGGACATCAGCTGTCCAAACGCATTGCCAAGACAACCGCTGAGTGAACTAATTTGCACTAAAGGTTTTTTTTTTAAGATAATGGTCTCATTTCATTTTGACAAAATTAGAACCTTACGAAAATAATTATTTAAATTTCCGAATTCAGCTATGACTCTGCAAGATTCAAATAATTTGAAAGCAAACAGTCTGGCCTGACCATCTGGACAGGGTGTTGGGCATCTTTATGCTTGACTAGGCATGGTATCACAAAGCGGTGACTGGTCTCGAGGGCCCTGTGACGGGTTAACAACCACGAAAACAGAAAAGAATCATCCAGCATTGAAAAGAAACTCCACGCTGCCTCTGGCTACATCAGCACTCTGCCGGACAACAAGCCTCTCACGCGGGCACAATGGCCACCCGCCACTTTCCAATGGTCTTTGATGTTGCTCACACACTGTAAAAAGAGGCAGTCCATTCATTCTCATGCTGAGGTAATTGAGAGTTCAGAGACAAACCGTCAGGCCCTCACTACTCAATACACTGGCATCAATGCACACAGACATCCTTGGCCAAGACCACTCTCTTTGATGAAAGAGCAGGGAGTCATAACATGTCCAAAACAGAAGTTGTGAAAGTCTTTCTTTTCTTTCTTCTTCTTGTATCTGTGTTATTTCCTTCTCTAGTAGCACAGCTCTCTCTCAGTCTCCCTGTAATCTACAACCAAGGAACGAAAAGAACCGAAAAAAATTGACAAAATAACAGCAGTGATCAAGTGTTAGCCTGCTAACAACCAATTATCCTGGATCTCTTTCATTTGGAAATGGACTGAGAGCAGAAAGAAATGAACAGAACAAACTATAATTTTGCCTTGCCACTCACAATGTGAAAGTCTGCATCACCAACTTACTGTCAGCACACTGGCCATGGATTCTGACAATAGCGCTTTTGCTGATATTAAATCGCTTTCTATGCCTAAATTCATCTGTATAATTTAAATAGACTGAATTTTGGATTTATTGTGTTTCTGGTATGTATTTAGACCATATAATGTAGAATATTAGGCATTAATTGGAAATTATACAGTTGAAGTCAAAAGTTTACATACACCTTGCAGAATCTACAAATATTAATTATTTTACCAAAATAAGAGGGATCACACAAAATGCATGTTATTTTTTTATTTAGTACTGACCTGAATAAATTATTTCACATAAAAGATGTTTATATAGTCCATAAGAGAAAAAAAAAATACTTGAGTTTATAAAAATGATCCCATTCAAAAGTTTACATACACTTGATTCTAAATACTGTTTTGTTCCCTGAATGATCCACAGCTGTGTTTTTTGTTTAGTGATAGTTGTTCATGAGTCCCTTGTTGGTCCTGAACAGTTAAACTACCCACTGTTCTTCAGAAAAATCCTACAGGTCCCACAAATTATTTGGCTTTTCAGCATTTTTGTGTATTTGATCCCTTTCCAACAATGACAGTGTGATTTTGAGATCCATCATTTTATAGATGCTTCAAAAGGAAAAATTATGCATTAAGAACAAAGAAGGGGTGAAAACTTTTAGAATTTGAAGATTAGGGTAAATGTAACTTATTTTGTCTTCTGGGGAACATCTTCTGTAGCTTCTGAAGGGAAGTACAAAAATATGGTATTTAGGCAAAATAAGAAAAATGTACACATCTTCATTCTGTTCAAAAGTTTTCACCCCCGTCTCTTAATGCATTGTTTTTCCTTCTGGAGCATCAGTGAGTGTTTGAACCTTCTGTAATAGTTGCATATGAGTCCCTTAGTTGTCCTCAGCATGAAAAGATGCATCTCAAAATCATACAGTCATTGTAGGAAAGGGATCAAATACACAAAAATGCTTGAAAAAACAAAGAATTTGTAGGACCTAAAGGATTTTTCTGAAAAACAGTGGACAGTTTAACTCTTCAGGGACTCATGAACACCTATCACTAAACAAAAACAAAACTGTTGTGGATCATTGAGGTAACACCACAGCTTTAAGAATCAAGTGTATGTAAACTTTTGAACATAATTATCAGCCAGAATATATTATGTGTATATTATTCAATCCAAATCTTAACTAAAATCCTTAAAGCAAACATCACTATTTTCTGTCAGCTAGTGAACCAATACTCTCGACCAATAGGGTTCAAGTCTGCAGTTGAGCGAGTTAGTGAGGAGCACTGTGGGACACAGGTGCTTACACGGTTCTTTGTGCCATCTTTCGCTAACACAGCTTAGCAGTCGGTGGTTATTATTGCTACCTAGCAGCAGAAAACCTACGGGTGAGAAATGAACAGCGAAAGGAGGAGGGTGGGACACAGTTTAGCACCCACAGCATGAGGTCTCGCACCACCTGGCAGGGCATCTTCAAGATTCAATAAGTCAAAGAGAAAGACACAGAAAAAGAGAAGACTAACATTTATCATCCGTATCAAATTACCTAGTGCCACGTAGAGAAAGGCTTTAGGTAAAAACTCAAAAAATCCACTGAATACAGTACAACAATGACCTATCCCATGAAGACCTGTGAATCATATACTCGAATCATGCTACAATATAAAACACTTATCCGCCTTTTTTCTTCCTGTAAGAGTGGACGCGGCCATTTGTAAATTTTATGGGTTTCCGGTCTCATCCACGTCCAGCTTTTTTTAACTGTACAAAACAGCTTGTTTTGCTGCTTGATATTGCAAATTGGTGTGTCTTACCATATTATTTCAATGTATTATCTTAAATGAGCACATTGGTTTGTAGTGCAAACAATTTGACCATTTACTGAATATTGTTATTCTTCTTGTTATATATTTCTCTATAATTTTTAATTTGACTGTCATTTGCAAATTTTCATGGGATGGTAAATCTTCTTTACCTCATTGTTGTTTGGTTTGCTTCATGGTTTATAACTTTTAAACAAACACCTTTTTAAAAATCCTAATGGGAAAAATGAATGAGAAAAAAAGTCTTATAGAACTAAAGCCACTAATAAAGTCTAAGGGCACTAATGCACTACATGTTTGAAAGTGTAGGACTTTAAGAAAAGTTCATGGTTAGAACCCCACGCTAATACACTTCAGAGCATAATGTCAGATTAACGAATTCTCTATATTAAGAGTAGGGATGCACGATATTTATTGGACAGATAAATTATCGACCGATATGGGTAAAAATTACGTCATTTTTATTGCTCCGATAAATAAATGAAACCCGATCCGATAAAGTACTCTTGCTGGTAAATCAATCAATCAGTCCGGTTTATCTGAGATTCATCTGCTTTCCGAGTGCAAGTGCTGCAGCTGTAAACTGCAGTGACTCTCGGACTTTGTCGCGTTTAATACATCATCATCTGTGTCGTCATCATCGCCTTCGCAGGTCTGGAAGTTTTTCGCGGTGGCAGAGAAGGACAATGCTACTGCTATTTGCAACACATGTTTAGCAAGGATTCCGAGAGGAGGTAAAAAGCCGTTAAGTTTTAACAATCTTATATCTCACTTCAGAGGTCGTCATCGCGGTGAATCTGTTTTAGGGGCCGTTCACATGAAGCGCCACCTTCTCTTTCTTTCCAAACCCAAAGTCTTTGCCAAACCGCTCTGTAGTTTGAGCTCCAGTGGCGTCTGCCGTTGCTAAGCAGCCATGACATTTCAGCAAAGAATAAATAGATTTTCAGCATTAAAAATCGCTTGCAGTAGCTCTGTTATCAAATTTATTTAAAAATGTTTATTCCTGTACAGCTTTGATAAGCTGTTTCTCCACCTTGCCAGTGCTTTCAGTGTTATTAAGGGAAAGGATGAAGCTGATTGGTTGGTTCATGTCACATGACCTGCGTTGCGCTTGCGGAATTCTGAAGAGTTGAGATGTTTTTATTTCGATTCTGATGTTTTATTCCCCGCCTTGTACGATTTGGCTGCTGCACACATTCATAATATGATCAATAAGAATGGACTACATGTAAGCTTTACCACAGACATTTGGACATCTGACTTTACTCCATGATGCACTTTTCATTTTTTCCAGGTTGACAAAATGTCAAAGCATTTTATTTTATTTAGAATTGTGGTGCCTTACACAAAAAAATAAAAACATTTTTGAAGAGTCAGGACTGTTTGCTATGATTGTTAGACCCAGATATATAATATAAATTTCATTAGTTTATCTTAGATTTTGTATTCTCCTGTGTGCACAAAATTATCGTATAAAAATGAAATGTATTGGTTATCGGTATCGGTATCGGCCAAAAGAAGACTTAATTATCGGCTATCGGTATCGGTTAGAATTTTTCATATCGTGCATCCCTAATTAAGAGGCATTATGACCCCTGCAAATAGAAGTCCAGGCTTCTGTCTTCGTCCTTTGCAGCCCTGTAATAAACATGCAAAGGAGTAATAGATATACACGTAATGCATTAGTTCCAATTTACATATCACAAGACTTTGATAGGGAATATGAAAGCAGATTAGATCCACTTGTGGTCAACTTTTATGGCTTTTAGTAGCCTGAAACCCAGAGTGGCACAGCAGGCTTTATACAGCAGAGTTCCTGATTAGTTCGACTGCCAAAGAGAAAAAGAGCGTGAGGAGCAGATAGTAGCTTTTAATGGGCACCAGAGGAATTAATGTACACCCACTGACATTTACACAAGTTGATTCAACTCCTCGAGTTGCTTTACAGAGTTTCACCAAAGAGAGCATTAAAAGCAAACTCCTTAATGGTCAGATTCAGTGCTCTGTATTTGTTATTCTGCCTACAAATCTGGACTAGGCTTTGGCTGGATTAACAGAATGACTATGATCAAACACCTTGAGGTTGCACCGCCAGTCACAGCTTGAATCATGGTGTCGATTTAGCAGCAAGTTTGGATCACCTTGAATGTTGCCCCTGACCTCTGAGAATTTACTACGTAGCATCCCATGCTCTGAAATCCCTATGCGGGAGGTCATTGCCAGGCTATTTGCTGCCAGAGTCGTTTTTATAGGATTAACACGGATTGCAGACTTCCTGTTTACACCTTTGTTGAGCTTTAGGGCAGAAAGGTGACCAAAAGCAAAACTTATCACTCATATACACCTATGGAGTTTATGGAGAAGGACAAATACGCAATATGCACTTTCAAGGTTTACTTATTCATGCTCAAGAACTCAAAAAATGTACCTGTCTGTCAGAGGAATTCCTTTAGGTTTGCAGCGAACTAAAGGGCAAGAGAAACGAAGCAGGACGGAAAGAGAAAGAAAAATAATGAGAGTGCTCTGCACGCTGCTCACGGCTGGAGCTGAATGTGGAAGTACTTCCTGGAGGGGAGCTGCTCTTCCTGGATGACTCCTCTTTACTGCCACGGCACGCCGGAGACACGCCAAACTGCATGGCTGCAAAAGCTCCCTCGCTTTCTTTTTTCTGTCACTCTTTACACCACATCTGAGTGTGTTTTAGACTCTGCGGCGAGACAATGTGCGGAGAATGTTCAAACAGAAACCCGGCAGAGGCCATTGTGCAATTCTGCCACAGTGTTACGCTCTCAAAGGGAAGACAAAAGAGCAGCAATTATTTCCACAATGTAGATTTTATTGTGCAGGGCGCTTTCGGTCTCCGCGTGTAATGTGTTCAGCGGTTCATCACTTTCCTTCCTGCAGAATTAAGCGCTGCAGCCTGTCATCACCTCCTGTCAGAGAACCGAATCACCAGAAAAACAAAGAGCTGATTCTGGAAAAACAGTCTCGGCAGATTTATGAAATATTGCTCCCGTTTTGCTTTTGTGGTGGAAACACAGCGGAACTTATTACATGTGTGCAGCTCAGGTGCTGACTAAAATTTGATGTTGTACTTATTGTTGACATAATAGCTAGCAGTAGAATACTGATGTAGCTGTGGGGAGGGGAGGTTTTTATTGTACTGAAAAGAAAAAGAAACAGAGCATGTAGACAAAAGGGCACATGCTTTAAGACACTGCAAGTCTGAGTTTGGCTGCTTTTCTCTCTTTACTACGTTCATGTCCAATTCTCAATTTAAATAAAAAAAAATATTAAAATATTAATCAAAATTAATGGCGGCAGAGACTGACATGAAAGAGAAGAAATTGTTGTCGATAAGAAGAGGTTTGGTTGACCAAAATTTTATTAGTTGCAGAAAAAAATTCCACATAAAGTGGAAAAGTTACGCAGTCTGTGACGGACAGATCATTAATGGCTGGTCTATGTGTAATATACTACATCTGTACATCTGGCAGGACATCCAAATGCTCTATGTTTATTTTTGTGGACTCACAAGAACAACAAAACGTTGCGCTTTTGTAAAATAATGAAAGCAAACCGGATGTGCTTTCTGCCGTCTTGGTCTCTGTGAACTTGAGCGCGAAACTTTGAAACGGTATACTTGCCGTACAGACATGAAAAATAAATCTATAGAGCAGGGATCCTCAAATCTGGCCCACCATTTTCCTGAAGAGTTTAGCTCTAACCCTAATCAAACACACCTGAGCATGCTAATCAAGGTCTTCAGGATCATTAGAGAATCACAAGTACGTGAGTTTGATCAGGGTTGGAGTTAAACTCTGTAGCGCATTGGCCCTCCAGGGTAAGATTTGAGGAACCCTGCTATAGAGTGTAAAATGTCGACTTTTAAATGAACCATTATCTATTTTTAGATAATGTAACTCGTATGAAACATGCACTGACTTCATCTCTTAAGCCGAAAACAAAGAAAGCACTAGTTTATCAATAAATTATTAAAACATTAATGCAGTCTTCTTGCTGTTTTTCCCTGACGCATTCAGAATTATTATACCTGCTGGTTCGCTGTGTGCTTATTAGGCTATGTAGGCAATTAAAGCCTCATTATTATGATTTATATGGTTTATTAATAAACGTGTGACTAACAGTCGACTAATACTTAAAATAAACGACTACTAATCGACCAGAAAAATCTTTAGTTGAGGGCAGCCCTAATGAAGTCATAATTTTTTGTTTCCTTTGCACACAAAAGTATTCTCATAACTTCATAAAATTACGGTTGAACCACTGATGTCACATGGACTATTTTATCAATGTCCTTACTAACTTTTTGGGTCAGTTGCACTGCTGTCTATGTGGACTCTCGGATTTAAATCAAAATATCTTAATTTGTGTTCCGAAGATGAACGAAGGTCTTACGAACGGCATGTGGGTGAGTAATTAATGACAGAAATGTAATTTTTTGGTTGAACTATCCCTTTAACCCTAAGGATCCTGTCTACCTCTTGAGATGATCCAGCAGGAAGAGGACGGTTTTTGTAATTTCTGGGTGAAACATTCCCTTTAAAAGATATATTTTAGGATATATCTTTGGAAAATGTAAGCTAAACACATGATAGGATAATGTTAATTGTTATGAGAGAGAACAAGAGAATGCCACCGTTGATTATTATGGCTTTTTCACTTCACAAATGACGCCTGACAACCACCTGTTTCGGCAGATACCTCAATAACGAGGTAAGAGCTAATGAGGCATTTTGGGAAGGTCCAAAGTGAAGCAGGTACTTCCCTTCAATTATTCATAGCAGGAGAATTATCATCAAGAGTGAGGCGTTTTGAATGAATAATTGATTGTGTTGGCAGCTTTATGTTAAAACATGCAGCCCTTGCTCCTGATGGACAGGAGTCGCTTGGGGAACAGTGTGTGACAGGGATACAGAGGAACATGTCACTTGCTTTAAGGAGGAGGAGAGCTCCATGCATTCAGGAACATTCGCTTTAATGATCCAAGCGGGGCGAAATGGCTTTCCACAACAAATACAGCCTATAAATTTTATTGTCTCAATGTCGTTTAATTCGCAACAGGATGCCTTTGGAGATGGAAGAGAAACTTTCAAAACAAGATTGATTCCGAAAAAGCCATTTGCTACTGAGAGCACTTTATGGCCTAGGGTTAATCCCAAAGTAAGCTGAAATCTTTTCACTTTTTTAAACATTCTCTTCTATGATCTTCTATAGCCACCATTTTTTCATATAAGAGTGGGTGCGGCCATTTGTACATTTTATGGGTTTGGCTTCCGGTGTCATCCACGTCCAGCTATTTTTAGCTGTCATTTAGCTGCTTGATATTGCAAATTGGTGTGTCTTGCCATATTATTTTTATGTGTTATCTTAATTATGAACACATTGGTTTGTAGTGCAAACTGGTTTACCATTTACTGCACATTGTTATTCTTTTCATTATTTCCTTATAGTGGCTAATGAACTGGAAGTCTCGCCTATAAGCATACTTCTGCACTGAAAAAAAAAAGGTGGATAGATGCAAATCATGTCCTTAGCTAGCAACCAAAACCCACCATTTAAAATCAGGAGATACATGTTTAACAGTAGATGTTTTGTTCTGTCAAACTGTATCACACTTCATTAGGTCAAAAGGTCACTGACCTCACCACTGATGAAAAACAAAAGCAGAGCAGTCTGATACAAAACCTCAGCCAAGTCTCCAATGCTTCAGTGCTGCCTCAGCATGCCTGTAAAACTAAAATTCAAACCACCGCAATAACCTTTACAGAGAGTCCATTCTTTAATGTCACCATTGTTCCTTAGCAACTTTCTCAAAGCAGTGTTACAGGTATTTGAGCAGTGCTCTGCTGCAGTAGAGAGCGCCTGGCAACCAGCTATTTTGAGACAACGTTTAAAGAGGAGAGGAGAGGAGAGGAGAGGAGAGGAGAGGAGAGGAGAGGAGAGGAGAGGAGAGGACCTCAAGTATACTTGAGCAGAAAAATGTAAGCAAACACAATAGGTCACTGAATTGTAATTGTGCGTTCAAATGAATAGCACTTCTGCTGCAGACAGTTTTAACACAATACTGAGAAACTAAAGAGGAAGTCTGCAGGGGAGGGGCAGTCAACAAATGACTTCAAATAACTTTAGTGGACAAAAAAGGGAAAGTGTAACTTTCTATTTTTAGCTCTAAATGGTATATTTTAAATAATAAATACTATTTTTGCCTGTTTCAAAGTCAAATCAATAGCCCTGGGGCTTGTCATTAAAAAAAATAATAAATATATATATTTAAATAGTTAGAGCGTTAACAACAATTTTTTCCAGTTTAATGGTGTTACAAATATTTAACACAGGGGTGGGACTAGGGTTGGACACCCCACTCACAACAGCTGCCTCTGTCTCTTTTTTCTTGACCATAAGTGCATTTATTTAGTCGCAGAACGTCTTTAGGACCCATCAAAAAGGGAGACTTTTCAGACGCACACTCCAACTTGACTTCAGCGCCAGGCGCTAGTCAAATGAGCGTGGGAAAGGTAAAAGTGACGAGGGAGTCTCAGAACAACAGTAAACTGTCAGATGAGATGTTGTCAGGCCATATGTAAGTAAAAACTAATTTTCTGAATGAAATGAAACTATAAGCATGCGTTTTAGATCTGGTCACGTTTAGCAGCGGCAGCTCTTAAAGTAATAGCAGCCAAATAACTTAACACAGCAGCTTAAATAACAATTTCATAGATATCAAAGTAATATTTCAAAGACATCACCTTACCAAATAATCAAAATATACCATCTTTATGTTGTTTCTACATTAATTTGAAGATTGAATGTGAAATTATTTCAATATAAAAGTATATTTAAACACTAATGGTAGGTGGTATTAATCACGATTAATTGTGATTAATTTCAGAAAAAAATGGGATTAATTAGTTTAGCTTTTTTAATTGATAGACAGCACTACTTTAAATCAATATGAGATTATTATGTGTACATGATAATTATTTCTGATCTCAAAAATCCTAGAAACATTAATAAAAAATCAGATTTCCCTTTTCAGACCAAACAAATTTGACCCTGGACCACAAAACCAGTCACAACCAGACATTTTTTAAAATTGAGATTTACTCATCATCTGAAAGCTAAATAAATAAGCTATCCATTGGTGTATGGTTTGTTAGAATACGACTATTTTAAAATCTGGAATCTGAGCATTTCAGATTCTTAGCAATGCATATTACTCATCAAAAATTAACTTTTAATATATTTATGGTAGGAAATTTACAAAATATCCTCATGGAACATGATCTTTACTTAATATCCTAACGATTTTTGGCATAAAAGGAAAATCAATAATTTTGACCCATACAATGCATTTTTTGCTATTGCTACAAACATATCCTTGCTACATGTGACTGGTTTTGTGGCCCAAGGTCACAAAAGGCAAAATTACTACCCCAAAAAAAAATACTGTGCATGTGTCTCACTCTTTGTTCTTATTTAATCTTATGGAAATAATATTTGACTCCCAGTGGTCTCCAAAAAGCCCCAGCGGTGTCAATCAAGAAGCTATCTCACTGATCATGCCCCCAGATGAACCGACTGTTAATTTAGAGCACGCCCACTTGAGTCCACTGGGAGGTTGTTCTGTCTCTGAATAAAGACGAGGGATAATTATAACAACACTAAACAAAAGAGACCAGGTCAATACGATTTTGTAAAACAGCCAAGTCAAAACTGACCTGCAGGGGTCAACTGATTCTGATCTACCCTACAATAATCAAAACCATCTTCAACCTGTCTGATTCACACACTGCAAATCACACAGCTATAAATAGGTTGCAAACAGGTGGAGTGTCATCATGCTAATTGTCACAAAGATGTGAACCAAAATGATTGTGATGTTCATTTAAATGATAACAACTGCATATCCAGATCCAATTAGGCGGGGAAAGACAGAAGCAGTTGAGTTTGAATGCCACATTAAACCAAAAGCGAACCCCAGAGAGCTGTGTGTTTATGAGTAATGATGAAAATGGAAAGGCAAGGAGAATCTGGGTCCATCTGTGATTGTCGTAAGGACGCGTCCCGTGGGCTGATGGGATAGAGGAGGGCATGAAACATCAGAGCACTGACAGGAGCGCTCTGGCGAGTTTAGTGAGAGATGTGGGGGTGAGCCATCTGTTTAAAAGACCTAAAAGCAGCGAGATGGAGAAAGGAATGAGAGGCAATTACCTGAAGCATCAGGAGGGACAGGTGTCTCGTAGCCGCTCCACCCAGGAAAGAGTAATGAAGTGCTGATGAATGGAGAGCACGCAGAGACTAAATATTCACACTAAATGGACAGATTTGAGCTCTCTTCTCAAACAAAGCTGTTAGGTTGACAACACGGACACATCAACCGTCCCACTGCAAGGACACAAAGGACTGAGACTCTCCGTTCCAATTAAAGGCACCTTAAGCTTGACAGGCCAGAGAGATATATTACAGCCAGAGGTGAAAGTTCAATGTATGTGCTATTGAAAGATTAAAAATGCTTTCCATCGTTCAGCTCTAAAGCTTAGAAGCATCCGTCTCTCTTCATTCAAACGGAGGTGGACGATTTGCATGTATGGTGTACTGACATCGAGCTGCCTACTTCAATATATTATAATGCGCTGCTTGCTCTTAATGGAGAATCAATGACGGGACAAGCCCGTCACCTTCGAGTCGACGCAAACGCAATTTACACATTGACATGTGGAGGGTGTGTGTGATTGATTCTGACTGCTTGAGGGTTTTAATATTGTTTTCCGTGCGCTCATTGACTCTCACTCACCGTATTCCGCATTATCCATTAAAGCTCACCGTCTGGCAAAGGCTTAATCTCGCTGTCTACGCCCCTCCCTTTGAGACTTTAAAGCGCTCTCATCATCTTGCCGCTCCTTTCTTTTTTCTGACCGAGGCATTGGAAATGTCCAGACACGCTTGCTGAGCTGTAGTTAACCGGAACTATTGGATTGGAAGCGTTTCAATGGTCGAACATGTGCTTTGCACCTGTAAATACTTTATGAAGTCCAATCAATTCATGTAACTGAAACGATCAACATTAAGGAAATTGTCTTCTCTTTAATATTAAAGCACTTTTTATAATTATTAAAACTGTACTGATAAGGGAGAACCCATATCCAATATAAACATCAGACATCAAGCTCAATTGAAACTCAAGCTGAAGAAACAGAATTAACAATAAGCTTCTATCATGGAGGTCAGAGCATTGACTAAACTGCCATAGTGATATAAAGATCAGGGTTCAGTTGTTCTTAAGGACATCACATTTTCTCCAATACTTGGATGACCGTCAGAGCAAAGTCAGCATAAGGGTGCTTACGCACTAGAGAAAGCTCTGACAGAGCATTTGACAGTTAGAAATGTACAAGATGCCTTTTAAGTGTGTGGAAAGTCTGACATTGAGCAGGAATTAAATTTTTTTTCATATCCAAGGGGAGTATCATATTTGGATCCTAGGCTCCAGAGATTGAAAACCCTGGCTAGATGGTACTGTGAATAGTTAGCGATCTTTCCCACACAACTCAATTCTAAATCTTTATTTTTTTCCAAATTGTATTTTTTTTTTCTTCCAAATTCGTTAAATTTTTCTGAATTCTGTTTTTTCTGTTTTCATTTTCCTAGACTCTGTTTTAATGGTTAAATTAAAAAAAATAAACAAAAGGCATGTCTAATTAATTGAAATTATGAAACTTACAGAATTTAGCAGCATTTTATTAAAAGTTCAACAAAAATGACATTTTAAGACCCTATAAAATATTTTTTTTTTATTCAGTTTTGTTTTTTACCAAATTCTGTGTTTTCCATTCATTTCTGGATTCCATTTGAAAGGTTTCATTAAATTGTAATAATCAAAAGCATCTCTAATTAGTTGATTTTATTAAAAAATAATAAATATTCCTTATAAAATAATGATTCAACAATAATTGTATTATTATTAGTAGTACAATCCTTACATCAAGTAATGTTTTACTGTCACATTTTCTTCAAGTTAAACCAAATTTTTAGTTTGAGTTTCAGTTTGTACGTGATATGATGATAGTTTCTCTCAAAATAAACGATAAAATGCTCATGAAGTGACTCTCAGAGCAGTTATAGAAATTAAGTTTACGTTCATGTACTTATGTATTTAGGCGGCAGAGGCAGAAAACAAGCTTCACACATGCTTCAGTATGTATGTAGTAAAAGAAACTGTGTGTCTGCGTCATTCATTCACACAGTGACACAGAGCAGTGTTAATTTTGTTATAGAATAATTTTCATAATTTTTTTCAACATTTTTTCACAGACGATAATGAAACAAAAACTTGTTTTGAATAACAAAAGCTATGATGAAAATCTATTGACATTTTCTCACACAGCGCATGAGTACTTTCACGTCTCATGAATGGAGAAATACACACAAAAAGATGTAGAATTGTCCATTTTTATGAGTATTCACGTAAACACACTTGGTTTACTTCTTATGTGAGCGTAAACAGTTCAGAGAATTTTGGACGTGTATCAGTACATTGCATCTGTGCATTAGGTTTTAAAGGGACAGCAGCCTAATTTATTTGCTATTGTCCATGGCATTGATGTTAGTCAAGCAACAAACGAGAGAAAATCACTCACTGCTCTTTACTGAATCATCTAGTAGCCCTAATAAAGAATAATCAAAATGTATTTATATAAATAAATATGAATTAAACTGAAATGAATTGAAAAGAAGATCATGTTCTTGTTTCTTCATGAGAAGTGGTTTCATTTAGTTTTAATATAAAGGCATGTTGCGTCTCACAGCAGTTAAATCTGTGTCTATGATGATAAAATCTTAATATCAAACCTATAAAATGAGTTTGGTCATTTTAGAAAAATGCTTAATAACTGCATTAACCCGTTAGATTTCAGCCGAAATATTATGATATTTAGTTGACAAACTAAAACAATTCAGATGACTAAAATATGACTAAAACTAAATGGCATTTCAGTCAAAAGACTATGACTAAGACTAAATCAACATTTGCTGTCAAAATTAACACTGACAGAGAACATGCAGGATTCATATTCAAATAATATTTTGGCAGCTTAATATTCAGACACTAGTCAATATCGTGTTTCGATTTAAGTGTACTGACCTACTTTTGATTTATTCATCCAAAATTTAGCAAATTCTGTGACATTCTGCATTATACAGTTTTTATGACTGGACCGTGGAAATCATAGAGCTCTATAAATCACTATAAAAGCTGATCATCAGTCACCTAAAATGAGTTTCCTTAGAAACATGCATAAACACACACACAAGGCGACACAGATATGCACTGGCACACACAGGCACGCTTGTGCTGTGATCAAATGTGCATGTGAATATTCAAACACACAGTGAAGAAGATAAGACTAGGAGGAAGAAATCCACACAGGGCCGATTAGGCATTGCACACACTTTCATATTATCCCCGGCATTAATGGATTGTGTGTGAGAGGGCTGTAAGTAGTGGAACAAAGCTTATGCACAATAGCCTCACTTATGGGTTAATCTCCCATAAAAGTGCACACAACATTAATGTCATTCAGCTCTGGAGACTTAAACACGATGGTGTAAAAAGATTAATAGTCTCCTGCGCGCTCAGCAAAACCAACTTTCTCACCTTCCCAAAGTCCCTCACGTCGAAAAGATCGAAGGGATCAAACAGCTCGCTGTTCCTCAGGCCAAACTTATCGTGGCACACTTTCAGGAACGTTCGGATGTTCTTCAGACACAGAAACTGGAAAAGAAGAAGACAAATAAAGAAAGTCAGATCATTTTGTTTGTGATTGTAAAAGAAGTCTTTTTTTTAAATAACTACGCAAATAAAGAAATATTTCCAACAGCATTAAACACTGTCACTTCAAAGGCATGGAGAATTCTGACACCATCTCATTTTTGCAGCATGTGGAGCATATTTAATTTCCTGGAGCCTATTGACAGTCAGCTCATTTCCTTCTTCCTGTACCAGTGATTAAGCAAACAGTTATCACACACTGTGATTTGGATCCCCAGGCCCAGGCTTGGCTTAGATAAGCCAATGAACATCTGACGGATCGCCTCGGGCATGATCTAGCCCAGTCACTGTTCACTTACTAGCTTACAAACCTACAAACCACTCCTTCAGTCCTTAGGGTCACTAAAGCAAAACTAGATCCTATGTCATTGCGCAATTATTACCGTGATGCCAATATGACACAACGTTGGCTCCCGCTCCTTATTTGTTTCAGGGAGTTCATGCATAAACGTTCCTTGTAATGAGAATTTGTCTAATATAATTGACTTGAGCTGGGTGAAACCAATACAACCACACAAACAGGGACAAAACAATAACAACTTTGTCATTGTTTATTTCCACCCACCAAATGTCAATGAATCATGTCTCATGTTTAATTCATGTTTCCGATATAATTCAATTATGTGCATGGGTTCGCATTTCTATGGAGACAGCGGTGGAAACAAATACTGGTAGCCGTGTTCGCAACAGTACACTTAAGGCGAATTGTGCATTCGGTACTAGTAATGATTCAGGAGCGAAGGGGGCAGTAAACTAGAGATATTACAAGCATGCCACCATTATTCAGCAGGAATCACAACCCCTATTGTGAACACACCACTAGCAGCTCTGTTTCTTGTGCAAAGCGGGACAACGGAGGCCTATTTGTCACATTTAAAGCTAGTACAATGGAGATAACCTCCCTTAGAACACAAGCCGGATTAAATTCTCACAGCCGTGATGCCACTTGTAAAGTCTTAATGAGAGCTGTAAGACAACCCCAAGCGTGTCAGGATCAGCATTATGCTGGAAACACAAGAGTGTAGCTATGCCTTGTATGTGATACACAAGAAAATATCAGTTCATTTGTCAGAACAGATAAAGACGGCTAAGGATGAGTGAGAATATGATGTCAAGATAAGAGACAAAGAGAATCAGAAGACAAAAAGACCATGATAATTATACAAAAGAGCTATACATCATTATATACACTGCCATTTAAAAGTTTGGGATCAGTAAGATTTTAAATGCTTTTTAAAGAAGATTCTTATGCACATCAAGGCTGCATTTATTGGTTAAAAAAACAGTAATATTGTGAAATATTGTTATATTCACTTCTATATGAATATGTTATTATTAGTGGTGGGCATAGATTAATTTTTTTAATCTAGATTAATCTAGATTAAATCTTGAAATTAATCTAGATTAATCTAGATTAAAATGGCTAATTTGAATTCTGCTGAAGACATTCAGAATATGTGTACTACCCAAATAATGACTAAAATTAAGTCTTTGAGAACGGGTTTCTCAAGCCAGGTGGCGCATTAGACCAGGCGCTCATCTCCTGTTTCCAAAATGCATTACAAACTGCTTGACAATTGCATTTACAACACAATTAACTATACAAACTTGTGTAACCAAGTACTTCTGCGCAAAAGGCTGTACGACGTGCGCGTTCCCGTAAAATACACAGGCGCGCGGGTATGGATAGCCTATCTGCGTGCATAGTCTTCCAATAACTGCGTTGCTTTTAGAAGCGTCAATTCAGTTGTTGCATATAGTTTAATGTCTTTATTTCGGGATTATCAAAGTAAATTATAACTCAAACTTGAGATTTTACAGGGGCACAGCAGATTTTCACTGGGGCACGTGCCCCAGTAAAAAGGGTCTAGCAACGCACACACCTGCCCTGAAGCGGCTTCATAACTGCATCCATATTTGCACGTCTCATTTGATGTGGTAATTTCACAGAAGTTGAAGACTTGTTCTCGCCCCCTACAGTGCAATTCAACTAGATATACGTCATCCGCGCTAAAATATCAAGGTGAAAGTCATCATATCTTGCGTAGTTTAGACCCAGCTCCCAACCCAACTTTGAGAATAGATTAACGGCGATATTTTTTTTATCGCGCGATATGAGTCTCATGTTAACGCAGCACGTTAACGCCGATAACGGCCCACCACTAGTTATTATATTATAATTTTTTTATTAGTTATGCTGCTTAATATTTTTTTGGAACTTGTGATACTTTTCAGGATTCTTTGATGAACAGAATGTTAAAAAGAACATTTATTATAAAACAGAAATCTTTTGTAACAATATACACCACTGTTGAAAATTGAGGTAAGTAATTTTTTTTTTCTTTCTTTGTTTGACAGAAATTAATAATTAATTTGAACTGATTAAAAAGTGATAGCAAATACATATTGTTAGAAAAAAAATCACTTTTAAAATAAATGGTGTTCATTTTACCTTTTTTTTCCATCACAGAATCCTGAAAAAGTATCACAGGTGTCAAAAACAATTAAGCAGCACAACTGTTTTCAACAATGATAATAAATCAGCATATTAGACAGATTCCTGAAGGACAATGTGACACTGAAGACTGGAGTAATGTCTGATGAAAATTCAGCTTTGCATCGCAGAAATAAATTCTATTTTACAGTATATTAAAACAGAAAACCACTATTTTAAATTTCAATAATATTTCACAAACAGTTTTTTCTGAATTTTTAATCAAATAAACGCAGCCTTGAGCAAAAAAAAAAAGTCTTCTTTAAAAATAAAAAATAAAAATCTTACAGATCCCAAACTTTTGAACGTCTGAATAAATAAGCTTTCCATTGATGTATGGTTTGTTAGGATAGAACAATATTTGGCCGAGATACAAATATTTGAAAATCTAAAAAAAAAAATACTGAGAAAATTGCCTTTAAAGTCCAAAGGAAGTTCTTAGCAATGCATATTACTAATCAAAAAATTAAGTTTTTATGTATTCACGGTAGGAAATGTACAAAATATCTTCATAGAACATGATCTTTATTTAATATCATAATGATTTTTGCCATAAAAGAAAAAAAATCAATCATTTCAACCCATACAATGTATTTTTGGCTATTGCTACAAATATACCCATGCTACTTAAGACTGGTTTTGTGGTCCAGGGTCACATATAAATATATATATTTGCACTTTAGTTAACTAGATTAAATTCAGATCCCATTTTAGTCTAAGCAAATTTCACTAAAATTAATCAATATGAAATTAAATATGTATGATATGAAAACACTGGAAACACATCTTAAACAAAAAAATGACCACTTGGTAAAAGTGCCTAGCCAGCACCACTAAAACAGCACACCCAACAAAAATGTGGGAAGTTTATTGTTCTCATTTCGTATTCCCAGGTGCTACCGAAAATGTCCCCTATAAAGACTCTATACTATACTAGACATTCTGGTGTGCAGTAACTTGCTATTGGAGCAGACAGTGGTGTCTTAAAAGAGATGCTTCAGTAATTTCTCCCTCTCCACCTTTTTCCCCTCTCTCTCAGACCAATAGTTCAGTCTGTTCTGAACCCACTAACCGTTAAAAACACACTCTGGCTTTTAAAGTATGAATTTTCCACCCTGTTTAGCTGCATCCAGCTCAGATGAATAGGCTACTGTTTCTTCATGCTAATCACGCCTTTCCTACGTCTTTCAATTGCTTACGGGAAGAGCAAAGGTATCGCTTTTGGCTGTGCAGTGTCATAGCAGGGGTTTGAGCAAATCTAACGCTCAGAGTGCACGCCTCAACCCCAGGCTATGTTCATGTGGCTGTTGCTCTCTTTGCATTAAGATTCTAGTGATGACTACATGAAAAGATCAGAGCACCACCTGTCTCATTCAGCACTAGTACTCAAATTCTGCTTTTTTCAATGAAAACCAAATAAGAGATGGAAAGACAGCTCCTGGATAAACAGCTAGGGGAAGAAACCAGGTTACAAAGAGCTGTCATTCCTCAACACTCTCATCCCTCAGGAACGGGTACACACAGAGGGAATAAAGAATTACCCTTTCCGCCTCATGTGCACCGCCCTCGCAGGATGAGTCTTCCAAACTGTGAGAGCATCCACTAATAAACTAAGGGTGTGTTCACACTTGTCATATTAGGTTCGATTAAAATGAACTCTGGTGCGATTGCTCTGTTAGTGCGGTTCATTTGAGTAAGTGTGAACGCTGCCATCCGAACCCTGGGGCGCACCAAACAAATGAACTCTGATGTGGTTCAAATCAAATATGAATGCAACATGGAGCAAATACTTCTAAATGAACCAAAAACAGGAAGTAGTGACAAGATGTGACGCTATGCGACATGATTTCACAAAGGGAACAACCGGTCTTGTATGAGCTCTTTCTGAGTTCGCAGGTGGTGAAAATAAAACAATATGCATGCAACAATGAGCGTGCTTAGTCCAGCAGACTGCACTGCGTGTATTCGACTTAAAGCGGCAATTAGTAGACCAATCAGTGAATGGCTACTTTGATGTCATACACCCACAGAGCCGCTTTAAGTCGAACGCACCTTTTCTTTTTGTATGAAATGTTCGGTGAGCTCAGTCACAAAATATACGTCATTCAAACCGACCAATCAGGTTGTGAATGTATCACTATGCCTTTAGGTTCAGTATCTTTAAGTTCGCTGTCAAAAATGCCAGTGTGTACGCTAAGTGGACCAGGACCAAATGTATCAGTTTCCTTTTTGATTCGGACCAAATGAACCAAACGAACCGAACAACAAGTGTGAACACACCCTAAATCAGTAAATCAACTAAATCTTTTTTAAGCAGAGCAGAAAGAAAGACAAAGCAGCAATAAAGTCCTAAGGGAAGATTGTACTGTCTACAAAGCAGAAAAAAGAAAGTGAGACCAGAGCAAGTGAGTATCACTCCCCATAGGGGAATGAGGAGCACAGATCAATTCAGCCAATGATTCGCTTCAAAAGCATGAGTGAAGAAGTCAAAGAGTCAAACAATCTGTCAAGCAGTTGGGCGCTTTGAGCCTTGAAGCAGTGACTCAAAAAGACAGTCAGTCAGGAAGAAGGCAGGCACAGAAGCAGACAGCCAGTCAGCGGGTGAAGCACTGGAGTCTAGACTGTGGCGAGACAGCAGTCAGAGAATCTGCTGTATCTATGGCATTAATCCTTAGAGTAAAAGGCATAAAAGATGTGAGCAAACAGTCAAAACAACAAACCACATAAATGGCCGGATGGTTTCAACAGAGGGCACTGAGCACTGGCTAAGATGTGGAATCCAGGTGCAAGGGCAGCACAAATATCTTTGAAAGGAAACTGGCAAAGGGTCGATCCCGAGCCGAGTGGGGATGTGAGGGGCGCCGCCCTCATTGACAGCCATGGCAGTGGCATTTTGTCAAGCGCTCTGATCCTTTGTCTCGCTCACAGGGAGAAAGCTCCCACTAGAGCACGGCGCCCAGGACAGGTCAAGAAAGAGCGAGGGAATGAAAAGCAAAAGAGTAAACACAGAGGCAAACACACCTCTGAAGAGCTGATGAGGCTGTGGCTGATTAGCTCAAATCTCCTGCAGGATTTCCAGGGTCGCACAGATGTTAAAACCTCTCCGGAGAAAAACCTGACTTCGACTAATTGGAGAGGCAGACACTAAATGAATAATGTATGCTGCTATGCAAATGATAATCTGATAGGATTATCCAAAAGGCCCAATTTATCACAGAAACCCCTCTAAGTCATGATCAAATCAAATACGGCATGCCTCGTAAGAATCCCATCTGCCCGTGTAAAACCATAAAAGAATGCAGAAAACTGCTGAGTTGCCTTCAAAACGCACCATTTGGGCTAATGATGAAAATCTATTCAAAAACCAATAGCCATTTTTTAAATCAGTCCAAGAACCAGACCGATTCACACAAGTCCACTGAGAGACATGTCCCTCTGAATAGATCCTCTTCCAGCTGAACCAGAGGAATCCTCCACAGAGGAACAAAGACTAGCCTCACAAATAGTGGAAAATGGCAAGCCCTTTACATTCAGAAGCATTCACAAAATAAATGGCCCGACCTGGCAAGATAAAGGGAACCGTGTATCAACATGTCCACTGTCAGAGCTCTGGTACAGCACTGTGAGAAGACAATGGGAGCTCTTCAGTGCCCCAGAGCACTATCTGGACTCATCGGTCCAGATTCCCTTCAACTGAGTCAAGAGAATGAATGGATGCCCGACGGTCTGATCTGGTGGAAGATGGGGGCACAAAAACAAAGGAAGTCAAAATCTTTTATTATCTGACCTGATTTTCTGTTTTCTGTTCCCAAATTTCAGAATCGCAAATCCCTTTTCTTTTTAGTCTCTCAAGCATTTATAAAAAATGTATGCTTAAGCACCAGGGAGGGTGTTTTACTCCTGTTTCTGTTTGTTTGTTTATTTTTTTTATGCACTCGCTTGTTGCCAGGCTACACATTTGCTGCCTGAGAAGTCTGTTCAAATCAATTCAATTCTCACAATGTAGAAATACAGATTGTGAAACTAGGATGAAACCATCTTGCCAGAGGATCTTAACTCAGCTTTTGTTCTTCTGGAGCATGAACATCTTACAGAAGTTAAATCTGATCCCTGAATTGAAGAAAGAAGCAGTGTCCTGCTTAGGAAGTAGACAGTGCTGCATAAACCTTGTATGACTTCAGGGCTGTCCATTTTCGAATACAGTGCCTTGCAAAAGTATTAATACCCCTTAATTTTTTTTCTTCACATTTTATGTTGTTGCATTATGTTAAACTGCTTTAAATTATTTTTTTTCCACGTCAATCTACACTCCATACAACAAAACGGCAAAGCAAAAAATGCCACTTTTTAACTTTGCAAGTCAAAAAAAAAAAAAAACCTGAATGATTCCATTGCATAAGCATTCATACCTTATCTGGGACAGTTGAAATTTATCTTGTAGATTTGCTTGTAGATGTTACTAGACTTCAAGTGAAGTTAACCTGTGGCAAATTCAATTAAATGGGTACGATTTGGAAAGGCAATAAAAGGTCTAACAGCTGAAAATGTATATCAGAGCAAAAACCAAGCCCTGAGGTAAAAAAAAGGAATTCTGCTGCATTGAAAGTTCACAGTAGCATGTAGTCTCTGTTACTCTTAATGGAAGAAGTTTGAAACAGCCACAACTCTTCCTAAAGCTGACCTCCTGGCCAAACTGAGCAATTGATAGAGAATGGCCTTGGCTATAGAGGTGACCAAGAACCTGATGGTCACTCTAGTTGAGCTCCATAATCATATATGCAGATGGTAGAAACATACAGAAGGACAAACATCTCTGCAACACTCCATCGATCTGGGCTTTATGGTGGTGTGACAAGACTCGATCATCTCCTCAGTGAAGACACATGAAAACACACTTGGAATTTGCAAAAAAGCAAACAAGATTCTCTGGTCTGATGAATCTCAATTCTAAGCATCATGTTTGAAGGAAACCAGGCTCTGCTCATCACCTACAGAGTACCACCCCAAAAGTAATGTGTGATGGTAGCAGCCTCATGATGTGGGGCTGTTTTTTAGTAGCAAGGACTGAGGGACTCAGAGTAGAAGAAAAGCTCAATGGAACAAAATATTGAGGCCCAGTCCAGAGCATTCAGAACCTCAGACTGGGCAGAAGGTTCACCTTCTAACAGGATAATGATCCTAAGCACACAGCAAGAGTGTCTTACAGACAACTCTGTGAATGTCCTTGAGTGGCCCAGCCAGAGCCTGGGCTTGAACCCAATCAAAGACTTCTGGAGAAACCTGAAAATGTTTGCCAGACCCCATTCAAGCTGACAGAGTTTGAAAGGTGAAGAGGTGAGGTGAAATGGCAGATACTTGCCAAATATTGATGTGCAAATCGTGTTGCATCAGACCCAAACAGGCTGTAAAGGTGCTTCAACTAAGTACTGAGTTAAGAGTATGAATACTTATGCAATGTACTTGTGAATACTTTCACAAGGCACTGTAACTTTAGATTTATTACAGATTAGCACCATAACATGCTCTATTCTGGGCATCCAGCAAATCACACCGAGGTAGAGCTGTAGACACTGGGCAAAGGCCAACTGAGTAATCGGTGGATTAAGTAGCCGGCAAACACATCAGACGCAGGGCTGATGAATGTGGAGAGAAGGGCTGCGGAGAATCACAGACTACATCCGATCAATGGTGAGGTTATTTATGATGCCAGGGCGGGGAGCTAGGAGCCACATCCATTTTCCGCACTCCATTTCTCTCTTTCGGCAGTGGTTCCTCATATCTGTGATTTAGACCCGGCTATAGGTTCTCATTCTTCTTCCAGAAGACATCTTGGGCACATCCTAAGAAGCTAGGCTCGGTTTCTTGTGTTGTTTACTTGGGAAATGGATGCTTCTGTTTATTCAAATGCAAAGTGGCATTAGCATTGGAAACGCTCATTTGAAATAACCATACAAAGTAGCACGGCCAAATGTTTTTAACGGAGCAAGTGTTCTGTAAACATCATCTTGTACTTCCCTTGCTGTGCGGGCAGTTGCCCATTACATGCCTTAAAAATGCATAACCGAAGGGCACGCATAAAGAGAAAGCATCACTCTGCCGCATCTGTGCCATCAGCGACAGAAGCCTCTTTAGAAACAGCCAATCCAATTACAGCGGCAAAATCATTCTACAACCATGAAACGGTTTGAGTGGGCGTGTCAGGTTGATGGTAGCTACAAAATATGGGTTTGCTGTGATGACAGCGACAAAAAAAAAAACAATCAGTCCTTATTTTAGATTTACAAGATTAATGCTCTGGTCTAAAATCTAGCAAGTTGCTTTTCTAATGCCAACTCTGGCAAAAATCTTCTCAAAAACCTCTGAACAGTTTATAAAGATTCATTTTTTTTTAATACTCTGAGGAAGAAATACTCGGGTGGGAAAAAAATTAAATGGAATGATTTAAAATTAGTTCTCAATTCCCAAACATTATCTTAGAAGACTGCATAATTTCCCTGCCTACTTATAAGTAGTCTTGCCAAGCCAGACGGCAGAAGCTCTGGGAACCATGGATACTTTGAATGGCCAAGAACTACCAAAGAGGCCATATGACTAACAGGTAAAGTAACCAATCACGTTTGTTTTGTGCCGTGCCATGTTTTGGAGCATGGAAATGTCCCCTCAATAACAGACTGGTGTGCAACCAGTAAATCATTCATTCATGAAATCTCACAACTTCCGGAAGAGTTTATGCCATGAACCTCGCATACTAAGAATGCAGCATTTAGTCGATCTTGATGAAAATCCTGTAGAATTCAACCAATCAGAGGACGACTTTGAATCTGCTTAAGTGTTTCCAGTTATATTTGCCATATGCATCAGACATTCACCCAGCGGTCCGTGGACGTAACGTCTGAGGCGTATCCACCTTTTTCTTTAACACGGAAGTAAGCCTATGGGTGAGACTTCCGGTTTATTAGCCGCTATAGGGAAATAACGAGAAAAATAACAACGTGCAATAAACGGTCAAACTGTTTTTTATCACAAACCAGTTTGCTCATAATTAAGATAATATGGTAAGACACACAAATTTGCAATATCGTTCAGCAAAATTAGCCATTTTGGGACTAGAAGCCAGACCCATAAAATTTACAATTGGCCGCTCTTTTGATAAGAAAATATTCAAAAAGGCAGTCTTTGCACCTTTATTGGCACACACAATAATCAGCACTGCAAACTTTTTATTGCATTTCTAACAAGAAATGTACTGCAAGTATAATTGTAAGTAGTTTTTTTTTACACAAATAAAAGCAGTTCAGCAGAGCAGCTTGAGGAGTTTGTGTCTGGTTCTGGGAGCAGCTGCTGGCTCTCAACACTTAGCTGCCATTATCTCAGAGCTAGCTAATGTCATTAACATAGAAAATGGCCTCTTAATCACTCAGTTGATTCCATGGCTTCTGTGCATGTCATCATTTAAATAATAATCTTCACACCCCGAGTAAGTCACCACTCAATCACCAGAGACAACATCTATACAATGACAAACAGCCTGTTTATAGGTAAGACATAAGCAAAGCGAGAGCCACAGATGAGAATATTTACCCAAACAAACAGAAACAAATTGAAAAACATACAAATTAATTTTGGATGAGAGTGAATATTATAATCTTTCAGAAACTGTTCACCCCCCCCAAAAAAGTGTAGTTAACCTTTCATTTTTATTTCAAAAAGAGCAATTCTAACATTCTTCTAAATATCTTCTTTTGCGTTTCACAGAAAACAACTAAGTTAACCACCTTTTTCTTCAATGCAGAAGTAAGCTTATGGGTGAGACTTGCAGTTCAAAAGCTGCTGTAGGGAAATAACAAGAATAACAACGTGCAGTAAACGGTAAAACTGTTTGCGCTACAAGCCAGTTCATAATTAAAATAATATCACATAACACCAATTTGCAATATCAAGCAGTAAAATTACCTGATTTGTACAGCTAAAAATAGCTGGACACGAATAAGACCGGAACGCAGAACCATAAAATTGACAAATGCCCGTGCCCACTCTTACGTGAAGAAAAGGTGGATATGGATTTGGAACGAGTTAATGAAAAAAATATATATTGTGGCTGACCTATTTCTTTAACTCTTTTGAGAATGAATCTGATTCTGTTGATGACAGGAATTAAACAGCACATATTTTACATCCACCTCACTGCATTTGAAACGCTGCAAAAATACTCCCAATTGTGAAGCAAAGGAGCCTAGAGGAAAGATTATCCTTGGTATATATCTTCATAGAGATCCCACTGAATATTTCAATGCAAACTCTTAAATCTAGAACAGCCTGTCCATATCCTGAAAACACTTATTTTAGCATAAATCTAGGCACATGTGTGGGCAGCTCAACTTTGTAGCACTTGCCTAAGTTCTTGGATGTTCTTTGCAGTACTGAGTCATTTTGGCATTCAGTAGACAGCATTTTAAAAGTGCATGTGTGACCCATTTACATTTCATCTATAAGCCAATGACTAATTACACAAAATAATATTTATAATTACAAAAATATATAATAATAATAATATATTATAATATTTGTAACAATTATTAATTACAACATATTACATTATATTACACGACCAGTCAAAAGTTTTCAAACAGTACGATTTTTAATGTTTTTTAAAGTCAGTTCTGCTCACCAAGCCTGCATTTATTTGATCCAAAATATAGCAAAATAGAACATTTTTGAAATTCTTTTACAAATTAAAATAACTGTTTTCTCTTTTAATATATTTTAAATTGCAATTTATTCCTGAGATTTCACTGCTGAATTTCAGCATGATTTCTCAAGTCACATGATCCTTCACAAATCATTCTAATTTTCTGATTTGCTGCTCTAAAAACATTTATTAGTAGTAGTAGAGTAGTAGTAGTAGTAGTAAAGTAGAACTTTTTTCAGGTTTCTTTGATGAATAGAAAGTTTTGAAGAACAGCATTTGTCTGAAAGAGAAATCTTTTGTAACATTATAAATATCTTTATCATCACTTGAGCAATTTAAAGCATCCTTTCAAAATAAAAGTATTCCTTTCTATAATTTCAGTATTTATACTGACTCCAAGCTTTTAAATGGTATAGTGTATGTTACAAAAGCTTTTTATTTCAGATAAATGCTGATCTTTGGATCTTTCTATTCATCAAAGAATCCTGAACAACTTTTTAAAAAATTGATAATAATAAATGTTTCTTGAACAGCAAATCATCATATTAGAATGATTTCTGAAGGATCATGTGGCACTGAAGACTGGCGTAACGATGCTGAAAATTTAGCTTTGATCACCAGATCACATTTTAAAATATATTCAAATAGAACATAGTTATTCTGAATAATAAAAATATTTCACAATATTACTGCTTTTGCTGTACCTTGGATGAAATAAATGCAGGTTTGGTGAGCTAAAAACATTAAAAATCGTACTGTTTTTGAGTAGTACTGTATATTATATAAAACCCCCACTCAAAATACATGGTCCCAATATCCTGTTTAAGACACACTTCCTGTTTACACATGCATTGGAATTTGGTTCGAGAGATTTTTGGCAGCAGCCGCTGGAATTAACAGCAGGAGATAACAGCAGCCAGGGAAAGACTTCACAATAGGCTGGGCGGCCCTGAGACACCTCTCAGCGGTGCAGGTTTATCTTCTCTCTACGTGACAACAACAAACAATCTCTCCTAAAAGCTGCCAAAACAAAACATATCGTCTCTTCTCCACTCCTTTTCATTACGGCACAAGTGTAATTTAATTAACTCCCGATAAATCTTTGACATTCTTCAGTAATAACAAGCAAATCCGACGAGTCTGGAGCAAAGCCACGCGCTGCAGCTGAAAGTGCTTGACGCTGGAAAGAAAAAGACTGTAGGAGAGAGAGAAGGCTTTGTCAGAGGGATGTGGAAAAGAGGAGCATGAGCTAGCAGGATCAAAAAGGCACTCCCTATCACTGATCTCACTTGAGGAAGGCAGGAGGTGGGGGAGAGAGTAGGGATCACAGTCTCGCTTTGGCTTCTGCTCACCGGATGCGTTCGCGCTTTCATCAGAAGGCTGCAGATCCAGCCAGGGGCTGGTGAGGAGGATCAGAGCTGCAGCCACACATACAGACCCAGACAGAGAGCCTGGAGCCTGAGAGAAGAGTGTTTTGCTCTTCTAACACTGAAGCTCAATTAGGACAAGCAGCCAGACTAAAAGAGAATGTTTTAATGTGAAACGCTGTGATGGTAGAGTTGGAAATGCTAATGATTCGACGCCCTTAGGAGACGCGATGTTAAACTGAAGTGCCAATCCTTTAGTTGTGTTCCACCAACAGAGACGACAGACCGCAGCGTGTGTTAGATCCAATGAAAGTGACATTTCAAAATCTCTGGTAGCCCTTTGGGCAGGTACTCTTCAGATTTTGGTAGCCCGAAAATTTATTTAACTAGCCCAAATAAAAAAAGACCTTTTATTTTAATATAGAAAATATAGAAAATCAGATAGGAGTCTAAATGTCAATCAAAAATGTTTTCAATACACAAATATAAACAAATATCAATGAACTTTTTTTGGAAATAGGCTCATTCTCCAACTCCCCCCGAGTTAATAAGTTGAGTTTTACCGTTTTGAAATCCATTCAGCCGTTCTCCTGTTCTGGCGATATCACTTTTAGCATAGCTTAGCATAGATCATTGAATCCTATGAGACCAATAGCATCGCGTTCAAAAATGACCAACGAGTTTCAATATTTGTCCTATTTAAAACTTGACTCTTCTGTAGTTATATCGTGTACTAATACCAGCGGAAAATGCAAAGCTGCGATTTTCTAGGCCGATAAGATTAGGAACTACACTCCCATTCCGGCGTAATAGTCAAGGAAGTTTGCTGCCGTAATATGGACGCAGCAGGCGCAGTAATATCACACAGCACCTGAAATTAGTTCTCAGCTAGGTAACTTCCAACAAGGAACGCTCCCTGTGCATGCAGTTGGTCACGTTGTGCTGCGATATGCTGCGTGATATTACTGCGCCTGCTACGGCAGCAAACTTCCTTGACTATTACGCCGGAATGGGAGTGTAGTTCCTAATCTTATCAGCCTAGAAAATCACAGCTTTACATTTTCCGCTGGTCTTAGTACACGATATAACTGCAGAAGAGTCAAGTTTTAAATACAACAAATATGGAAACTCGTTGGTCATTTTTGAATGCGATGCTATTGGTCTAATAGGATTCAATGATCTATGCTAAGCTATGCTAAAAGTGATATCGCCAGAACAGGAAAACGGCTGAATGGATTTCAAAACGGTAAAACTCAACTTATTAACTCTGGGGGAGTTGGAGAATGAGCCCATTTCCAAAAAAAAGTGGAGTGTTCCTTTAAGAGCTGCACAAGTAAAATAAACAGTATGAGTAGGATTGGACAGTGTACAGTAGAATATTCAGCCATAAAATGGCATGATTTATAATTCAGATACAGGTTCACACAAAAACAAATTATCTTATACAATGGCATTTCAGCCTTTATACCATTACCATTTTAGAAAGCACATTAACTTCTTTCACATTTACAACTATGTGTTTGCTGCATAAAAACAGGGCGATAATTGCAATCATTTGACCATAAACAGCTGAAAAAAATGTGGAAATAAAAATTCATTCTCTGTCACGAGGGGGCGCTTTAGGAGCGCTGAAACACTACGGTTTCCCTAGTAACGGCTGTACACAAAGCAGCATTAACGTTGTTTTATCAGGCATGAAATGAAAATACCACCGACACGTTTCTGAGGACAGTCGGTTCCCTTCAGATACATTCATATAAAGACATCCGTGCAGCGTTTTGACTTTGAAACGTACAGCATGCGTATTTATTCAATGACATCATTGCCTTTTGAAGTTTATCCAGCCCTATCGCGATTTTCGTCTTTCCGTCCACAAATGTAAGACATCCTAAATTATAATTAAGACATTTCTTATACTATTTAACTTATTTAAAACTTTGTATGGCCTTAAATTTGATACAACTAAATTGAGGAGTTTAAGGACCTGCAGGAGCCCTATACTTTACGATAGCCCATTGGGCAGTCCGGTCAAACATTTTGGTAGCCCAACTGGAAAATACAATAGCCCCGGGACGTCGGGCTAGCGATTTTGCGAGCCCTGAATTTAGTGACATACCTAAAATAGGTGAAACATGCAAAATGGTATCAAAACACATGAACTCAAAAAGTGAGATGAGAGGAACATGGTAGGATCCTGGATGTTGATTATACGATGACACTGAGGGCACATGCGTGCCGGGTAAGTCTAAATCCAAGGGATTGTGCTTTGAGACGGTGCGTGTGAATTTATCTGCAATGAGCAGTCACTAGTCGGACAGAGCTGGCAGCACATTGGCATGCCTTTAAAAATAAAGAGGAAGGGCATGGGGGAGAAAAAGGAAAAAAAGAAAAAGATGTCACTCTAGATTTAGCCTAGTTTCCAACATGCCCATTAATTTCAAAGCAGATGGTAAAAAAAGAAGAGAGGAGAAAAAAAAAGCTTTGCCTAAGCCAGAGTAAGCCAGAGCTGAGCACCAAACAAGCAAACGCAAGCTTTAGATGAAAAGAGAGAAAAAATGTGATAAATTCTGAATGAGATTTTAGTTCTGCTAATAAAAAGCTAAATTATTTTATGATGACCACGAGCATGGCAACATTGTTGCTGGTCAGCGGAGATTACATGTTACCATAACAAGTTTGATTACAGGGAAAGGAGGTTCATGGGAGGAACCACACAGGCCAGAAAAGTAAGAGTAAGATGAGAGAGCAAAATAGGAGAATATTGGCACACTTCAACTAGCCCAAACACGCCAAGAGAGCTCCCCTGGAACTATGACATACTAAATAAAGAAGGAAAGCTTATCCCATCCACACATCATATAACTCGTAACAGCAGACAGGTTTTCAACATCTCCCGAGCGTTTCCACTTTACGCAGTGTTTTGTCATCGCCTAAATGCAGTTCACTTTATGCCAGAGGCACAACTCGTGCATTTCAGGCCGTCCCTCAGGGATTGTTGGGAATGATCCTAATAAGACGAAAACAGCAAACAAGCTTTTTAAGCTTTAGCCAATTTGAAAGCAAGGGTGCCCATTCTCAAGTTTCTTACACAAGTAGAGTACTTAAACACTTAACTCATCCAAAAATCTGTCATCATTTAATCTCACGTTGATCCAAAACGGTGTGACTTTCTTTCTTCTGTGAAAGACAAAGGAAATTTGGCAGACTGTTCAAGCAGTTTTTTAATATAATGAAACAAATCTACAATGACACTATCAAGCTCCAAAAATGACATAACCGACATAAAAGGGTGTTATATTATATAAGTCTTCCGAAGCCAAACAATAATGAGACGAGTAGATCAAAATAGGAAAGATTTACAGCAAACAACAACTCAGAGTTTGGCTTGTTTTAAGACCACACAAAGTTTCAATAGACTTAGACCCTGTGCCTTTTTAGAGCTTGACAGTATCCTTCCCCATTCACTCTCAATATACAACATGAAGGTTGTAGTCAAAAGTTTACATACACCTTGCAAAATATACAACATGTTAATTATTTGACCAAAATAAGAGGGATCATACAAAATGCATGTTATTTTTTTATTTAGTACTGACCTGAATAATATATTTCACATAAAAGATGTTTACATATAGTCCAGAAGAGAAAATAAAAGTTGAATTTATAAAAATGACCCCGTTTAAATACACTTGATTTTTAACACTGTGTTGTTAACTGAAGCTGTTTTTTTGTTTGTTTGGTTTTTTTTGTTTAGTGATAGTTGTTCATGAGTCCCTTGTTGGTCATGAACAGTTAAACTGCCAGCTGTTCTTCAGAAAAATCCTTCAGGTCCCATACATTCTGTTTCTTCTAGCATTGTTGTGTATTTAAACCCTTTTCAACAATGACAACAATGACAATGTATAATTTGAGATCCATCTTTTCACACTGAGGACAACTGAGGGACTCATATGCAACTATTACAAAAGGTTTAAACACTCACAGATCTTTCAGAAATAAAACACAACGCAAGGGGATGAAAACTTTAAATACTTGAAGATCAGGGTAAATTTTATTTATTTTGTCTTCTGGGAAACATGTACGTATCTTTTGTAGCTTCTGAACAGCAGTACTAACTGAAAAAATATGATATTTAGGCAAAATAAGAAAAATGTACACATCTTCATTCTGTTCAAAAATTTACACCCTGGATCTTAATGCATTGTGTTTCCTTCTGAAGCATCAGTGAGTGTTTGAACCTTCTGTAATAGTTGCATATGAGTCCCTCAGTTTTCCTCAGTATGAAAAGATGGATTTCAAAATCATACAGTCATTGTTGGAAAGGGTTCAAATACACAAAAATGCTGAAAAACCAAAAAAAGTATGGGCTTTTCTGAAGAACAGCGGGCAGTTTAACTGTTCAGGACAAATAAAGGACTCATGAACAACTATCACTGAACAAAAACAACTGTGGATCATTCAGGTAACAACATGGTATTAAGAATCAAGTGTATGTAAACTTTTGAACAGGGTCGTTTTTATAAATTCAATTATTATTTTCTCTTGTGGATTATATGTAAACATCTTCTATGTCAAATATCTTACTCAGGTCAGTACTAAAGAAAAAATAACATGTATTTTGTATGATCCCTCTTATTTTGGTAAAATAATTAACATTTTGCAGATTCTGCAAGATTTATGTAAACTTTTGACTTCCAACTGTATTTCTTTAATACGTTAACAGCACCATTCTAGCAACATCATTTGAATTCCGTGGAAGCTAATTCCACCAGTCCTGGTCATGAGGCGATAAATTAAGATTCTATTATACTCAATTCATCTGGTGTGACAAAAGATTTGACAGTGCCAGTGATTCGTAAAGTAGAGTTACAGTGTGTCCCTGTTCTTTCCTCTTAAATCCATCACCAGCTCTTAGGGGCCAGAGAGCATGTCATTTATTTGGAACATAACTAGGAATGTTTGAACATGTTTTATCTTGTACTCATAATACGCTGGTGTGAAACCCAATGAAACGTTTGAGGAGCACATGAGCAAAGGACTGTTTATTATCTCTAATCACTACTGAAGAGTAATTCAAAGTCATGATCTTCAAAAATGAATGCATGCTTGTGAGATGTTGCATATCCTGTTCATATTCCCACCTACACTTTGAAATTTGAACAAAGAGGACATTAAGAATCCCAACAATCCGCAGACCTCTTCCTATATTATTCCAGTCAGAACTTGTGAGGATTCTTCCAACAAAGCAAACACACGCCACCGCCAATAAAATCACTGCATGGCGCAGCATTATCCAGAGTCTTGGATGATCTAATCTCTTATACCTCTATATCCATTTGCTTTGGGTCGCTGCCATTACTCACCCTTCAGGATTGACAATAAACTATGAAAGATTCACGCCCTGAGGTATGCCTATTGCTAGGAAAACCCATCTATTTAAGACCAAACAATATAGCTGACAGCAAATATAGTTTTGTTTCCCTTTAAATTATAAACAAAAAAATAATAGGTTTCTCTGCCATCTACCAAGTGGAATCGCTCATCACATAATTGACCTGTTTTATTGCAGCTTATGTGGGAATGCCCCGGGAGAGCCTATAAATACACTGGGCTGAGCTGGAAAACTCACCTCCACTGGTTTGCGGTCTTTCCTCTGAGGCAAAATATAAATACGAGCTGTGTGATATTTATCTGCATTTTGCATGACTCACAAAACATCTGATGATTTACCACGTGTCACCGCGGTAATAAGACACTTCTCACTAAGCCTCAACCAAACAAATGGCTGTAATTTTTTATGGCTGTCCCTGTCAAATGACATCACCCCAACCTAATATGGCACAATCCACAGACATGGAGATATTTTTTAGCATTTTATATCATTTATCTTTACACTGACACAATGAAAATAGCAGCACTTCCTACTCAGAACAAAATGTGCAGTGTTTTTATACTTTCCTTAGCTCCAGGCTGGAGAAAAGATCAGGTTGAAGACAAGCAGTCCAAAACTGGCACCTTGCTGACTCACAGTAATTTTAGCACTAAAAGTCCATCAAAAGGATCACTATCTGAAAAACTCTTGAAACTCCTGCCAAACTCTAAAATCTGACTTTTTTCATGTTTAAGTGCTATAACTGGGTCCCCAGCGTATCTAGCATTCTATAAAACGTGAAAAAGACCAACCCAGCAACTTTGCTTTGGTAAGCCTTTCTCTGCAAGTGTCTCAGATTTCAAAACCCTCGTGACTTAGAAAGAGGAAGTTATTATAATTTTACCACCCAGTAATCTGCACGTTTCCACCTATGGTGCTGCCATTTAGGTTTTGCAAGGGGCAACAGTGTACCAGTTCTAACGCCTTGGCAAAAGTTTGAGCAAGGCATGATAACTGTTCTGTCATTGGCTGCACATATGATAACAGAACACTATTACTTAGGGATGCACCAAATATTCGGCCACCGAAAGATTTTTATCACCGATACAACACGGCCGAAACAGTATGTTGACGCAAACAGAAACCGCAGCCTGCACGTGCTTGTCTGAAGCAACACGTCTGCGGTGTGGACGTGTTTTTTTAGTATATCTGAGAAAGACCCACGGATAGCGATTTGCAAAGCTTGTACTGGTGAAATTTCAAGAGGGGGTGTGTCTGCAGTCGTGCGTGCAGTGATGAGAGCAGAGATTGAGACAGATGTAGCTTTCAGTGAGTGAAAAACAATTAATGGCTTTACGTTGGTGTTACGTCGCAATATTTTAAAGATATGTCTTTTCTATATACTGTATTTTTATAAATATTTATGTTTTAAACCATGGAGGTGAGCCAATGGATATCATACAAGCAATGTGAAAACTGCGCAATATGTTAAAGTGAAAGTAAAAACTGACAGTGCTTTCAGCATCTGACGTGCATTCTCTCAGAGACAATAAGAGGCAATTATACTTTATATGCTGATATTAATTTAGTCCCCTAATATTTTTCTTGTGCCCCAAACATGGTGGGAAAAAATAAAAAGAAACGTATTTTGTGTAAGGTTTGTTTTTGAAAGTCGGTTCTTGAAATAAAGCTCTTAATTTTCATTGATGACTGCAGTGCTATTAGGGGTTAAGAAAGTCTTAATTATGATTTCAGGTGGTCTTAAATGTGGGGACTGAAAGACGAGAAACTTCAAAAGGCTATCCATTGAATAAATATGAGCGCTGCACGTTTCAAAGTCATTTGTTGCGTTGCTTTGTGTACTACCAATCTGATAGCGCCTCCTGCTGGAAGAGAAACACAGTTGTAAATGTGAACTGATGGATCCACAAGATAATGTGTTATAAAAATTTTAATTAAACAATTGAAACAAAGGCAGTAAAATATATGTATATGTTATTTAAGTAATTGATTGATAATAATTGTTTAAATTAATATAATTGATTTATTCTTTGAAACTTTAGTATTAATTTATGCAATTGCAATGCCTTGATTTTTAGTAAGATTAGTACACAGTCATAGCCATAAATGCAATGGTACTAATAATTGGCATAATTCTTTCGGTGTTTTGGTTTTTGGCCTTGGTTTCCTCTTTTTTGGTTTTCGGTTTCGGCCAAGAATTTTCATTTCGGTGCATCCCTATTAGTGTTGGGCGATGTGCACAATTTTCATATCGTCCTATCGTCAGCCTGTGAGATCGCCGATACACGATACTATCGTGCTAATTTATTTAATGATATGTAAATATGTCAATATGTAATAAATTCCTTATTCGTTTTGTAAGGGTAGTGCATGTGACTAAGTTGTGCGTGTACAGAGCGCTGACGGTAGTTCTGTTGGATAGGTTTAAGTTTACTTTCGGTTTCATTCTCTGCTATCTTCAGGGAGCGGTAAATGTGCGTGCGTGAATGTAAATGAATGTATCTTTCTATACCCGTCATATTTCGATAATGTTACCGCTGTATGTCTGATTGTTGTCATCAGTTCATGTTATAGTTCAGTTCATATTGATTGTGGAGAAACGGTGCCCATGTAATTCACGTGCATATGTTTAGCGCCATTTTATTGCATCGTAATTCTAGTTAACGCAGATGTTACTGAGGTAAATGTTTATGTTTACTATAATCAGACAGATTCTCATATGTGACCCTGGACCACAAAACCAGTCTTAAGTCGCTGGGGTATATTTGTAGCAATAGCCAAAAATACATTGTATGGCTCAAAATTATTGATTTTTCCTTTATGTCAAAAATCATTAGGAAATTAAGTAAAGATCATGTTACATTAAGATTTTTTGTAAAATTCCTACTGTAAACCTATAAAAATGTAATTTTTGATTAGTAATATGCATTGTTAAGAACTTAATTTGGACAACTTTAAAGGTGATTTTCTCAGTATTTTGATTTTTTTGCACCCTTATATTCCAGATTTTCAAATAGATGTATCTCGGCCAAATAGTGTCCTATCCTAACAAACCATACATCAATAGAAAGCTTATTTATTGAGCTTTCATATGATGTATATATCTCAGTTTTGTAAAATTTAACCTTATGACTGGTTTTGTGGTCCAGGGTCACATATATCGTATTTAATTCAGCCTAAACCACATTTTACTACCTCTGTTATCCTAATGACTGACACTTAATCTATGTACACTGTATGATGAATAAATCTCTTACCCATTTTCACAGCACGTTTTTTTCCGCGGCAAGTTTCTGAGGCATCCTAGAACCGACTCTCCGCGCTGCATCGCTAAAGTTAGGTGCCTTTTTGACACATAATAATAATAATAATCGTCTTACTATCGTCAAAGGCATCAGCAACAGGCGATATCTTTGACTATCGTCGATACACGATACTATCGTCTATCGGCACAACCCTAATTCCTATTATTACTAATAGTAACAGACTAATATAGACTAATATAAACATGTGATTCTTTCCTAGCGGTTTACCTTCACAGACATAACCAACTGTTTTTGTAACTCATTTGTGTTTTTAACTAACTTTTTGTGTATTTGACAGTTTAAGCACAATAAGACGCGAAAAACTTCATTTAGTACTCACGTTGTGTGACAGCCGTTTTCTGTGCTCGTGCATCAAATGGGTGCGCTTAGAAAACCCGATATCATAAGTTTAAACTAAAATGGCTTTGAAACACATTATATCAGTATTTAAAAACCAAACAGATGTTTTTTTTATCAGATTATCTGAGATACAAGCTGTAAAGACAGCTCTATTCTGGAAAAGGGGCGGGGGACAGCAGCTCATTTGCATTTAAAGATATATACACAAAAACAGTGCGTTTCTGCTTTTACTTAAAATAGGCATTTTCAAAATGACATAATGGGGTATTTTGAGCTGAAACTTTCTGGAGACACCTGAGATACATTACATATTATAAAAAGGGGCATGATAGGTCTTGTTTAATACAAGCAATCCACAGCTTGCGCTGCTTACTTAAATCTCAGTGCTTGAAAAGGGTCCGTATGGGACTCAATCCAAATCCACCATCTAAACACGGCATGGCTAGGTGACAAGAGCATAGACAACCCCTCTGAAGTGTCCTGACATTTACAGGACATGAATAATACAGTGAGTGACTTTCAGCAAAGCTGTATACCATTTCAAAGGCTATCCAAGGGACTTTTTGCTGGGCTGCATTTCAAAGAGACAGAAACAACAGCAGGCTGTATTATACGGCCATTAATATAGAGATAATTATGTGGACTCAGATGGGGGGGTAATGGCTGCAAGCAGAATGCCCATCAATCCATCCGTCTGGTTGTTGGTACAATCAATCATTCCGTAGAGGTGTCAGACGTGAACATACATACACTCTAAAAAAATGCAGTTTTTTTTTTTTTTTTTTACCCCAAATGCTGGGTTCAGCCTGTTGGGTTAATTTATTGGATTATTTTTTTATATTTTTTACCCATGTGCTGGGTAGTTTTTCTAACCTGTAAACAAATGATGGGTTATTTTTTAAACCCAAATGCTGGGTTTAGCTTGAGATTTATTATGGGCTTTTTTTGCCTTTAATGTGATAGGACAGATCAGAAATGACAGGAAGCGAAGTGGGAGAGAGATAGGGGGCGGGATCGGGAAAGGTCCTCGAATATGAGACGCTCGTAACGCAATGGTGCTGTATGCCGGCACACTGCCCACAAGGCTATCGGAACCAACACGTATTGGGTTATTTTTAATATTTTTACCCAGGTGCTGAGTATTTCTTCTGAACTCTAAAAAATGCTATTTTTTTTAACCCATATGCTGGGTTTAACCTGTTGGGTCAATGTATGGGGTTATTTTTAATATTTTTACCTAGGTGATGGGTATTTTTCTAAACTTAAAAATTATGGGTTATTTTTTTTTTTACCCAAATGCTGGGTTTAGCCTGTTGGGTCAATTTATTGGGTTATTTTTTATATTTTTACCCAGGTGCTGGGTAGTTTTTCTAAATGCTAAAAACTGATGGGTTATTTTTAACCCAAATGCTGGGTTTAGCTTGTTGGGTTGATTTATTTATTTTTAATATTTTACCATTTATCAGCTCGGACCAGCTTAAAGCGGTGCTGAGCAGACCAATCAGTGAACGGTTACAACGGTTACCGCTTTAAGTGGAACGCACCTTTTCCTTTTGTTTGGGGTGTTCAGTGAGTTCCGTCACAAAATATAGGCTATGTCATTCAACCCAACCAATCAGGTTGTGAACATATCACTATGCCTTGAGGTTTGATATCTTTAGGTTTGCTGTCAAAAATGCCAATATGAACACTAAGTGGGCCAGGACCAAATGTACCATTTTCCTTTTTGGTCCGGACCAAATGAACCAAACGAACAGAACTACAAGTGCGAATACACCCTTAATGTATTGTAAAAGCCTACTGATAACAGTTTTCTTCCCACAGATTCCCACTAGCTTGCTGTTTCTGTCACATCTTATATGTTTACTGCATGTTTTTGAGTATTTTATGACTAACTTGTACACAGTACACTGTTCTTGTCCTATATAAAACAGATTTTAGATTGCATTTTTATTATTTAAAATGAAAAACCTTTACTTCAATTGATTGACTGACCCAGCACTATGTCGAAAGTCAACCCAGCAAATTGGTTAATGTATAAAACTCAACAAGCTGGGTCAAAATATCACTTCCAAGCTACTAAAAGAACATATTTCCTTCCATTAGAGAAAAAAAAAAAAACAGCAAAACCACCAATGTTATGGCCTTGTGTGGGCTTGAATTATAAGTAGATTCTATGTGAGCATTAGTAATTGTAATGATGCAGTAGAAGTAGTTTATTAAATGACTGAACAACATGTTTTGCAAAGCAAGGACTAAATGAAATGCAAAACCATTTGTCTCACGGTCTGTGCAGTCATCTGAGGTCAGAAATAATGTGGTTAGTAAAAATGCATGCAAATATATAATGACATAACTACAATAAAAAATACATGTTTAACTAATTAGAGTCTGACAAGTTCCTTTCAAACCATTTATTACTCATAGCAATCTGAATAATCACACAAAGGCACCCTACTGTTATATAACATATTAACCATCCAAAAAAAAAGCAGCAATCAGGAGGAGAATGGGAAGGCTTCTATCATTAAACATCATTTCCCAGCCATATCTATGCTTCCCGTGAGCAGAGGGTGAAGATAATTGATGCAGTAGTCAATTTTTGTTGGGTTTTTGGCATCTGAGCATGCTTCATTTACTGTCCAATAACAGATAGTTAAGCTCTTATTGTACTAGTTAATTAAGTACATTTTTCTAGAGTAATTGCTATTCGTGTGGCAAGCCAAAAAAATGAGAAGGGGGGGTAAACAATGAATCTCACTGTAACTATTCATCATCATCACTTACGCCGGTGAATATGCACTAATGAGGCAGGGAGGGAACATGCTGGGATCTGAGGGAGACGATGGCTGATGTGCAACACTACAGGAAAAGGAAATAGGAAATTCTGTGCTGACATTCCAGGTTGCATCCCAAAAGTGTACCGTTCAATTAGCACTTTAGAAGCATGTGTTCGGGAGGCTGCGTTGTGGTTTTCTCATTAGAGGCGTGTGAGGTTCAATGCCTGCTGAGTGAAGCTTTGTGAATAAAAAAGGAAGTGTGGGAACACAGCCCAGACTTTGAAAAAGAAAAATCTATTCTGTAACCTGTACTGATGTATTGACTGGCAGGCGGGGGATGAGAGAGTGAGGGTAAGAAAGAAATCTAGTGACAGCTATCACAAGATGAACAAGGAGAGAAGAGAGTGAATGCACTGGCTAGTGCTTTGTCACACTTAATATTCATTTCAGCTTATCACAGTGCTAAACTGATAGCGGGCCGGAGAGGTCCATGTGTTCACAAGAAACACGCACACAGCATAAGAGGCAGCTGATTACTAAAACATTAGCCCGGCAACTATATAGTTGAAAGGCACAGTCATTTAAGGCAGGAGAAATTAAATTGGTACACTTTAAAACTTGGCCGTTTTAATCTTTAATAAGTGAAAATCTGCAGTGTGGGGTTTATGTAGGTCATAAATGAGATCTCATCATTTTCGACATTAATATGACAGTTTGGAGGAAAAACATTACAGAGCTACCCAAGATGGTGTCAAAGATTCAACCAAGCAATGGCCAATTTTACATTATAAATACACACACTATAATTTTTTTTTAATTAAATTATTTAAATAAAATATAATACAATTAAAAAACAATACACAAAAATACATTAAATTTAATTAATAAATTAATAATAAATACAAACTTTTGATGATTAAGTAGCTATGGAAGCCCATTTCCGCCACTGAATAAAAAAGGCTACTGCAAATTTTATCTCACAGTATGTTTTCTCATAAATTGTGAGATATAAACTCACAAATGTGACTTATAAAGTCAGAATTCTGTGATATAAGTTTGTTTATATCATGCAATTTTGACTTTATCAATCACAAATGTGAGTTTATATCTCGCAGTTCTTTTTTTTTTCTTGTAAATGCGAGTTTATATCTCATAATTCAGACTTTTTTCTGACTCAACTGCGAGTTATAAAGTCAGAATTGTGTGATATAAGTTTTGTAAGTTTATATCATGCAATTCTGAGAAAAAACATCAGAATTGTGAGTTTATCACGCAATGCTGACTTTACAACTCATAAATGCAAGTTAGTATCTCGCAATTCTGATTTTTTTCTCGCAATTGTTAGTTTATATCTTACAGACTTTTTTCTGACTCAATTGCGTGTTATAAAGTCAGAATTGTGTGATATTCTAAGTTTTGTAAGTTTATATCATGCAATTAAAAAAAAACGTCAGAACTGCGAGTTTATATCACGCAATTCTGACTTTACAACTCACAAATGCAAGTTTGTATCTCGCAATTCTGATAATTTTTTTCGCAATTCTGATAATTTTTTTCACAAATGCTAGTTTGTATTTTTTCTTGCAATTGCGAGTTTATATCTCACAATTCTGACTTTTTTTCTCAGAATTGCAAGATATAAACTCACAATTGCGAGTTATAAAGTCAGAATTGACTCTCCACTCTTTATAGTATCATCAGACCACCTCTCACATTTCAGCAACCATTTTAGTATATCTCCTCAAGGGACAATCGTATAGAAATTAAACTTGGATATATTTTAGAGTAGTCAATGTGCAGCTTGTTTAGCAGTATAGATTTAATGTCCCCTGACAATAAACATACAGCCATTATTGTCAAAATAGCTGTTTTGACAATATTTTTTGTGTTAGCACAATTGTTATACGGCACTGCCTTAATAATCCTGGGCATGGAATTGACCAGAGCTGCACAGGTTGTTGCTGGGAACCTCTTCCACTCTTTATAGTATCATCAGACCACAGAATATAGTTCCAGTAATTCATGCCCTTGGACAGGTTGTCTTCAGCAAACTGTTTGTAGGCATTCTTGTGAGCCAGCTTCAGATGAGGGGTGTACTTACTTTTGTGAGATACTGTATCTTTATTATTATTAATAATAATTGGCCAAAACAGGCTTTTACAAGTAGCTAAAACAAAACATTTATCAAGCATCCGGAAACATCTACAATGCAAAGCTAAAGTTTAGTCCTTTATAGTTATAAGCATCACAGTGCATTCTGTGCTCAAGTTCCAGTCAGACAGCAGGTTTGGGAGTCGTTTACAGCTGCTGTGGGCTGCAAGCAGAGCATGGTAACAATATGTGCTTTCCTCCTTCTCTAAGCTCACGTATGTGGCTGGTGGCAGCGCTTTACAAACAGTTTGAGAGTTATCAGCTCCAGTTATCAGTCCGTCACACTGCGCTGGGAAGATAAATCTAGGCAATTAAAATTTAAATTGCTGTGTGCATGGCCGTGACACTCTCACAATTTTTACCACCATCTCTCTCCTTTCCTTTCCCATCTCTCTCATGCGCTCTGGTTTCTAAGGCAGCGAAAGCCAGGTATCTATATGTGTACAGCATGGGAGGAAGTGAGTCATTGTGGTCACACAAAGAGCCCCATCAGCTCCACCACAGCCCCTGCCCCACACATATATCTGAGTGCTAATAAAAAGACAACCTGACTTCAGTTCCACAGCTAAATTATCTTGTCCAGTTTTCAGACACATTTAAAACTGTCTGGAATCTTAGTGTCAATTAGTAGCTTAAAACTCCTTGACACAAATATGACAGACTCCATTAATAAGCTCTTAGAACATCCCAAATCCTCCCAGCAGTAGAGCGATGACTCAACTGCACCCACTTTGAGGCTTGAGTCAGCGTTAAACACAGTGCTTTCACAATCAATGGCAAATCTCAAACAAACCAGGAATTAAATGCAGAAGTAACAGAGGAGAGGTTAACCACAGGACCACTTAATTATTCAACCAACAATTAAAGGATCGTTTTTAAACACAGCTAGGAATGTTCTGTTTAGAATCTGATATCAATAGCTAACCCAAGGACTCTAGGACTAGAGCCAGTCGCTCCATGATCAATAGTCCATTGATCGACACTTAGAATTTGAGTTGTTTCAGGCCTAAACTTGTTTTTTGCAGACTCAACTTACTTTTTGCCTCACACCAGTCATTAAACACACATTACACTTGCTTCTCATCCAATATTGATGGCTGGAAGAATACTACAACTCACCGGCAAGGTACAAAGAGTGGAAGAAACTCTGCTGAAGGCTAGCCAGCTGAGGGAGGTTGAGCAAGTCAAGTTTGCTCTAAAAATGTATCAACGTTTCACTGTGCCATTACAGTATCTTATTTAGACTGAGCATGTTATTTTACAGTGGCAAATGAACGAACGAGTGGTTTTGCTTCACAGGTGCAATATATTTTGGATATATAAATTGATGTGTGACTTGCACAGTGAAAGGATGCATTTAATTTGAGAAGTATATGCATAGAGCTAGTCAAACCTCACTGCAAACCATGGTAATCAAACTTTTATAGACCAAGGTAAGAATACACAAATACACACTTGCTGCAAGTTTATTTAAGAAAGGTTCACACATCACGCTCATCTCAAACAAGTGCGGCCATACTTATGAGACACTGTCTATTTTAATGTCACCTAGCCATACTTACTCCCTTTATCCATGCAATGTTGTAACTAAAATGTGAATGTGTTTTGCATATGTGAGCCACATGCAACAGTTCATATGATAGCTTATCTTGTCTAAAGTATTTACACTCACTAATCTCAAGTTCAAAGCAATTAGTTCACACAGTTAAACTTGCATTGATGATGCAGAACTGAAGATCAGCATGGGATGCAGAGCACAAGTGTCTGAATCTGTTGGGGGAAGTGAGAAGCGGTTGTATAGCTTTTTAAATAATAGCTTCTCCATATGGCAGCCGGGTTTGACTGAAGACTTTTATTCTAAACCGATCTCTGACGTAAATCCAAATCTTAACCACTATTACAGTCTCAAATCAGTAACAAGAGGCAATGTCCTTTACATCCGTTGCTTTATATACCACACCCAGAGGGGCAGTCTGGTTCTTTCCCTCAGAGACCTACATCAATACAGGGCATTGATGGGATTAAAACCGACAGGGGGAGGGGTTTTCTGTTTTAATCCTAAACTGCCAACAGATTTCCCATCATCCCAAGAGTCCTTTTTGACAGGCTTTGGAAGGAACTTGAACTGCACTACACTTACATATATTGGAAAATGAGGTAATAGTAAAGGCAGAGTAGGATATGACCAATGACTGCTCACCTAAGCACTGCAAACCACTGCGGAATAAGCCACATTGATGTAAAATTGCATGCAAAAGCCATATAAGCCAGAGGAAATAGGCCTTAATAGAGAGGAAATGGTAGCAGTAATGGATTCTGAATAATGCTTTCCAATTGGGCATCCATAGTGTCCCAGCAAACAATAAACTTTTCTAGCATTGGATGAATATCTACCTCCTTTGCAGCATTACCTGTTTCTAATCTGCTGTGTGTATGACACCTTGCCCACATGGGCGTAAATCCCGGGGGGGACGGAGGGGACATGTCCCCCCCCATCCGAGGGTTGTAATTTACTGTTTAATGCGGAATGTCATGAAATTTGCCAAATTTGAATAAATAAATCGAAAGTAGGTCAGTTCATTTAAATCAAAGTGTGATTTGGACTAGTGTCTGTCAATATTAAGGTGCAAAAATACTATTTAAATATTAATTATGCCTGTTCCGTTTGTGTACTACTACTACTAATAATAATAAAATTATTTTTAAGGATGTAACAGATGGGTAATTTTTGTGCTTTTTGGGCGCTCAACGGAGATGATCAACACAGAGGGAGTGTGAGCATAGAGGGAGGGGGCTTCAAAGAATATGACTGGTGCAACTCAGCACCACTATTCTCCCGAGAACATCTAGTCTCCTGGGAAAGTGTTGGCTTCGGCCTTCAGACAAGTTTTATCACTAGGCTAGAACAAACCGTTTATTATGATGTTTCATGGGTGCAAGGGTATGACTACAAACTTTTGAGATAACCAGTAACGAACCATCATTTCTTGAAATTAGAATAATGTGCACCCACGCGGGGAGACGGTCAAGCCTGATCAACTTGATTCTCTCTCTCACTTGGAGGTTGTCTTAACTGCACCTAAATGTAAAGTATAAAAGATGGGACTTTTTGCTGGCACAGTGGAAGCTCAGCCGTGGGATCAGTGCACATCGCCCGGCATTTCTCGGACATACGTGTTGGTCTTCCACGGTGACTGCAACGGGCTCCCCAGTCTTAGAGAGTGGAGATGATGGCACGTCTCTGAGTTGTAAATATGGTCTTTATTTTCCTATTTTGCTTGGGGTCCAGCATACAACTATCCAGCTTTGTCTATCCTTTTATGCTTTTACTTGTTGATTATTATTGATATCATTATTGACTATTATTATCATAATTTGATCAGCTGTATTTTACATCAATAAACAGTTGAACTGCTTGATTAGTATGGTGTACGGACCTTTTATTGGCACCTCCCCTTGTCGATACACACCACACTTTGTCTCACCTTGAGTTATGAAACAGAAACCATACTAAAACTAAGGAATATTTACCAGAGAAAAAAATTATCAGAATTTATTTACCAGAAAAAATGTAAATACACAACACTGTATTTCTAAAAATAAAAAAATAAAAAAAATAAATATTTTCAATAAGATCAATTAGAGATGCTTTTGTTTTAATAAAATTTAAGTAAACTATTAAAATGGAATTCAAAAAATTATTGGAAAACTCAGAATCTGGTCAAAACTGAATTTAGAAAGAAAATAAAATGTATTTCATAGGGCTTTTACTAAATTGCTATTAAATTGTGTAAGTTTCACAATTTAAATTAATTTAAATTAATTTGACATGCTTTTTGATCATTTTTTTTTTTTATTTAACCATTAAGATGGGGGTCTAAAAAATCGAATCCAGAATAACGGAATTTTAAAAAAAATAAATATAAAACAGAATTTTAAAAAAAAATAAAACGGATTTCATAGGGCCCATGATAGAATTAATAACATTTAAAGTGCACATTTGGGTAGTTTGCACTGAATCGTTAAAGGAACCGTATGTAAGAAATTTATTTCAGTTAATCATAAAATGGCCCTGACATGTCACTAGACATTAAGAAATCATGTTCATTTCAAATACTTATATCACTGACAACATTGGTCCGGCCAGGATATTGTCATTTAAAAGTGAAAGTGGCAGCCCTCAACTGATGTTGATGTTGTCATGTTGTATTTTGGCCTGAGGCGCCACCCTCGAGCTATCTACTAATCACGAAGTCAGTAGAGTTTCGTCATCCGGGTTGCCAGCATATTTTAGCATTATGGACGTGGAAATTTCCTTTGGCATGGAATTGACCCTCGACTTTTGGATGCTATATTCTACCATGTTTGTTGGTATAGGCTAAAAGCCCTGTGCTTCCGTACACAGTGGATTTTCTGCGGTCGCCCGTGCTAAATGCGTTCATAAAAAGCTTTATATCGCACCACTAGCAGGGTATGAAAACAATCTATGTTCCAACTGAAATGTGGTATTACAGTACATCTTTACGAAATATCTGGCTAATCGCCATTAGTAAATTTTTGCGATACATACATAATTACTTCACAAAACATCTTTCGTGAAGCATAAACATAATTAACAGAAGAAAAAAAAATTACTGTGTAGGACTCTTCACTTGCCATTGGAAGCTCCTTGTAGCAGCCTACATTCCTGCTGGATCCTGCATCTTAGCTGGCAACCTCGAGTCAGGGGGGGAGGGGGAGGGGATACACAGTTCTACAGTATTTTAAAAGTGATTACAGTACCAGTTTTGGCCACAATCCTACATATGGTTCCTTTAAATAATTAATGAGGTTCCCTCCAGGTGCTGGCTTCTTATTTCTTATGTAGCTGAGACAAGACTTCTTAAAAATAATTGTAAAATATTGTCTTGAAACCAATATCAGGTATCGTCTTGTCTTATGTTATCTACATTTAAAGGATCAATATGTAAGTGTTTGCCGCTAGAGGGTGCATATATTCAAAACAAACAAAGAAACAAATGCGTAGTTTGATGAATCCATGATTGAGTGTGGAATCATGGGAGTTGTTGTCGTCATCTCAACAGCTGATGCAATCCATCAGGACTTGGAAATCATGAAATCAGAAATCATAAGCTAATGATTTAATAAGCTAATGTATTGAATAAGCTAATGTATTGAAGACTTATTAAGGTCACTGTAGTATGAAGCATAGTTTGGCTGAAAGTCGTTGAGGCGAAACGAGGATGCTGGAGCAATTGCTAATGAAGGACGAGCCGATACAAGGCTCGAAAGTAGCTGAGCTTTTATTATGCCAGAGTCGACCGATTCCGCTTCTTCTGGTCATGCGTATGTAGGAAAAAGCATCAGTGCTTTATCATACTAGATACATTTGAGTGTGTTGAAAGTTCTATTATAATGATACTCTGTGTCTTTGGGGTTTTCATGTTTTCTACAAAATAAAACCAGAAAATCGAGGGTGCATGACGTCATTGGCAAGCGACGCAATGACACGGTCTGTTACACTAGTTAAAATTTCTCTGGATTTAATCATTCTTCAAAACATTTGAAATAATGCAAGTACACAGTCAGCTAAATAAATAACACTGTTCTAGTGTTTTTTGGATATTTTAATAAAAATATCTTACATATTGCGGCCTTAAATCAGCACAACTATTATTAAGCCCTTCAAAAGATGCTGTGAAAATGATTAAAGATCATAAACTGATATATAATAATTTTTATCTAAAGCTACATGGACAGATTTGGATTGTCTATAAGGATTGCATCCTCCAGTCTAGGATGCAGATAAAAAAAGAAGTAACTTCCGCTGTGTTAAATAGAATAAACTTTTAACATCCTGTATTTCATGCAGAATGTAGACAAGAATTCTTGGCATTCATCCCAATCAGTGCACTTCCTTCCCTCCCAGTGGACTTAAGTTTTCTATTGGGCTCAGCTGTTAGTTTTTTTTTGCAACAACTGCCCTGAACCCGAGTCCTGCTGTCCACAGCTCTCCGCCCCGCCTTCCCCCACCAGTTTCCTTCTCTCCATATCTCTGAGTATTTTTAGCTTTAAATTAGGAGTGCTGGACCATTAACAGGACCTGGTGCACGGCTTTCCGTATCTATTAAACGCCTGAGCCGGCAATGGAGAGAGAGGGGAAAGCACTAACAGTGCGTTCCGCAAAAGCCAGGGATTGCGGGGATCCATAATTCATTGTGCTTAATAGAATATATAAGCTAATATAAAAGTTGGAGATCCAGGCCAGCATGCCAGTCTGTGGCAAATGATTCATCTCATAATGAGGGAGAAACCGTTAAGAGGGACAGGAGAAGAGCCACCTTTCCTCTTGTTATTTGCCCTTCGTCCTCAATACCACAGCCTTGGAGTCTTTATAAGTCTGTATAGCACAGTTAGGCTTTCTTAATGTGCTTTAAAGCACAGTCATTGTGAGTCAAGAATGAGGGTCTGTCTTGTTAGGCAAGATTTAAGAAATGTGGAGACTTCTGATTTTTGTAAGGGAGGGACTGCTTAGCAAAACAAAACCAGACTTTACATAAGCTGTTGTCTTGGAAAGGATGCAATAAAATCATGCAACATGTCCCAGCCTAAACATATCAGTTACATCAAACCACTGTCTGAGCAAAAGTATTTGCAAATTAATTTTCTGATTTCGGAGAAAAGTATTAAGTTACACAACATAGAGACACAGACAGTTCACTCTGAAGGAGGAGTCAATTTCACACAATTTCTCATTCTTTGGAAGTAAATCATTCAAGCTGGAAGCAGTGCTTTGTGCTGTATCATCATCATCTACTCATAAATAATGTATTATATATTTTTTAGAGTCTAATGTTCAACAACCCATCTGCCAAACTGACAGTTCCCGATCAATCCCTCACTATAATTACTGTATGATCAGCGTCCTAACATTCCTCCCCTGCAGCAGCAACCAATCACAATCCTCTGTCTAGAGGCCATCAGTCATTTCTAGACAACCAACCAAAACGGTTGCAGCATGGCAAGCTGAAAGTTGAGAGAGAAAATCTCGATATGGTGTACAGTCTTAAAGGTCTGTAAATAGCAAAAAGATAAACTTCTGTAAGGTCCTTTCAGATGATTCATGCCAATGTTCCTCAATGCACAATCAGACATGTCAAGCTACAGCATTACCCTGAAACAGATCAAGCATTTGAACACATATTATATGAATTTGGACTTCCTTTCTCTGAACTTTTAAAGCACAGGCAATGATTAGAGGACAATTTGCATACAGTTTACATACACCTTGCAGAATCTGCAAAATGTTATTTAGTTTTTATACAAAACGCATGTTATTTTTTTATTTAGTACTGGCCTGAATAAGATACTTCACGTAAAAGACGTCTACATATAGTCCACAAGAGAAAATAATAGTTTAATTTATAAAAATGATTCAAAAGTTTACACACACTTGATTCTCAATACTGTGTTGTTACCTCAATGAACCACAGCTGTGTTTTTTTTTTTAAGCAATAGTTGTTCATGAGTCCCTTGTTTGTCCTGAACAGTTAAACTGCCTGCTGTTCTTCAGAAAAATCATTCAGGTCCCATAAATTCTTTGGTTTTTCAGCATTTTTGTGTATTTAAACCCTTTCCAACAATGACTGCATTTTGAGATCCATCTTTTCACACTGAGGACAACATATATGAAATTTGAAAATCAGGGTAAAATTTAACTTATTTTGACCTCTGGGAAACATGTAAGTATCTTCTATAGCAGGGGTCCCCAAACTAAGGCCCAGGGGGCCTAATGCGGCCCGCCCCCATATTTGGACCGGCCCTCTGAATGCCAGAGACAAATTTTGAAAATGTAATTTTAAATACATGTTTTACTTATATCATGTCGGTATTTGATAATAGAGGTTTTTCAAACTAAAATTTCCCTTAGTTATTACCATAGCCTAATTATTTGTTAAATTCACCAACAGAATGGTACATTCAACGTAATGCGTCATCGTGATTGAACAGGTGCAAAAGCAAGACTTCACTCATCTCCCAGTTACCCAAAACTTTTCAGCTGAGAAACCAGTGGTCCTATTCCCAGTTGAAAAGCCTCTGGAAGCGCTGAAAATGCTGAAGGCGGAGTTTGACGTTTGTTAAAAAACACAGTGGACCAATACCAGCAAATGCCATTGCACCCCAAATCATCAAGGAACCTGAGCTACGAGCTTCTCCACCCTTCCACCAGACTCCAGGACCTTGGTTTCCAAATGAAATACAAAACTTGCTCTCATCTGAAAAGAGGACTTTGGACCACTGGGCAATAGTCCATTTCTTCTTCTCCTCAGCCCAGGTACGATGCCTCTGATGTTGTCTGTGGTTCAGGAGTGGCTTAACAAGAGGAATACGACAACTGTAGTCAAATTTCTTGACATGTCTGTGTGTGGTGCCTCTTGATGCCTTGACCCCAGCCTCAGTCCATTCCTTGTGAAGTTCACCCAAATTCTTGAATCGATTTTGCTTGACAAGCCTCTCAAGGCTGCGGTTCTCTCAGCTGGTTGTGCATCTTTTTCTTCCACACTTTATCTTTCCACTCAGCTTGGATACAGCACTTTGTGAACAGCCAGCTTCTTTGGCAATGAATGTTTGTGGCTTACCCTGCTTGTGAAGGGCGTCAATGATTGTCTTCTGGACAACTGTCAGATCAGCAGTCTTCCCCATGATTGTGTAGCCTAGTGAACCAAACTGAGAGACCATTTTGAAGGCTCAGGAAACCTTTGCAGGTGTTTTGAGTTGATTAGCTGATTGGCATGCTACCATATTCTAATTTGTTGAGATTGTGAATTGGTGGGATTCTGTTAAATGTGAGCCAAATCATCACAATTAAAGGAACCAAAGTCTTAAATAATAATAATTTGTCTGTGTGGTGCATAACAAAATAATAAACTATTCTAGCATTAAAAGGTATAATACATACAGGTAAAATCATAATAAAATAATAATAATAATAATAGTAGTCAGTCTGGCCCATGGAATTTTCTTTATCAGGGTTCTTACACCTTTTCCAAAGTAAAATTCAAGCACTTTTCAAGCACTTTCAAGGTGCATTTTCAAGATTTTCCAGCACTGTGGTAAATTACATATTCACATACATGAGTTCTAAATTTTAAATCAGATGTTATTGTGCTATTAAAAAACAACTGTCTAGATTGCATATAACATTGCCCCATATAAATAGTCAACATTCAGTATACAAATTATATAATTTAAAATATATAATTAATATAATTTACTGAGTATCTGTAGTATTTTAAAAATAAAATTTAAAGGCTTTTTAAGACCTGCACAAATAAAAGTAATACTGTATGAGTGGAGTAGGGCAATGTCTATGGTAACACATTAATGACTGGTATAAAATGACTGTAAAAAAATATGATAAACTAAAATTCTAAAACTTGAAAACTTTCTAAAACTTGATGGATTTTCACAAATACATTTCACATTCCAGCCTAAAAGTACTAAAAGGTAGTCAAAAAGACACTATAAAATTAATAATAAAATTTAACTGACCCAAATGATAAAAGACCATTTTTTAAACATTGAAAATATTTTTGATTGACATTTAGACTCCTACCTGATTTCCTATTCACAAATATCAAGGTATTTTTTTCACTATTTACAGTGTATCTGCAGAATTTTTAAATATCAATTTAAGGCAATTTACGACCCTTTTTAAGAGCTGCACAAGTAAAATGAACACTGTAGTGGGGTTGAACAATGTACAGTAACATTAAGCCATAAAATGACATGATTTATAATTCAGATTTTCACAAAAACATCTTATACAATGGCATTTCAGCCTTTATACCTTTAAAATGGATATATCAAGTATAATTTATTTAAAACATAAATATTACTGTCTTAATTGTTTATATTTTTAGAAAGCACATAACTTTTACATGTACAACTCTTATGTGTTTGCTGCATAAAAACATGGGCCAATATTTGTAATAATCTTGCTAAACAGCTGAATATTCGCAAATTCACTCCCTGTCAAGAGGGGGCGCTTTAGGAACGCTGAAATTCTACGGTTTCCTAGTAACGGCTGTACACAAATCAGCATTAACGCAGTTTTATCAGACATGAAATGAAAATGCCAACGACACGTTTCTGAGGACAGTCGGTTCCCTTCAGATACATTCATATAAAGACATCCGTGCCGCGTTTTGACTTTGAAACGTGCAGTGTATGTTTATTCAATATATCATTGCCTTTTGAAGTTTAATCCAGCCCTATCGCGATTCTCGTATATCCGTCCCTAACTCTTAAACTTATAATTAAGCCTTTTCTTATACTATTTAATACATTTAAAACTTTGTATGGCCTTAACTTTGATAAGGCTAAATTGATGAGTTTGTAATGACCCGCACGAGCCCTCTACTTTAAGATAGTCCGGTGAAACATTTTAGCAGCCCGACTGGAAAACACAATAGCCCCGGGACATCGGGCTGGCAATTTTGCGATCCCCAAATTCTCGTTTTAAACATAATTCTTATTTGTCGTTTTCAAGCCATCGAGGACTGATGCAACAACCTCCTGATAACTGGCATGTTTTATCTACCGCTCTGTTCCATCAGAGGGCGCGCAGCAAGAAAGATCACACTACAGCCTCACGTGCACACTCGAGCGGAGCTGTTTTTTTCTTTTCTTTCTTTTACATATTATAAGCATAACAAAAAATAACTATTTAGTATGAAAGCGAATTAATATGAAACCGATGCAACTGCATATTCAAGCACTTTCAAGCACTTCATCCAAAATCCAAGCATTTTTCAAACCTTGAAAACACTACATTAAAATTCAAGCATTTTCAAGGAATTCAAGCACCCGTACGAACCCTGTTTTATAAACCGACCCGGCCCCCCATTAAAGAAAAGAAAATTATGTGGCCCTCTCAGAAAAAAGTTTGAGGACCCCTGTTCTATAGCTTCTGAAGGGCAGTGTAAAAAAATAAAATAAATAAATAAAAATATTTAGGCAAAATAGGAAAAATCTTGATTCTGTTAAAAAGTTTACACGCCTGGCTCCTAATGCATTGCGCATCAGTAAGCATTTGAACGTTCTGTAACAGTTGCACATGAGTCTCTCATTTGTCCTCAGTGTGAAAATATGGATCTCATAAATCATACAGTGATACAGTTCCAACAAGTCATTGTTGGAAAGGGTTCAAATACACAAAAATGCTGAAAACCCAATGAATTTGTGGGACCTGAAGGATTTTTCTAATAAACAGCAGGCAGTTTAACTGTTAAGGACAAACAAGAGACTCATGAACAACTATCACTAAACAAAAAAAACAGCTGTGGATCATTCAGGTAACAACAAAGTATTAAGAATCAAGTGTATGCAAACTCTTAAACAGGGTCATTTTTATAAATTCAACTATTATTTTCTCTTGTGGACTATATGTAAATGTCTTTAATGTTTTTAACTGACACTGGGCAGCCGTGGCCTAATGGTTAGAGACTCAGACTTGTAACCCAAAGGTTGCAGGTTCGAGTCTCAGGTCCGGCAGGGATTGTAGGTGAATGTACAGCACTCTCTCCACCCTCAATACCACCACTGAGGTGAGTTCCTTGAGCAAGGCACCGTACCCCCGTACCCCCAACTGCTACCCGGGCACCACTGCTCCGGGGGTGTGTGTGTGTGTGTGTGTTCACTACTGTGTGTGTGCACTTGGATGGGTTAAATGCAGAGCACAAATTCCTTGTATGGGACACCATACTTGGCCTCACGTCACCTCCTTTCCTGATGTGTGTTAAAGCACTGAGATTAAATCATGTGAAAGATTCTTAAGGGTTAATAGGTTGACTTCACCTTGCACTTTAATAACAAGACTTGCAAATCTCCAAGGACTAATGTACATGTAACATGGTTTTAAATTAGATGAGGATGGTGATGATGGAAAGTAAGAGAGTCTACTCTGCCTACGCCTACTCCGGCTTCACTGGATGTACGGAGGCTGTTTTAATGCGTGTTTTCGTGTGTGCCTCCAGCACTAATCTAATAAGGCTCTTTGCTGCTTAACATGGTTTTTAATGACTGGAAAACACACAACACAATGAACAAGACAAAGCACTGATGCTTCCTGAGGGATACATAGACTAACAGATGGGTTTAATACTTACCAAATGAAAACCTCAATCCCTTGTGCAACTGCAAACAGACCTTTATGCGTGTATGTGTATGTGTGCGTGTCCACACGCACCAAAATACCAATCCAAATACATTTTAAAGTAATAATAAGAGTTTGCAACCATAATTTAATATCTGATATTTGATCATACCAAACTTTCTCATGTTGCTTATTTGATTTCAATTATTCTTTTGACGTAAAACATCTCACTTCTCTACTTGCATGAAGAACAAGGCACATATTGACATGGGAAAATAAAATCATGCTCTCACTTCTGGGTTTTCCCCCCAACAGCTGAATGATAAAACTTAGGTTAAACCTGAGGGATGTTTGTTTGGCAGGAAGTAAGACAGGTGTATATGCAAATGCTTACTATTCGGGACAGAGGCAAGTTTGTCTGTGCTGTCATGATGATTTTGGCTCATTCAAATATTCATAAACTTGTCCCATAAATTGAAGAGCAAAGTCATGTAAACCTGTTTGTTCTACCCCTGGCTGTCTCTCTCGATCACTCACTTAAAGCAAGAACTTTCACTGAACGAACTTTAGGTGTTTTTAAAACAGAATTGCCTTTAGGAACTTTGTTTTACTGTGATCATATGGTGCAAGCTGACTGGAACTTTGATAAACTAACTTGAAGGAGCATCAGAGAATATCATGGGCCAGTTTATCAGGCAATTCCTTCCAGCTTCCTATCAAATGCTTTGTTGAAACATTAATTTTAATCTCTTCATTACCATTCTCCCCAAGGCTTTGAAACGGTATAATGGGAGAAAAAGAATAAGTGTGAAAATATTTTTGTCTTCATCTTCTGTTTTGATCGGTCGTAATGTTTCAGATGTTTTCTCAAAAGAGCCCTGTGGAGATTGTTTTAGTTGGGATTTTCAAGGTTAAAACTCTACTAAAAGATATATTTTTTCCCACCATCGTTTGTCTGTTTTATTCTAAGGAGAGTATGGATTTCCTTCATTTCCATTAAAGTGTAGAAAATTGACTTTACCTAATTAACTTGGCTAAACTTGGTGTTAAGCAGCACACAGAAACAGATAAAAATTCTGCAAATGCCTTAAGCTTTCATTCAACAAAGTTAACAAGGACAACATCTAAAAAGCATTTGTACATTAAGCTATTAAAGCTACTGGCCCAAGCAAAGTTGTTTTCTTTCTAGTAAGGACTTCATTGTGGTGCTCTATGAATATTTTCTTGAATAAGTGTGCTTTCAAATTACCGGCATACAGCTCTGTGAAAGAACTGATGTTTCCTCTCTTCCAGCTCGCACTAATAAAGACTTGAGCACTAATGTAAAGCACAGAAAGCTTTGCAGAATTTAAATTCCCAAAAGTTGTTCCAAGTGTGTTTTTGAAATAATTTGGTTGAACTGATTATGCTTTCAGCTATCAATTAAAGTCTAGTACTCTCTGGTCATTTTAACACAGAGTTTCAGCACATTTTCTCTAAAATCTGTGAAAACCTCACAGGTTCAGTTTGACCTGGCTATGTCTAATTACAAAAAGTGCAAGTGAAAAGAGACAGGGTTGTCGCCAAAGGCTTGGGGGTCAAGCATTTCTAACATCTGGATGTCAGCTTGCATGGAGGCTGTGCGTCTGAGAGGCCAGACAATGTGCCTAGTCCACATGAACTTGCCAAGACAACCAGAGGCCCGAAAATCCCGCCGCCCTTCAGGCAAAACCGCCAGCCTACACAAAATAAAGCGCAAGACCATAATCAGTCAAAAATGGCACGCTAACAAAGAACACGCTGATTTAATGAACCGACAAGTCTAATTCTAGCCTAGGGACTAGACTCATTCTAGCCATTAATAAGGGCATGCACACAGTAGGGAAATGAACTCTTAATAGGAGGCATCACTAGAGAGATATGCATCACAGGCCAAATGAATTTCATTAAACCAGGTGAGGAGGGATTTGAATATGGATGCTTTTCTTTTTTTTCCTTTGGAGTTAAGCACAGGTGATGCTAAATGACCTGTAAAGGTTCTGTTGATTACAGACTAATTTAAGCAGCAAAAGTTAATCAACAAGCTCCATTTACGGGATGTTTGGGCTAAACCAGAGCCTAAATTTGGCCTTTGTGTGGAAGCAGAGCAGCAATGCGAAGCAGTCAATAGTTCCACCTCATCATGGCATTTGTGCTTGACATTTAAACAAACATATCAAACATCGGTGAGATATGGCAAACGTCCCTGTGAAGCAGCGGCACAAAGTGACATTAGTGTTGGAGAATGTCGAATCCTCATTTCCATGTGCACAATAACGTGCATACAAATGGAGGAAAAATATTTGAATAAAGGGAAACCATCACATTACGCCACTGCTGATGACTCCCTGAGCTATGATGGATATGATTTTTATGTACTGTTAGGCAGTCACAATTGCACTGTTCCAAAACACAGTGGGGATGCCAAAAGCAGAGTTTTAAGTCAACACAGATAGGCAACGTAATTACACTGCCTTATAAGACTGCATTTAAGCTAAATTTTAAGACAATATTACACATATCCTTTGTACTGCCCAGAGAAGAATTAAATCCAGGATGGCAGGAACAATGAGAGAAACACTGATTCTAAATACTGTAAAATAATCAGGTTAGTTACAATATATGGGACATTCTACAGAATTGGTGCAAACTGCTGTCCCACAACCAAAAAACACATTTAAAAAGCATTTAAGTATTCAAATTTTAGACGCATACCAAGATCCTTTTATTATCTATTGAAACCCACCATAAAATATTTACAATTTCAGTAAGCTTAATATATATAAAATCATCATTTATTGGGTACTTTCAATTGGGAGGTAGCTGAAAAAAACTTAACTTATGAAAATGATATTGGAATAAGTTTTGTATTGTTTCCATTGTTGCTTTAAAAGTATCTTTTTTGAAGCAAAGTTCAAAAAAACATTTATGTAATGATTTCTTTGTAAATTATGAAACTATGTAAAAAAATGTTTACTGTATTTTCATATCACTATTGAAACAGTGTATGTTTTCATCCATTGGCTTTATGAAATTAATGATCAGAAAATATTAATATGTCACTCGCTCTCATAGATACTTGGTAAGTAGATAGGCCCCATCATTTTGAAGTAAATGTGTTCAAAAGTCTGAAAAATCTAGACGTAACTTTAGGGAACGTCACTACCGAACACCTTTTTTCTGCAATTAAGCACACTTTTTTTCTGAGTTATTCCATAACATTTAGATTTTATATGTATACAGCTGTTCAGAGCTGTGCTAGGTAACCTTGTACTGATTGAGCTGGGTTTAAAAGTATTTAAAACTGTCACTACCAAAATATTTGGAGGAGTTTCAGTTTTTAGGAATTATCCCATAAAACTGTCACTACCGAAACAGTCATGACCAAAACATGTCATCACTGTTTTGGTAGTGACAAAAGGGACCACCTTTATTTGGTTTTATTTCACCTTAATCCTTTATTTGGGGGAAATAAACTATTTTAAGTACAGTTTTACAAACCTTTTGCATTTTAGTATTTTTTAGTAGTGTTTTATTATGTTGGTTAAAATTCTTTAATGTGATCGCTACCAAAACATTATTGTCACTACCGAAAATATGCCTTCACTACCGAAACATGGGATGTTTTGTCAAAAATAAAGTATATTGAATTAAGATGTTATGATAGTTTTTGGTTCAGTGTATATTCAAACTAACAAATCATTCATTTTAAAATCAGTATGATCAATCTTTTCCTTTTTACAAAGAAAAATTGGATTCAAAATGCAACAAATCTCATAAATTACACTTGAAATTTTGTAAAAATGTAATTGTTATAAATTTACCTCTGACAAAATGTTAATAAAATAGCAAAAAATATATATTTACAATGTAGGTGTAATCAAAAGCTTAATAAGTCAATATAACCCTTCTAATTAAATTATTATTACTGTGTTTCGGTAGTGACCAATTTTGGGAGACAACAAATATTTCAAAACATTCTGAAAATACAATATTATTAACTGCACAAGAATTAACTGCACAATTACTAGAAATGTGTACACTGAATATTATACAATTTGCATACACACATTTTTTGGAAAAAGACGTTTCCAACTTTGACTTCGAACCAATTCTGTAGAATGGCCCATATATTATTTTAGCTTATATTTGCTGCATTTTATACATATTAGCCTCACAGTAACCCCAGAGGGCATTGTATGAAAGTGACTGATCACACGTTGGCGAATCATCAAGAAAGCACTGCAGAAGTGATCTGGATGAGCTGAGCTATACAGGAAAAGTGTGACGTATGTTGGTTTAGCCATGTGTGTCTGTTTGTAATGCCATGCGGCAGCAGGCCTGGGTGAGGTCTAGCAGAAAGATGAAGCATCGGGAGGAAGATTAATGTGCCCAGGCTCCGCAGTTCATCATCTCGGGAGTCCGTCTGGAAGTACTGGTCAGGCTAAACGCTATTCCAGACTCCAGCGACGCTCTGCCGCCAAGGTCACATGATAGAAGAGCAAAGATGATAGTGTGAAATCTGACCAAAGCGGTGAAATGAAACCAGACTGAGGTACAAGGACAATCATGTACAAACACAAATGTTTACATTGTTTTCAACAGAACTAATGGATTAAGGTTACAAATTCAAAGAAGGCTGACAAAAAGAAATGTTAAGATTATGATGTGCCAGTTAAAGAGCTTAAAAACTGGTTTGTCTCATTTTGACACTAAATCGAAAGCTTCCCTGCCATGGAACAGACTCGAATGCTCCACTTTGCTTAAAATAGCCTACTGTATTTCCTAAAAACAATGTGCACAGGAGGACACACAAATTGAGCTGTTACAAGCAAATCAGAAGGCAGTGTTTTCATTCAGCATTTCCAAAATTTGCATTTCAGTCAACTGATCAAGATTCCTTTCCGTTTAAAATGAACAACTATGTTGTATAAAGATATAACAGCATTTTGGAAATCTAACACCTTAACTGTAATTCGGTAAATTCTGTCTGCAGCCTAGCTGCGGCTTATCCTTGAAAGAAGACAAGATGCTTATCCTGTTATTTTGACTCTTTAAGTGGGTGTCATACTCTTCCGTTGGACAACAAGAGCTGAATATTATCCATATAAAAATAGGACTTGGTGTAATATAATAGGGGGCTGAGAAACACCACAAAGTCAACCTAAATCTTCAAAATGAAAACAGATCATTCTCAGCACAGAGAATCTTTATGGGAAAAAGATTGGTGTGTACTGCCAAGGACGATACATTGTACAGAAGAAACTCACCAGGAATATACTCCACTGGGTGCTATCCAGCACTAATAAAAGGAGGGAAATAAAATGCTTTTGTTCTCACTTGGAGAAATATACTAAGTCTAAATCTCCAGCCTCCCTGATGAGTGCTTTCTGTCCACAACAAAACCTTTATAATTTTGTCATAAAATGAAGGCACCAAACTACACTGTGCTGCAGTTTCTGAATAATGAATGTCTCACCCAGAGAGTCCGCAGTGAACTCTCCTCAGGAAAAAGGACAAGGAGGCAAAACATGACTGAAAATGGAAACACTAGTCTCATATACTAAAAGCAGAAGTGCTCGTCTCACTCTCAGAAAACTATTTTAAGCTGTTGCACCTGCAGAAATGTGCACTTGGCATCAATAAAACTGGTGTTCGAAAAATGCCATGAAAGCTCAAAGCCTCAAAGACAATGTTTGAAGTTTTCAAAGTTTCATACACTACCAGTCAAAAGTTTTTATACAGTAAGATTGTTCATGTTTTTTAAAGAAGTCTCTTCTGCTCACCAAGCCTGCATTTATTTGCAAAATAATTTTAGTATTTAAAATAGCCGTTTTCTATTTGAATATATTTTAAAATGTAATTTATTTCTGTGATCAAAGCTACATTTTCTATCAATATTTTAAACGGTTAAGTAAATTTTTTTAAGAATTTGGTGAATAGAAAGATCAAAAGATCAGCATTTATCCGAAAAAAAAAGAAAAAGCTTTTGTAACAGTATACACCATACCATTCAAAAGCTTAGAGTCAGTATAATTTTTATTTTAAATTTTTTTGGGAAAGAAACCATAAAAATTAATACTTTTATTTAGCAAGGATGCTTTAAATTGATCAAAAGTGATGATAAAGACATTTATAATGTTAAAAAAGACTTATATTTCAGATAAATGCTGTTCTTTCTATTCTACTCGAGAAACCTGAAAACAAATTATACTCATTATATACTAGGTACATTATAATTTCAAAATAATAATAATACTAATAATAATAAATGTTTTGTGAGCAGCAAATTGGAATATTAGAATGATTTCTGAAGGATCATGTGACTGGAGTAATGATGCTAAAAATTCAGCTTTGAAATCACAGGAATAAATTAGATTTGAAAATAGATTCAAATAGAAAACAGTTATTATAAATGTTCAAAATATTTTAGATTTTGTTGTACTTTGGATCAAATAAATGCAGGCTTGGTGAGCAGAAGAGACTTCTTTGAAGTAAAACATTACAAATCTTAAACTGTCTAAAAAATTTTGACTGGTAGTGTATAAGAAACTGAAACTGATACCGCTGCTGTTTTGCTTCTTGCTAATGCAAATGAATTTAATCAATCTTACATCTCTCAAATATGACTGTTTGAATCACACAGCAAAATTAACAAACATTTAAACAAGATTACGATGAGACACATATTTTTTGGAAATATGGAGTGTGTAAAGCTTTAAAGATCATAATACCGTGTGAAACATGACACTACTCAGATGAATCTAAGAGAGAGAGAGAGAGAGAGAGAGAGAGAGAGAGAGAGAGAGAGAGAGAGACAGTGGCAGAAAGATCTAAGCTTGAGCTAGCAGAATAAAGCCCCCTGGCTACAAAAAGTTATTATGACAGATTCAACCAAAAAGCGAAGTGAGGGAGAGCGGCCTCCAGACACAATGGTGTCCAGTTTTTCAGAGCATTCTTCATCTTGGAGCTCCTCAGGGGTGGGGATGGGTGTGTTCTGAACTCTCTGTTCCTCTTCCAGATGTTTCTTGTTGTCTAGATGAGAGGAGGGAGGAGAGGTTATACAACCGTAGCTCCTCTCCCTGAGTGGAGAGAAAAGCCGGAAGACCAGAGGCCTGAGAAAGTCCACAGAGGCCTACAGATCTGTGTTTTTTGTTTTTTGCTAAACCAATGACATCCCTGGAAAACCCCTTCCTCAAGACTAAATGATCAAAGAGGATGGGTCAGTTTCATTCTGAATGCTTTGTTTCACAGAGATGGCCTCACCTCAGATTACATTAGATCTTCACCAGCTCTTTCGTTTTTTTTATTGTTGTTTTTCCTTCCGAGTCGCTTCCTGCAGGATTCTCAATTGTTTCAGCTCTAATCCCTTCACAGCTGATCGGTTTCATTACCAGCCTGCCTTATTGCTGCCACATTTCTCAACTTTTCTCCTCCTTAATGGAAACAGCCTCTCCATAATCATACCCGCTGTTACAATGTCTTCTTCCAGCACCCAGGAAATTGCTTTTGCAGGTGCGATCCATCAAGATTGGACACATGGTCCCCTTTAACAACAAAAGCATGTTTGGGAAAACTTTCATTTATTACTAATTCATCCCAAAATGCTGTAAAGTGATAGACATCAGTATTGAACAACTGTGACTAAACATGCTCTGCGCAGTAAGGCGTTTCCCTTCGTTTGTCTACAGGGAATCCAATTTGCGAGTGAAATGAACGCAGTGCCTATCAAACCGGACGCTGTGCGTGATTATATGATCAGATAACCCATCATCCACTGTGGAGAGAGGTGATTATCTCGTGCCGGGCCGCTTGGCCTTTTCTGGGAGAGAAAATGAATCTAGACAGACACTAGCATCCGTGATGACTGTTTTGAATAGAGCCTGCTGAGGATCGCTTTCTGTAAGCAGAAAGTACAGTGATCACATTCATTCTCCTGCAAAGTACAGTGTAAATTATTATTACAACGTCAATCTGTAGAAACCAGTGATGCGCGGGTCAGTGGATAAACAACTCGAACCCGACCGACGTTTTCAACTAACCCGCCCGCAACTCGGACCGCAAAATAAAAAAAGAAAATATTGTACCCGACCCGCTTCCTGACCCGCATGTTTAATATTAGCGACTGACACCAGCGATTATATGCGGTTATGCGGTGGAGATGCGTTCACTGTCCAACATCATTCGGCATTAATTAGGTAATTTTGTCAAAAGAAATGTTCTTGATTACAAGAAAAATACAGATTGTTCATGTTGTGATTTAGTTTGTCTTGCCTTTATACAGATTTAAATAGTTTCATTTTCGAAGTAAGCTACACTAAATTATGTCAGTGATTCTCCGATGTTAAATATGATCAAGAGTTATTTTATTTCGATCTAATAAAAGTTAAGAAAAAGATTAGCCTATAGTCCTACATATTAGAGACTATAAGCTAATTCCTTTTTTCTTAACTTTTATTCTTCTTAAAATTATCAAGAATATTAAATCAACTTTATAGACTAGGTTAACGACTTTTCTTATACAAACAGAATGCACTTCAAAATGAAGTTTTCATATATAAATTCAGGAATCACGAATATGACAAAATAATATTTTATATATATTAATTGTATAGCTATTATAGTTGTATCAAATGAATAAGGAAATTATAGTGCCTTGAATTTATCAAGTAATGCTCAATTTCATTCGTTTCGCTCTCTGGAAATGTAAAAGAAAAAATACAGTTTTTATTCGGAATTCATTTTTAATGGTTTTAAACAAGCATATACATGAGATAATTTATATATTATTGCTTGAATAAACGTTAAAAAATAGTGCTAAATTTTATAATTAAGGAAATTAAACAGACCTAGGCATTTGAAAAGACATAGTGAAATGTGTCTAACAATTCCAAAAAGAAAGAGAAACATTGGACATAATGAAATTATTTGAGACATTTATTAGGAATACCATTTTCTTAACAATTAAGATGCTGCATGTGTTTATCCAGTCTAATCGAAGTGTGCGTCTCTCCCCGACTTTCCCAATAAAAATCCCACCCCCTCTCAGAAAATACATAAAGCTGACATTATATGCGTTTAAAAGTAGCCTATTAGAATGGTACAATGGCATTGATCAGTTCAACGTGTTGGGAAATCGGGCATTTTGTTCCGCGTCAGTATTTATTCAACAGTTAATAACGCTCAACATTCAAAAGGTAAATATTATTCAGCCAATAAAGTGTAGGTCTATGTATTTCATAGAAAAGTGTGTCTAGTTCTATATAAATTACAAAGATTTAATTGGCATCTTTATTTCAAACGACCCGACCGACCGCGACCCGAATATCATTAAAAATAAAAATATTTTTGAATGACTCGTAACCGCGGGTGACCCCGGGTGACCGCGGGCACCCGCTCATTTCGGATCAACCCACGCATCACTGGTAGACACTCAACTCAAAAACAATGTTTAGGACACTTCATAAAATATTTTTCAAAATCCTCATTCATATACATAAATAATCTCTCTGTCTCTCTCCCTGACAGAAATGTTTGCATCTTACAGTCTTTTCCCTTTGCCGGCAGCTGGCCCTGCGCAGAAACCAGGGAACATTTGCCTACTGACACACACCAGACTGACAGCAGAGATGAAAATCATGCTGGATTTTCATATTTATAATCAAACAGATGGTGACACGCAACAAACTTTTTTGTTCCTGATCCATAAAGGTTCCCTTCAAGCTTTGTTTGGGAAAGAAAACACCCACTGTTACAACACGTGGCATATTTGGGAACTAGGGCTACAATCAACAAATAAATATTAAAATTATGTAAGCCACAAATAAGGTGTAATTTCCAATTGTGTCAACAGCTGCTATTAACAAAGTTGTTTTAGTTGCAGCGTTATGCATTACTGGGGCTCTATGAAAAAAAGTGTAATTTTTTTCCCAAATTCCGCCTTTTCCGTTTAAAATTTCCTGTATTCAAATTTTTTTTTTCAGTTTAAATTTTTCTAGACTATTAATATTAAAGTATTAATAGTATTAATAAAAAAGCATGTCTAACTAAATACAATTAAATACAATTATAAAATTTACACAACTAAACAGCAATCTATTAAACCTTGAACAAAAATTAAATTAAGGCTCTATGAAATACGTTTTTTGAACTCTGGTAAACTGGAAAAATTAACCTTAAAAATTAATTAATTTTAAACTGTTAAATTTAGTTTTTTTGTTTAGTTTTTTCAAAAACTCATATTTAGTTTCGTTTTTGCCAAATTCTGTGTTTTCCATCAAATTTCTGGATTCCCTTTTAATGATTTAATTATTTTTAATAATCAACAGTACTGCTAAATAACTGGTTTGATAAAAAAAATAAAATAATGTATTATTATTTTATTTTTCAGAAATACTGTGTTTTCTGGCAAATAAATTATGATGAATACCTTTCCTGGTAAATATTCCTTAAAATAATGTTTTTATAACAATTTTATTAGTAAACTGTAAAAAAAAAAAAAAAAAAAAAAAAAAAAAAAATATATGACCAATAAGTTATGACAGCATGTGTTTTTATATTACATTAAATCATCAAAATAAGTTAAGCAATTTCCTAATTTTTAAAGACAGTTTAATGTAATTTAAGTTGAAATGACTTAAACAGCTAAGTCAATTGTACTTAATTTAAAGCAGCAACATGTTTTTTACAGTGTAGCAGTACGATAATTCCATTAAGTTGTATATTTCTGTCACTGTTAAGGTTAAACCATTTTTTTGACAGGTTCCAGTTTCTGTTTGTATATGACAGTAGATTTGCCGAGATTCAATAGTCTTTTGCAGCTTAATATTCACAGACACTTGTCCATATCGCATTTGGATTTTAATGTACTGACCTACATTTATTCATCCAAAATCTGGCAAATTCCATGACAATCCACGATATAGAGAAATTTCATTTTTATATCTGGATTCCACAATTCTGTCTGCATTGTCCACATTTCCTACATTACAACTGATTTATTCTGAGCCTCGCTGATTATAATAGTGCTGATCTACTGATTAATCTTGACTGACAGATCACTACAAATCTCTACTAAACATTATTGAACAGGATCCAACATAATTTGGAACAGAATAATTAACCATTACCATCATTTTATTTTGACAGAAAATGCACAGGGTTGCAAATAATTAACTGTCAAAGTAAATACTATTTATCTTCTGCAAATCATCTCACTGTAGTAGTCAGGTCCCACTGATAGACCGCTCCATCATATTCTTGTTAACAAAAAATGCTTTAATAACCGCAGCTTGAGCTGCAATGTTTCATTACTCACCAATTACGTACTGGCAACTCATAAAAAAGTACTATTTCAGACCACAATCTGCTTAATAAAAGTTTCCATTTAATATTTCCTTCTTTTATCTTCCTTTTTTCTATTTTTGACTATTAAATTTGATTTTTCTTTTATGCCAAAAATTATTACGATATTAAGTAACTCTCATGTAATATTAACTGCCAAGAACTTCATTAAATTTGATTTTCTAAATATTTTGATTTTTTTGCAACCTCAGATTCCAGATTTTCAAATAGCTGTATCTCGGTTAAATATAGTCCTATCCTAACTGCTTTAGATAATGTATAAATCTCAATATCAAAATATTTATGACTGGTTTTGTGGTGCATGGTCACATATATTAGCTGACATAACTGAATTTTCTCTGTTTTGAGCTCAGTTTAACAGCAGATTGCCACTAATCCAGAATCTGCTCACAGGGAAGCAACAAGGGGAAGGGCGGAAACGATACACAACTTCCTGTTTGCATGATTAATGAGCTCGCCAGCTGGGGATAAGATCAATACACAGCAGCCTTTTACAGGACTCTCTAATGTTGCAATTTCTCCCTCCTGCTCCAAACCCATTTATGAGATATGATCAATTCTGGTCAGTAATGGGATATTGGTTAGCTTTGTGTTGGTGGGGAAAAAAACCCAGTGCATCCTAAAATGTTACTAAACAAGAACCAGGTCTCTAAAGACAATCATATCTCCAAAGTAGAGATAGTAGAAAATATTAAGAAGCTTATCGTCATATCCACTGAGGGACTGGCAGGAGGAAGTGCTCAGAGGAAGTGTGCTTGGAGAAGACGGAGAAGACTGTTTGCTTCTCCTCTCCACACCATACTGATGGTTATCATCTCCACCCCAGTCAGAAGCTAAAAATCAATCCTCAGAAAATACCACAATAGGCTGCATCAAAAAAGAGAAACGTGGGAGTGTGGAAAAAGACAGTCTTTTGAGCATTGACAGCTACAGTTTCTATGTCTTAAACATCCTGAGGCAGGAATCAAGAACGCTTAGGAGCTTGAGACTATGAGACAATGAGAAAAGACAGGTTGAACACTGGCAAGGAGTATATACAGACGATGATGGTGTATGAAGATGCTGCCTGTCAAAAACAGCCATCTGTTGGTTGTGCCTTACCGCCCTTCAAAGCCTCTGGGCGCTGTGTACTCGTGCCCAGCTCAGTGCGCTCTGAAAGTCAGGACTGACTCCCCAGCTCATCAGTGTTAATATTCCACAACAAACTGCTCACAGATGGGGACTCATTTACGAACATAAGCTCCCTGTGTGGGTTTCTCTTTACTTCATATCTCGTTTTGTGAGCAGAATGTCACTTGTGATGGAGATGCAGTCTCACATCCCTGCAGGGACTTCGTCGGAATCCGAAGGCCACTGAATGATCTGGACATTAAAATGAGAAATGATTTACTGCAAGAGTTGCTGAAACATACCGCAACTGTTCAGTCTCTCAATAATCACTCCTCTTCCCTAGGCACCAATTTTATAGCTATTAAGATAAGCCATTGCTTATGTATAACATTGTTATGAAATTTTATTACGGCAATATCACAAACGAAATAAATAAATCTTATGCAGGCATCCTGTTGATTGCACGCCATGCTCTTGCATTTCCTCCCGCTGTGCTCTTGGATATGAATTCCTCTGAAAGGTTTCATATATCTTGCGCTTTTCAACACGATCCGCCCTCTAAACAACAGCAATTTGGCCTAGCGGAGCTACCATGAATTGCATTAATATCCTCTCATGAGATTAATCCATCAAGCTGAAACATACAGTCAAGCCTGAGCTAAACATAAACCTAAACATGTCCGGTCATGGTGTGAGGTCTTGCTTAATCCTTGTGAACTTGCTTCTTTCTCTGTTGCTTAATAAAGCGAGTAAAACGTTCTACACATTCCAACAGATCTAATGGATCACAAAAGCACACAGACATGAAAGATCAAGCTCTGGCAACCACAGACCAGCATTGCATTTCTCTAACCTCCCATCTTTTGTCTGCAAATAAAGTGGATTTGAGTATACTGTAATTTAATTAAGTAGTCTCATATTTCTGACTCGTTTGTAATCCTTTTCACTTTCTCTAATGCAGATGGTCACAGCTGCACAGAGCAGGAAGTGTCCCTAACAAGCTCTATTGATGAAATTACCTGCGCCTAGCTGCCAGGGGTCAAAGTTCAGAGAAAGGGCATGCTTATAGATTAAATTAACCTATTGAGACGGAAAGGTTGACCTCACATCACATTCACTTCTCCGCCTCAGAAAGGCTGAATTTTGGAGCTTCCCTTCTAAATGGAAATGCTAGGCTCTAATCAGCATAATAAAGTTTTGTGAATTGAGTATCACAATTAAAGGGATATTTCACCCAAAAATGAAAATTATTTACTCACCCTCAAGGCATCCTAGTTATATGACTTTCTTCTTTCGAATGCAATCGGAGTTATATCAAAAATTATTCTTGCCCTTCCAATGCTTTATAATGGCAGTGAGTGGGTGTTTTTCTTCAACAGTCCAAAGCAAGTCCAATAAAGTGCATCCATCCTCACATGGCTCAGGGGGGGTGAATAAAGGCCTCCTGTAGCGAATTGATGCGTTTTTGTAAAATATATATATATATATATTATTTAAAATGCAAAAATCACTTTTCTCTGGGTAGATGACGTAGTACATCGATTTTGCATATGCGCATGCGCCGATCAGTGTAAAAAAACAACATTTGTTTACAGGAGCAAAGGACTCCAGTCATAAAAACGGAATTTACTGTATAATGCGGAATGTCATGGAATTTGACAAAGTTTGGAAAAATTAATCAAAAGTATGACATCAAATTAAATCAAATTGTGATATGGACTATGTATCTATGTATCTGTAAATATTAAGCCGAAAAAAGACTATTTAAATATGAATCCTGCATGATCCATGTGTCTCTGTGTTAATGAGTGGCATCCAGAAAGAATTCTTATTTTATCTTCTTATCAAAGGAAAACCAGTCTCCTCTTGGCTTATAAAGAAATCCTCTGACATTCTTCTTTAGATTGTTTTACCTTTTTTTTGTGAACTAACCCTTTAAATGCCTTTTAATTAATCCTGGCAGGCTGATGGTCTTTTCAGCATTCGTTTAAGAGCTAAAAGTAGTGATGCCTGTTTCTCCTGTCGGCTCACCCTACCATTATGCCACATCTCTATTCACTTTTGTCTCAAAGTTTAATCATCAAAGCCCATATTCTCTATTATGAATGCATTTTTATTGTGATATTTTCTGCTAGTGTATTTAATCTTCATGCTGCTCTTTCAGCTTGTTTAAGGAATGGCACTCAAATCCACAATAATAAAAAAAAGAAACAGGATCTAGCACAAAGAGACCTCCAACAGATGCCAGAGGCCAGGAAGTGTGGTCAATGTCTGAAAACAAAAGTAACTTGTATGAGATTGTGGCTGAAGGAGCGAGCACAAGCGAGAGAGAAAGAGTGGGGGTGGTTATGTGTAATAAATCAGAGAGAAATTTCAAAGATGAAACCCATTATCCTTCCTGCAGAAATACAAGAGTTATGAGAATGAACGTATCTAAAAACAGAGCTAAAATGAATAGGCTGTTAAAGGCAAATGGGGGGTACAATAAAATGCATAAAAAGTGCTACAGTGAGCAATGACTCGTCTCTCTTTCTCTCTGCCCTGTGTACGTGCTGAAAGACAGGCTGTATTTTCTAAGAGGAAACAACAGACATTGCGAATTCCCTAAAGCCCTGAAGAGAGAGGGGGCCAGACCTCACTGTTAAGACTGAAGTCCCAAGACAGTCCCCGGGCCGAGCCAGAGGTGGTGAAGACTAAACACACAGGTATTGCATGCAAACACACACATACACAAGTTCTAACTACTGGCGCCTGATCATCCCTACGGTATTAGTTGCTACCAACCACCTGAGGTAAATAAAAGTGGGGGAAATATAAGAACAATGCAGACTTCAAAAAAATCAAAACCCACCAAGCTACGTCTGTCAGACACAGCCAGAGGAAAACAACTGCCCCTCCTCCTGAGACCTCAAATCCACCTCAATGTATTGTGTTCATGGCCACACTTTATCAAAATGTAGAACTGTTTAACATTACAGTATTAAAGCCTGTTCATACCAAGAACTATAACTATAGAGATAACTACACAAATACTGATTTGGTGTCGATGATTATCATTCATCAGCTGGAAAATTATTCTGAAATGATTCCAATGATATAGTTTCTCTGTGTTTTTATCGTTATAGCTGTGGTGTGGACTCTGCTGTTCTTCAATATTGAGAATGAATTTTAGAACTATATTTTTATCATTATCTTTATAGTCCTTGGTGTGAACAGGCCTTGATTAACAAATAAAACAACCTAAGTGGTGTAATACACAATATGCATAATACCAGTAAGTAACAATCCATACTTCACAATCATTATAAAGGGATAATTCATCCAAAAATAAAAACTGGGTCACTACTTACTCATGTTATTTAAAACCAGAAGACTCAAAAAAGGAGAAATATCTGAAGCATCTTTACAAAGTTCTTTCCATACAGTGGCTGTTTTTAGTGATTACGTGCTGTCATTTAAACCACTAATGGCAAAAACAGGTAACGTGACATGACATTCTGAGTCTGTCTCTCACAATAGCTACTTTTCATATCGCTTCAGCATGAAATTCAGCATAAATTATATGGAATATTTTAAGACAATTTTTTCTGGGTTTCTAAAAAAAAGTAGAGATGCACCAATCGACCAGCCAGGGACTGGAATGGGGGGGGGTGCCGGTAGCCAACGTTACTTTTTTCCCCGGTACTTTAGCCTACTTTGTGTAATAACGAAAACATTTATTTCAGTGAAAAATAAGTCCAAAACTCTCTATTTTAACATTTTGAACAATAGGGCTCTACAATTTTTTTTTTTTAAGAAATTCTTATGTGTTTTGATTTTTCTGATAATCAAATGAAAGCATAAACATTTATTTATTTTTAATCAAATGAAAAATAAATAAACCTTTTCATTTTTGGCAAACAAACAGAGGTTTACCGTTAAAATCAATACACGGAAGAAAAATTATATTCAGTTTAAAACGTTTAAATAATAATTGTAGTATTTTTTTCTACAATTAAGTTATTAATCTTGTTGTAATATTTATTTTTTATCATATTTATTGTTTTATGTAAATTATTTAAATAGGAATATATAAACACCTACATTATACTGTACAAAAGTAATACAAGACTAATATTGTTGTTTCATGTTAAACCGTACTTTTATTCTGACAGGTTGCCGTGAAGTTTCTGTGTGTACAGTATGATATGATGCTAGTTTTCTCAAATGAAACGGTAAAAGTGACACTCACAGCAGCTTTGGAGATTAAGTTTATCTGTTCATGTGAGATGCAAACGCCAAAAATTAGCGGGAGTATCACGCGTGCTTCAGTATGCCTGTAGTAAAAAAAAAAAAAAATAAATAAAAAAAAAAACGCGTCTCCGCCATTCATACATACAGAGGCAAACGGATCATGCAAGATTCATATTAAAACAGTCTTTTTGCATTTCGGTTTTCACAGACACTAGTCCATATCGTGATTTGAATTAAGTGACAGACCAACTTTTGATTTATTAATCCAAAAATCAACGAATTCCGTGGCATTCCGCACTAGAGAGTAAATTCCATTTTTATGAATGGAGTGCACGATCCCGTCCGTGTTTTTACGGAAGAGGCATTGTAAACGCGCGACCATGTAGCAACAGAAATGGCATGTCTTCGTGCAAATAAGATAAATAACATAAGGCAATTTAGTTTGTTTAATAAAAGAACAATGTATAGACCTGTTCTATAGAAAAGATAACCTTAAATGACTTCTATTGTGATCTGACGCTATATCGAAAATAAAATGAACTTGACGTTCAAGGGGGGCGGGAGGTGCCGTTGGGGGGGCGAGCCGCCCCCCTAAGATAATGGTAGGGGAAACACTGGATAATGTATTTATGTAGTGCCAGATGAAGCTTGCGCAGCCTAAGTGAGTGTGTGAAAGAGATTTGTAGCGAAATCAAAACAAATGAGCGCAACAGCACTAACAGAAAGTTATAGACAGTGTTGGGGATAAAGCATTACAAGCAACACAAGTTACGTAATCAGATTACTTTTTTAAAGTAAAGTAGTAGAAGAAAATATCTTTTACTTTTTTTAAATAAGTAACCCAAGTCACAAATGTAAGTGACTTACATTTTAGACACAATATTAAATGTTTTTGCTCATTTTCGCTGACGAAAATAGTTCCAATCTGCCAGAGCAAAACTGACGAAGTTACGTTACTGAATGAATCCACGTTTTAGAAAAAATCAAATGAGTCAATGATTCAGTAACCCATTTATAAAGACAGTCACTTGCCTAGTTTCTGAACGAATCAGCCATTTGAACGAATCTGTTGAATAAAAGACTAAAAGATTTGATCATTCAAACAGTCATTTGCTACCACCTACTGGTGTTTTGGTTTCATATTTAAAATTATCATTGCTTTTTTCCCAACATTTCTTATTTGTATGTACAAGAAATATTTAAAACATTAATCTTATTAAATTGTGTTGCGTAACTGCATAAATCCACATTTTTGAACGAATCGAGTGAGTCAATGATTCAGTAACCAATTCATAAACACAGTCAATTGCCTCGTTTTTGAATGAATCAGTTGAAAGAATGACTAAATGATTCACTCTTTAAAACATGTTTTGTTGTACAGCAACTCAGTTTCAGTTCATTGTTATTTCTACCTCTTTCCAGTCACAGAGCATGTTATTTTGTGAGTTGTTTGCATAAAAAAATTTATAGGTTTTGTTTGTAAATACTGTCAATTATAGTTCTTAGAAAGGAAATCGAAATCTGCAAACAGATTCTTAAAAAAAAATATCAACATTTATATTTCCTACAAAAAAAGCAGACTACATGTTTAGAACAACATTAATGCTAATAAATAATGGCTGCATTTTCATTTTTAGGAGCGCTAATCTCCTAATCTTTGTACAACCTTTTTGTCAGATACAAGAATTCATCTTCGCAAAATACACAAGCACTGATTTGAATAGTACTCGTTCCACTGAGAGGAGAGCAAATGCTTGCACTCCACAGACAAATAAAACATTCATGTGCATGTGATGTAAGCAATTATTATCTCAGAAAGAAAGGAAAGGCATCTCTCTCTCAGAGCTGGCACGTGGACTTGGACTTACTGGTTATTACAACATTCTTTGCAGGTACAATAGCTACATGTTTGCTCAGTAAAAATCTTTTCGGAAACACTTGTCTGTTAACTGACACCTGAGGCTGTCCTTCCAGACTTTACTGGTACAATAGTTGTTTATAAATGACAGCCAATCAGCAGGCTCGAACAAACACGTATGTGATTATTAAAAAGGCCTACTGCACAAGGAACATGCGAAGCATGCAGAACAGCAGAAGCTTCTGTATCGATGAACATCCACCACAAACAGCCCACATAATCACTTCATCCTGATTTAATGGAGGTAGTAAATTAACAACCACTGTGTATCAAAGCACACGGTGACCTTTGCTGTGTATAAATCACAGCTTCCATTGTGCTGCCAGATCTCCCTTTCAACCAATTTGTCACAACGTAATTCCACACAAAACCCTTCCATGCTGAGGAAGCTACTGTTGTGGGAGGATCAAAGGTCCCTATGACTGCCTCAGAAATATCAGCTAAAACAAAAGCCTACAAGTGCTGAGTAAAACAGCTATAATCATATGACAACATTTGTACAGGTATAAAACATATGATTTTAGACCAAAAAACTCTTTATGTTTTTGCTGAGCATATATCTGGTCACAGTTTGCTGTGAAAAGAAAGATTAACATTTGCATAAGGGCAGTGTGTCATCGATTGTCTTACATCAACATAACGATTTCAAGTCAAAATTCATATGAACCTATAGGATGAGTGTATAAGAGTCCTGTAACCAATCACTATTTAAATCACCATTTTAAACATTCCTAGGGCTACACAAATAACCAAAATAAAAGGTAAATCATGATATGGCTTAGAGACTTTTCCATGTCCTCATTTTTCCATGTCACTTCGCTACTTTTACATTGTTTTTCTATGTACACTACCAGTCAAAAGTTTTTGACTGGAGTAATGTTGCTAAAAATTCAGCTTTGAAATCATAGGAATTAATTACATTTGAATATATATTCAAATAGAAAACAGTTATTTGAAATAGAAAAATCTTTCACATTTTTTTTGCTGTACTTTGGATCAAATAGCTTGGTGAGCAGAAGAGACTTCCTTAAAAAACATTACAAATCTTACTGTTCAAAAACATTTGACTGGTAGTGTAAACACATACTAGTTGGATGTATTTGTCCATTGTCTTGTGTTTTTTTTACAGAGTCTTGCACATGAAAGTTCAACTTTATTAAAAATAAAACACGTCTCGAGAGCATGCGTTTTCCCCCCATTTCTGAATCTTGTGCTCTTCAAATCAAAAACACATTCTTTGTGAATGTGTTAGCGTGATTATCAAATTGCAAACGGCCAAATAAAATCAAATAAATATATGTACTGCATGTTTCAGAGTGAAGTGCTGCACTGTGTTCATTTACATGCGACCAGCTCATGATCTGGTGTTTTCAGTGTCCATAAACTAAATTTTGCAGTTGTACTGTAATTATTTTTTGCTTTACAGTAAAATATTACAATGACAATATTATACATTTAAAAAAAAGTATTATTACTATTATTATTATTCAGTCATACTGCCAAAGTCACACAGTGCAGCCCTACAAACAAGCGCCATCAACCTGAAGTTTAAAAAAAAAAACTTAAAAGCTGCATGCATAGTTAAAAAACAATATGCGATATGAAGTTTGAACGAGTTTTTTCAAGTGTAACTTGTCATACTGCATAACATGCCAAATTCCTATCATACTGCATGATGTCACACTCTCAAAAGTATTTGCCAACTACCCATAAATCTGCAAATCTCTGCCGTAATTTAAAAGCTGTGAAAGATTTGGAAGCAAAACCCAATGTGTATAAAATAAGGATTCATTTACATGTTTTTACATGTATTTACAAGTAGACGCCAATGCAAATTTCAATCTACACAGCACAGTTACGCAGACTACATGACATACGGGTTTAATTTCTGGACAGAAACCCTATTCAACACTGACAAGACATGCTGAAGGGGTGGGAGACAGTGGGACGTGTGTTTAAAAGCTCTCAACACAGTTGAGACACAACACAACACTTACAAATGGCTACATCATGCTTCTCAGGCACGTCACATTTACGGGTAGGAACTGCCTTTGCCACACATTCCTTCAAAAAAAAAAAAAGCACTGGCTCAAAGCCAAATTCCTGTAACCCGCGAAGAACTTGCTCCTTTTCCTGGTTTAGCTTACAGAGATAAGAGTCTTGGCCCACCCTAAACATTCACCTTTAAACCCTGCACAGCTTACTTAACGTACTTTCAAATAATCTGTTTTATGCACACTCTTTGCAATATGCACAGTGATACAAAAGGATGTTCAATTGTTATTGCATGGTGTTATCTTAGTAAATTTTAAAAGACATTTGTGTGTTTGTGAAAGCCTAAAATGATACTTAATAGCTTTCAAGAATAAGACATCTTAAAGTGACACTGTTAACCATCAAAATGTGTAGTTCAGGTAACATTTTTGATTAATCGATTATGACAGTTCTATTTGTAATTGCTCAGCCATTAATGCTCAACAACGACCCCTGTTGATAAAAATCAGAGTGGCAACCTAAGGAAACAATACTGCACATTCTTCGGCTGTCAATGCTATATCATTAAAATACATCCATTAAAAACACAGTCATGAACATTAGCTTACCTGTGACATCTGAGGCCTGAAGTTGATCTGCTTTAGGTCCACGGATCCAGGAGACAGATTGTGCAGCATCTGGCACAGGAGCACCCCATCTCTGAGCGCCTGGGCCAGGTCGAACACCACCGCTGAGGGCCAAACGACCCGGTGGTTGGGGGGCAAAACCTTACAGTCTATCAACCAGCGACCGCACTGTCTCCACTCCTCCATGTTGACAGAAATGATGCAGAATATTGGCAGAGATCAAAACTATATGCCTGGCAGTCTAACTCACGTACGGAGATAAAGCTGACGGGAAAATTATCCCAGTTCCTCTTCAGTCCAAAGGACACTAAAGTGCCTAAGGTCAATTACGGGAAGGATATACGATAAGCGTGACAACTTTTTTTTAACGACGAAGACTTTGTATAACGAAACAATCCAATTATGAAGCTCGAAGAAGTAACATACAGAACGATGTTAAAATATGATTTGGATGTGTTTTCCCCTCAGAGAATCAGATGAGTTTCCTCTTCTTCATCATGAACTGACATATTTGGCTCTGTGAACGCGTCCTGTCACAGCAAAAAAATGTGTCTCTCAGGACTACAATAGATATTTTCCTTAACAAGAAATGCTGGGAAAGACAGCAAAGCTGCTACATGCAATTTCGGACGGTTTATCAAAGTTTCACCAATAAAATAAGGAATAAATCCATGTTCTTCAGTGGATAGCTCCTCACAAGCCTGTCCAATAACGTCCGACTCCAAACAGAATCCGGTCCAAACTTGTTTTTAAAACTTCTTGAGGGAAATATCACAGCGTTCAGTCAAATGCACAAACTCTGGCGTTTATAACGCGAAAAGTGTTGTTCGTCCCGCTCCTTTCGCCTCCACAGAAAGAGAAACGCCACAAGGTTTTGGTGCTGGACAAGTCGTCCGTTGAGCCGCGATGGTTTCTCGGTTGTTTCTCAGTTCATCTCAGTGTAGATGGTTGAAGTGTTTTGATTTCTCCGCTCGCGTGAGCCGTGAGTGCGGGCGGGCGGGCGAGAAGCAAGCGTGAGCGCGCGCGCAGCAGCAGGAGAAAGGGCGCGCGGCGCGGTGGTGAGATCGCATCTGGGTTCCGGTCGCGCTCGTCCACGTGTGAGAAGGAGAGGGAGGGTCTCACTACAAGAAGGACCCGAAAGCCTGTTTTTATTCAAGATATTATTCAGGAAATTCTGGAGACGTCATAATAAAGTGAAGAAAATGTAAAATGTGTGTTTTTTTTTTTTATCATCTTACATGTAATTCTCTATTACAACTTCTTAACAACTTTTATAATGATTTACATGTTATTGCTATACAATCCAGGCTGCTTTTTCTATGGAATGGTTTGACTTCAATCATGTAATTTATCTTGATCAGCATAAATGGCTCATGACATTGATTTTTTTTAATACGTTCCTTGAGGTTCATTTATAATGTTAATAGTTTTTTTACACAAAAACATAAATATGTTGAAAAAAAATCTACCCTCATTGTGACCCTCTGTCTAAAACGACCTGTTTTAATAAGGGGCGGGTCCTTTAAGGATTGTCAGGAATCAGCCACTGTAATGATTTGCTAAGGTCATTGCATAGGAAACAGTATCAACACGAGCTAATGCATGTTTGTTTTCACAACATGATCAAAATAAAATGGTAATTTCCATGAAAACATTATGACATCATTTACTTACCATTTATGATGCAGCTGCAGTCAAATCTAGTTCTGCTACATCTTTCAACAAATGTTTCTTTGTGAACTCACCATGACACTGCGCCTCGTTTACAATCCTCTGACACAACCCTGGATGCAATTAAAAATAAACTACTTGTTCCTTACACTGGGATCCTTCTATATCTGTACAAAGACGCAAATGAGCTGTTTAAACCAAATGTGTCAAAGCGAATTTTCTTTCACTCCATTTGTCCTATTAAAGGTTGTATCAGCGATTTCTAGCCTGCAACATAAAGTGTCAAATTCAGCTGAGCTTTCTTCACGATCCGCTCGCTGCCTGCCCCATAAATTGTCTGTGAAAAAAACGCGTCTCTCTGGTCAGCCTAGGGTCCGAGATATGCCAAAAAAAACAATCGGCACTACAAACCTTTCCACAGATAAACAAACAGTGTTCCAACCAATCAGCGTCAGGGGTTTGGTGTTGTGGACTTTCGCTCCGCCTCCCTCACATCCCTGCACCAGTAGGAAAGTCCACAACACCAAACCCCGGACGCTGATTGGTTGGAACACTGTTTGTTTATCTGTGGAATAGTTGATAGCGCCGATTGTTTTTTTTGGCATATCTCGGACCCTAGGCTGACCAGAGAGACGCGTTTTTTTCACAGACAATTTATGGGGCAGGCAGCGAGCGGATCGTGAAGAAAGGTCAGTTGAAATTGACACTTTATGTTGCAGGCTAGAAATCGCTGATACAACCTTTAACAACAAACTCAAGCGAACCCGCATCTGTATACTGTATCCAGTGTAGACAAGATAGCAGCAGTGATTGTAATTTCAATTTGCTTTTGACGCGACGCGACACTCGCATTCAGCGCTTCAGTCATTAAACGACTAATGCCGCGTTCCAGGCAACCCGTTACTCGTGTTTTTCCAACCTTCTACCCGTGAAAGTGCACCTGAACGGCAGTCAAACCCGTGACTTCCCACTAGTGAACTCATACTAGATCGATGTACTCCCAGTTACGAGTTCTGACGTGACATAGCCCGCGAAACCACAATGTCAGCACCTACGGGTGCGCTGTTTGTGCAAGTGGTACACAGTGAAAAAATATGACTTTATGGCTATATAACGTTCCAAACAAATTAATAATAATGTAATAATAATACATGCTCTCAGGCAGTTTGGGGTGACTTGCCTGGAACGCAGCATAAACATCAGTGGGCGGGGCCTATATTGTGACATCGTTTTTAGACATCGTTCTGCTTTTTGTTATAAGTCAGAAATGACAAGGAGTCCGCTTCCCGCAATACAAGTCAATGGAGAGCGTTGGTTTGTTTTCCGCCCTGGCGGGCGTCGCTCTGTCTCTATGCCTGGAGGCAGTGTTTTTGCAAATGTTTGTGACCAGGTGGTCATCTTGCACCTCAGATCCAAACGAGCCAACTTTGTAGCTTGATTAAATAAATGCTTTGTTTAATATGTGAAGGACGTTTTAAGCTATGAAACTTGCAGTTTGTTTTAATGCTAGAAAGACCTCTTATATGCCAAAAGATCAAATTTGATTTTGCATGTCATGACCCCTTTAATATGTATGCCAAGTCACTTACAGCACATGTGCAATCCAAATACATTTCAGTAACAGTAAATTCTCACTCCATTTTTGTGGGGCCTCTCAATTCACATCAGTGAAAGTATTTACATAGATGAGACATGTATGTTCTGCTTGTCCAGATGGAAACTTGCTGTAGTGTGACTATTTTGCCCTGTGACCAATATGAAAACTAGTTAAAGCACATTCAGGATGAAAGATGGCTTTTTGAGGCAGATGTGAGCAGCTGTCACAAGACTCAAAGCATTGATCCATCTTGGGTGCTGCAGTATTGTGTTAGTGTGTACCATGTTCTAAACACTGCAGCAACAAGGTCACATGTTCCTCATCTCAGAAGGTGTGACTATAAACCCTAAGGATGTACAGTATACATGTGAGGCTGGGCTGGTATCACTTGTGTTTTTTCCTATTAACCAGTGTTACTGGTTAATGAGTTTGTGAAATCTACTTACAGGAAATAAAATGGTAATATAACACCCAAGGACAGAGGACTCTAACAGTAGTTAGCTTTGAGAGGATTATTATAAAACTACTGTTAGAATAATTTGTTACACTACAGTAAAACTCCAGCAAATGGGACACAGTTACCATCTAGTGGTCAGAAGTGGTAGTTCAGTGGTCATGTACTCAGTGACACATCTGCTATACAAAAATTAGACCAGTTTTACCAAACGTGACCCTGGATCACAAAACCAGTCTTAAGATGCACAGGTGTATTTGTAGCAACAGCCAATAATACACTGTACGGGTCAAAATTATCGATTTTTATTTAATGACAAAAATCAGGATATTAAGTAAATATCATGTTCCATGAAGATATTTTGTACATTTTCTACTGTAAATATATCAAAACTTAATTTTTGATTAGTAGTATGCATTTTAAGAATTTGGACAACTATAAAGGCGATGTTTTGTTTTGTTTTCAGATAATGTATAAATCTCAATTTCAAAAAATTGACCCTCATGACTGGTTTTGTGGTCCAAGGTCACAAATATGACAATATTCATGTTTCTTATCAATCTTATGTTCTGTTCTTTAATAGAACTAATGATGTGTGAATAATTAAAATAACTTTCTATGGTAAAACACTGACGAAACTGCAGCAAAAATGAAAAGTAAACAAAATAAAAGGCATTTGTCATTTATTTTATGAAAAAAGTACCCCGTGTACAAGACATTCCAGGTAGGCATTTACATCAAATGTTTGCCTCTATCACTTCCTCTGACCCAACGTCCCAACCCTCCGGCCCGTATCGCAATAAACAAGCCTAAATCTACTCACACTGTATTCTTGATTTTGTTGTTTCCATGACTGACATTTACAGTATAACTATAAACAGCTCAATTTTTTTTTTTAAGAAAAATACAATAAATCAGCATGCATGTCAAAGATAAAAAGTAAACTTTTGTTTTAAATATAAAAGGAACTTTCTTTTCAAATCAGGGCCTAAAAAGAAATCAAGTTATATATACTTTATCTATATAGTCATATATTTTTTTTTATTCTTTTCAGTCTGTCCCTAAAAAAAAACAGAGAGGACTTGATCAATATTTTTATCAGACACTCAGAAATGACTTGTGGAAGTTTTGTAATCGTGTGCACCCAAACAGACAACAAAATAATCATTAACATGATTAATCTTAAAATAATTATGTTTTGACTACATCTATTAGTGTTTTAGTTAGTCTGAAAGACACATGTCCCTCTTGAATTTTGGCTTTGTCAAAACGATTGCAAAATCAAGTGACCCTGCAATTATTAATTTTTAAAACACCCGTTCATAAACCAAATCAAACAATGAAACAAATACCAGTTCCCTTTACAATACTTACAATTGTTTTGTTAAAAAGTAATTAAGAGAGGACATTACAATATCTTACAAACACTTCAGAAAATAATCATAGACATAGTTATTCTAAGAGATATCAGATAGTAAAGCAATCCACAGAGGAATGGCTGGGAAACAACTGTTTGTTTGATTGGAACAGTGTCCTATTTATAAGATCTATTGTAGACTTACATTCATGAATCAATTTTGCAAGAGTGTGAGAAGAGGAAGACTGTGATTTAACTATCATTGAAATAAACATTAAGAAACACATCATAATATGGCAGTAGATATCAAGGTACAAATGACACATTTACTGCTTCCAGGTGTCAGCATCCACTTCAACAACACTTCTAGCCTTATCTAAAGTTATCTGAAGTACAAATGTCAGTCATAGGAGCTGTGACTACTTGGAAATCTGTATATTTATTGCTGGCCAAGGCGTTTAATAAGACAGGAAGTCTGCATGTGATCCAGCTTACTGATTTACATGTTCATGTCATTGTAAAGCACCTCTACAAAACCACCAATCTACTTGATTCCCATCAAAATATTTTCCTAAACCATACATTTAGCTGAAGAGGATAGAAATCGGTTTTAATATTGTTCTACAGCTATAATAATGGCCAAATTAAATCTAGAGAGCTTATGCCTAATTAAAGCCATATGTTCCATGGACTGCCTAAAAGTGTCGTGACATTATTGGGAAAGGCATGATTCTCATAGACGCACATTTCAGGACAATAATACAAAGAAGGAAAAACAAATCAATAATGGCACAGCGCCCAATGGGGAAAATATGAGGCCACAAAATAAAATAAAAATAAAAACAAAACAATAAATACATCACAGACTGGTGCAGAAGTCAAATCAAAAGTAAAAAGTGTGAGCTTTCCTTTTTCCGCTCTCTCTGTTGAGATGGGATGGTTGTTGAAGTTTGCAAGGGTAACGTACATCATTACCAAGATGCCAGGGAAGAGAATTTGAACTGTGAAGTATGCTTCAAAACTTCTTCTCCTTGCAGTTTTAGGTTTGGACATCCCTTTCAGAGTCGGTGGAAATAAAAAGCAATTTTTTAGTTTGCTTTTTTAGCTGTAATTTTTTTCATGACATTTCCAAAAAGAAAAAAAAAGTTCTGACATGATGCATTTTTATTGTCTCTTTTCTTTCTCTTTCTTATAAAAAGTCTCAGAGGGGGAAACAACCTTGACTGCATACAATGTTTTTAAAAAAATAAAAAAGTAAATAAAAAGTGTTCAGTCGGAGTCACTGCTGTCTGAAGTGGAGCCACTGGAGCTGCTGCTGCCCGAGTCTGAGGAACTGCTGCTGCCGCTGAGCCGAGAGGGGCCTGAGCCTCCTTTCTCTGAGACCAAACAGAGAGAAACAGTGGTTATAGAAGTGAACCAAGTCCGTATTTGCATGCCAAAAATATGGGCCAATTTACAGAATTAGTCCAAAGTAAAAGTTGGAAATGCAATTTGTTTTGTATTTTGAATCTAGTTTTAAAAGGCAAAAATCACACTGATTTAAAACTTAAGGATTAATTTGTTTGAATGTACATTTAACCAAAAACATCTTAGTTGATAATTCAGTACACTTTATTTTTGACAAAACATCACGTTTTCAGTAGTGACAGTAATGCTTTGGAAGTGACCACATCACATTACAGAATTTAAAAAAAAAAAAAAAAAAAAAATTGCATAACTGTACTAAAATTGTTTATTTTCCACAAATGAGAATTATGTGTACACATATAAAAACTAAATGTTATGGAATAACTCCCCCCCAAAAAAAAGTGTGCTTAACTGCAGAAAAAAAGGTAGTGACATTCCATAAAGTTACACAGATTTTTTCAGACTTCTGAACACATCTACTCAACATGTAGCTATAAAAGAGAGTGACACCTGAATATTTCATAAATTTCAGGGTGTAGTTAAAATCAGACTTAGCCAATGAACAAAAACATACATTTTACAAAGAAAATATAAAATAAATATTTTTTGAACTTTCCTTTTTAAAAGAATTAAAAGGATACTTGTAAAAACAACAAATGGGAAAAAAAAACAATTTTATCAAAACTTTCAATATTTTCATAAGGGGTTCAATTTTGGTTTCAATTAGGGTTTCAATAGATAATAGAAGGATCTTAGTAAACATCTAAGGTTTGAATACTTAAATGCTTTTTAAATGTGTTCTTTGGTTGTGGGACAACAGTTTGGACCAATTCTATAGAATGGCCCATATAGTTTTAGCTGTATTGTAGGCTAAGAGTGCACACTTACGTGGAGGTTTCCTCTGTTTCTTCTGTAAACAGGACTTGACATATCGCTCCAGCTCACGCAAAGTGGAAGGTTTGAGCGTCTCAAAATCTATTTCGATTTCATCAGGGTTGGAATCCCGCAGCGAAGGCTCTCTGGACTGAATGATGTGGACCACCCTGCCCAACTTCTCTCCAGGCAACCGGTTGATGTCGAGACTCAGTTGCCGTTTCTCATCATATGTCATGGGGAGCGACATCTCCTCGTCGGACTCGTAGCCTGGCCCTCTGCCACCCTTCTTTGGTTGCCTGTGAAGATTCCATCAATACAGCAGAAACCCTTTAGACTGCAATTGATTGTTTTGAATAGATTCAATCCATAAAACAAATACATTTTTTAAGAAAAAGCTAACCTGTTGCCTGGAACAGTGCTGTTAGCCTTTCTGGCAGGACCCTTTTTCTGCTGAGCTGGTTTTGGTGGTTGCCCTGGCTTGGCTTTCTCCTCAGGCTTGGCTTTGTTGTGCTTGTTCTCTTTCTTTTTCTTGTCTTTTTCTTTCTTCTCTTTCTTTTTCTTTGGTTTACTTACGGGGGCCTGAGAAAGAGCGGCTAACTGCTCGTGGACGGCTTTCAGCTGGGGAGAGCCAAGAAGGGGGTGTTAGTGATCTGCTCCAACTCGGGCAAAACATCACTTTTTGTACATGACATTTATATTTGGTTACTAAAGACTTCATTCATTTTGGTTTTCCAGTGCCAAAGAAACTTTTTTTAATTACAGAAAACATGCAAACAACTGTCATTACTGCAAAAAAGTAATAATAGTTTAATGCATAATTAAATACAGTATCATTCCAAATTCTTGTTAACAACACCGGACAACCAAAAATCATTCATGTCTATGATTATCTGTGATTCCAAGAGTGTATGTCAGAATGAAACAGAACGAAAGATCAAGAATAAAACAATAAGGTTTTAGAAGCAATTCTGCCCTTTACAACTAGAGGTACATTAAAAACCACATTTGTTTCTAACAATTCCTCTGCCGTTTACTAAATATAACTCATTGAAATACAATCAGCCAATTAAATTGTTATCGGTGATAACAGCGCTACAATATATATAATTAGTATCTCCGTTCTAATGCATATTGACGCAACTGATATTTACAGAACAAACCAAAACAGTCAACTGTGACAATACCAGACTGTTACACCCCTATCAATCACAAAGCCATAGTAAGCCTTAAAGAATACCACCAGACCAGGGTTTATTCCATTAAAACAGTCTTCAGGAATAAGTGTAGTTAAAGAGCAGTTAGAGCTTCTTACTGCTTTCTGGAACTAGCAAGAGCTTGTCTAAATGCAAAGCAAGCCAACATGTACAAAGAAAGTTCACAAACACACACACACACACACTTTCATCTATTCATTTCTAAAACTCTCACCACTTCCATTCCAAACACACGCACTTCCGGTTTCCCAACACCACCCAACAAAGTAAATATTTTTCTGCTGCTTTTAACCCTCTACCGCTGATCTCACTATCAATATCATACGCTCGACCATCTATACAAATAATGAAAGCAGCTGTACAGCTATTACACAATGTTCATAGGCAGGGACAGGGAAATGAAAAGTAAAATCACCTGATTATTCTTGGTGCACCCGTTTTTTATCCCCTGTCTGCTACCAATGGGGTGCTCCAAAGAGATACACTGGTAGAGAAAATGGCAAGGGAAGAAAGTATGATATAGAGCTCCAATAAGACAGAAACAAAGCCACAAAAAATGCTACTAGATCTACATTTAAGCATTCTGGGATTTAATGCAAAGTAGATATGCAGTTGGTTGCGGTAGAGGGCTAAAATGCAGCTCTACATACGAGTACACAAAATCCAAACTGAAAGCAGAGAGGTGTTTGCTGTGAAAGAGAAGGAAGGATTATTTTAAGCAAAAGCCCTTCCAGGTCCTTCAGAGCATGAACATTGATTGGTATGGTGTGAAAAGGATAATCAGAAGGGCTGACACATATCGGGAGGCATCTCTGAGCCTGGAGAGGTTAAGAGTACTTGGTCCTTGTTTTGAAACCCACCTGTTCCGCACCCACCTGTTCCTGCAGCTCGGCGAGCCGGGTGGCCCTCTCCTCCTCAGAGTCGGAGCTGTCAGAGGTGGAGGAGTCGCCACTGCTCTCACTGCTGACAGTACTCTTACTGACCACACCGGCCCCGCCTACACCGCCTGCCCCGGCCACCTCCACTGGCTCGTCGGGCATCTTTGCAAACCGCATTTCAAACACATCCTAAAAGAAGAAAAGACAATGTCATTAAACAATTCAAAGAAATTAAAAGAAGATATTGCCAAATGAAGTAGGGGAGAAAAACACACCTGCAGCTTTCTGGCCATTGCAACCACCTCATGATCAGGAGGGTTGTACTTGTAACAATTTGAGAACATTAATCTGACATCTGCAGCAAAGCTCTGTGCATCTTGATACTCTCGACTGTCCATTTTTTTCTGCAAGCAAATAAAGAGTTAGATTCAAAAACTAACTGAACCACAAACATTATAAGTTTGTGTGCAAACTCAACATACTTTCACTGTGCTCAAGTCCATGGGGTGTTTGATTATGTCATGGTAGTCATGTAGCTCAAGAGCTTCTGCGTCAACAGGCTTGTAGAAAGGCCAGGCATACGCCGCATGCTTTTTCGAAAGCATTTCTTTAAGGATGACCTCGCAGTACTTGAGCTGCTCTGAAAGCCTGCCCTTTTTGCTTCCGTGTAAGCCTAGTTCGCCATCCTCAATATCCTTTTTAGGTGGTTTGATGGGGCGACCAGTGCTTTCTCGCCTGGATGCCACCTTGCCCTGTTTGCCTTCTGAAATAGGGGTGGGCGACTGACTCCTGCTGGCGGTGATGGCAGAGGTAGTAGGGGTGGTTGTGTCTGCTTTCCTCTTTACCCCCTTCTTCTAGGAAGCAAAACAAACCACACAGAGGGGGAGACACATAACTGGCGGTGAGGCAATGTCCATATATTTATATTAGGTGATATTCTGAGAGGTTCTGCTACTTACTTTGACCGTGGGTTGCGACGGAGGCATGCCGGGTATTACGGCAGTGGTTGTGTTCTGCACAGCTGGTAAGCTAGGGGTAATGATGGGCACTGGAGCTGGAGAAACGACTGGCGTCTGTGGACTCGGTGAGGTGGCAGCTGGGAAAACAGAAGTGGGCGAGCCAGAGGAGACAGCCCCATCCTGCTGACCTTAATTTATAAGAATAGAAAAAGATTAGTTTCCTGCTAATGCATGAATGTAGAATGATATGATCAATTCACCATGTAAACTATTTTAAGTATTACCAGGGGCTGCTGGTTTGCGGCCTTTGCCCTTCGGGGCAGGAGGAAGAAGCTCAACCTCCTCCTGAGGCATCAGGGCCACCTTCTGAAGGAAGATTTTCTCTAGCGCTTGTGCCATCAACACAATATCATCTGTTGGCTAAGAAAACCAACAAGGAATAAACAAGAATTGCATTTGCCAAAGCAGCCTCTGTATAGTGTATAGTGCAAACCAAGCCATACCTTGTTGTAAATATAACAGTTTGTGAACATTGTGTTGAAGTCCTGCATACACTCGCTTGCACTCCAGTAGTACACATTCTCCAGTCTTTTCTTGATGGTGCCCATGTCCATTGGATTCTTTATGATCGTGTGATAGTCCTAGATACAAATAAGGCAGAAAGTCTTTTAAATTAGAAACATCACATTCTTATATACATTTTGTGATAGATTTGTGATAATTCAAAATGATGGGTGTTAAAAAAGTAGGGATGAAACCCTCAATATCACTGTGGTCACATGACGATATGAAACAATAGGCATTCCGGGCAAAACATTTTTAAAATATATTTAAACTTCTTATTCTAACATAAAAGTTCTTTAAAGTTGTGTTTTGGGCCATTATGCTTTGACACAGTATCTGTCAAACAAACTAAAACCAAAAGCACAATATGGCTTAATATCCATCAAGTTTGTTTTTTCACTGTGCATTTCAAAGTGAAACGCGCACTTTGTTTAGATGATCAGCTCGTGATCCGGTGTTTATTCATGCCTCAGAACAGCTCAGTTCACAGTAAATGCAGTGAACTCATTTATTGCATGTGCTGTTAGTTTAGCGCACGTTTGGGAACACAACAGCCACCAGTTATGCTTTATTTTGGTGGCAGAGGATTACAGACATGTCACTAGACATGTTTTTGTAAAACTGTTTTCACTGATGAGTTTCCATCAAAATAAAGTCCCTACTGTCGATTCCGTCAAAATGAAAGCTTAAAAGTGCAGTGTGAATTGCTGACAGCTAGGTAACGTTACTGCCGTCTCTTTCAAGTGTAGAAGGTAGAAAAGTATTATTGTAATTGATCTACTGTAGTGTAAAGCAAAAATAATATACCTATGAAATATTCATTTCATTTTACAGAGTAATTGTTTTATAATAATATGAATATTACGGTCATAGGAATAACAGTAATATACTATTTTTGTTATTATTATTATATTATAATTTGTTTGGCTTTCTAAAACGCCAATGGAATGTAATTTAATGTAATTTAAACTGAGACAGTATAGTACAACAGTTTCCTTTAAAGTTCAGGTACAAGTCACTTTTTTCTGACTTTAGTTTTCTTAGTTAAGAACATGGATTGGAGCTCTTAGTTTTAAACTAATCAAAGTGCATTAAATAGAATAATTTAACTTTAACATACACAAAAGCCTTCTTTGCCTTTTTTGTTTTTTTAAATATTGCAATAAATATTGTATCATGGACTTTATATCCTACAGTGAGATTTTGATATTGTTACATCCCTATAAAGCATCAAATACACTTACCGGAAGACCAAGTTTAATAGCATCAACAGGCGTGTAGAAAGGCCATGCAAACTGGTGCTTCCACAGTGTCTTGACAACTACATTTTGCATGTACTGCAGCTGGTTAGTCTTGCGGCCAGGTTTGGTAGGGTTGGTCACCTCAGGAGGAGGAGGGTTGATGGCTGCAGGAGCTTCTGGGGTTGCTGAAGTGACCGTTGACATTTTGGCAAAAATGAGTAAAACTGCTTTTTGGGGAAGGGGTCTTTAATATTCTGCACAGGCAGATTTTTAATTTTCAATGTGCTTTCTCTTTATGCTTTTCAGTTTCTCTCTTTAAGCTCTTAGTCATCTGAGAGGGACCACATCCCATTGCAGGACCTGACCTTTGACCTCTAAAAAAAAAAAGAAGAAACATGACATAAGTCACAATAGAAATAAGCTGCTTAAACTGAAGACAAACAATAACAAATAACAACTGTATTAAAAATTCACTTTTAGCCACAATGAAGTAAAAGCAGCGACACATCCTTTATTTCACGATGAGGTACATTTAAGTTAAACCTATGTATTAGATGGAGGCTGATCAAAATGTGGCCTTACAGTCGATCACAAGAAAGGGGCGGCTTTTAAATCTGGTATACTTTTAGATATTTTATAGTCAGAAATTTTTCCAAAAATTCCATTGCAGCCTGTAACATTACAATTACTATCTGGGAAACTCCAATAATACTAATAACACAAATACATAACTGGCTGTAACATATCAAAATAAACACATGTTTCTGGAAGCCAATCTTTAAGCAAATACATAGTCTACTCTAGCCAGTCAAGCTTTAGGCTGAATGGAGAGACAGCTATGCCATGCAGATTTCATACTGTACAACAGTCTGTATTACAGACTGAAAAAATAAAAAGAGACATTACAGAGAGGTCTGTCCTTTAACCTGAAGATCAACTTCAGTAACATATGCAAGAATGAGCAAGATCAACATCGTGCATTTAGGAAATACACTGGGTATTATGTCAGATCACTCTTCCCCCAAACAAACAATTGGATCTCAATTTGTAAAGAATCCCATATACATATGTGTAGCAACTGAGCTATTAATCCATTAGCTGACAAGTAATAACAACATTCATTCTGAGCTGGAAACACTACAATGGTGATTTCTGTTGTTGACATGTCAAATAACACCCTGTTTTCAAATCCTTCCCTGAAAGAATCTACTAAAGCATTTCCTGTCGTGATTTAATATTTTTGTTATTCCAAGCCTGCATGATTGACTTTTATTTGTAGAACAGAAAAGGAGAGCTTAGTCACCATCCACTTTTATTAGATGGAGAAAAAATGCAAGTAAATAGTGACTCAAACCTTTCCCGAGAAGAAGTAAAAAAAAAGTATACAGGTTTTGGAACACCTTGGGTATAAGTAAATTATGACAGAATCGAGTAAACTACATATTTATACTACTCATTTTCATCAAGTAAACTTAATGAGTGCACATGTGTGTGGTTGTTTGAACCGACAGCAGCAGTCGCAGCATTACCGCGTAAACAATCATGCCGCCTCACCGGACTAGGTCCACTTCATGTTTCCAAATAAAACTAACGTTACCTCGTTCTTAAAATAATTATTTTGAAAAAAAAAAATCATGTTTACTAACAACAAGAGTGTGAAAACGCAGTCGGCTATATTGAACAGTGAATGTATACTGCTGCACGCATATGCCACGACTATGAGAGCAATTAATCAAACTGAATTGTTTCCAACACAGCCTTGATATTCCTTCGGCATCCGACCTCAAATAAAGCGTCACATAGCATATTCACAAAATAAATTGCTTTCTTTAATATTCGTGCATGATAGCGAGGGAAATAGAGCAGGCGCGCTGAAATGAGCAGCTGATTAGCTTTAGCATACAATCAGTCACTATGTGCTAACGTAAAGATGGCGCGCAGCTATAGCTGGCTAACGGAGTTAGCATCCACACTGACCGCCTCAACAACTTCCCAAGCCCTATTATTGACTCACACCTAAACGTAACACACAGAAATATAGATTATATATAAATAAAGAGGCATACAACGGCTCGGTGGGTAAACAAGTGAATTTGACCATGTTATTTCAGCGAGGCTTTGTTGTACTGTCGCTTTGTTGAAAACAACTAGCCACTCGCTAACGGCTTCTCGTGAGATTCACTGATTGACCGAAAACACTAGTGAAATACTGACACGAAATCCGTATTACTATACTAAAAGGCGATGTTTAATTACAAATGTAGTACATTACTCACTCGGGGGCTTCAGGAGAAGGGCTACCGTGTGGTGATCCCAGTGGCTCGTCGCTTGTTTGGAGGCTGGGCAGCAGCACAGAGATGAGGTACATGGAGTGTTGTGCGCATGCGCATTCGCGCGCTATGTCCAACGCCAAACCATCTGCCGTTTCGTAGTAGTCCTAACCATAACCATTTGTTATTTTATTTTAAGAATTTTATATTTAAATGTATTTTTATTTATTTAAATTTAATTCATTTATTTATTCATTCCTTTATTTTTAAGTTTTATTTATGTATGTATTTCTACAAACCCCTATCACCCCCTTGTGGTCTTCGACACAAAGTTTGATTTTTTTATTTATTTAAAAAAAAAATTTGCCGAGCACTTTACTGTCTAAATATCACTAAACGTATCACTAAAATACTACAGATCTGGTCCCAACACTCATCCACGTCCAGCTATTTTTAGCTGTACAAAACAGCTCGTTTTGCTGCTTGATGTTGCAAATTAGTGTATTATACCATATTATTTTAATGTATTATCTTAATTATGAACACACTGGTTTGTAGTGCTAACAGTTTTACCCTTTAATGCACGTTGTTCTTGGTATTTCCCTATAGCGGCTAATGAACCAGAGGTCTCACCCATAGGCTTACTTTAGCATTGAAAGTCTTTATGTAAAACAAAGAGATTGAATTTCTGTGCAATGCTATGTTGATTGTAGCAAAGTTGTATATACACAAATATAGATTTGTTAAAGTTTGTCTTTGTTTTATGGCATTTAAAAATTTTTTTTGAATTTTATTTCAAAACATAAAACATCATGACCTTGAAACTGCCTCAACTTTTATTATTTTGTTTATTATTTGCTGCTTGGATTTATTATTAAAAAATCACAATGACTGTTTGTTATTTGAAAGTTTAATAATTTGAAGGAAAAAAAACTTTCATGTTGAAGAAAAAGGTGGATCACCATGCACCATATATAAATTGCCATGTCCAAAAATGGTCAGCCTAATTTATTCGTTTATACAAGTCTGTTTACTATAATGGGCATTGTTATATTTTGATGCCTCTTTGTTGTTTATAGTGTGATGATCAGTGTTGGGTAAGTTACTCAAAAAAAGTAATTCACTACAAATTACTAATTACTTCTTCGAAATTGCAATTTCAGTTCTTTCAACAATTTAATATTGACTGAGAAATTACATAGGTATCATTGCAGCAACTTAAATGATCACAATTTTTCCTGATAACAGCAACAAGAATTTAAAATGTTCTGCCATTTTTGATAGTAGAGATGAGAGTAATACATCATTTGAAACTGTAAAAGGTAAAAAGTAACTAATTGCATTACTTAGTTACTTTTTAAGGAAAGTAATGCATTACGTTACTTGTGCTTGTATGTTTTTAATATAAAATATATATATTTTTGGCATATGTAAATGCCCTTGTGTAATGTGGAACAGTACACCAAAAGTGAAATGATTAAGCCTCAGTCTGAAGGAAATGTAAATTCAATTATTAACTAATTTAATCATTGCAGGTTTGCGTCTGAGTTTGCATTTGACCTTTTATTCATTTTAAGGAGTACTGAATGTGAGATGAATAAATGCATATTCATATTTGTGACCCTGGATCACGAAACCAGTATTAAAGGTCTTTTTTTAAATTGAGACTGAAATAAGCTTTCCACTGATGTATGGTTTGTTAGGATAGGACAGTATTTGGCTGAGATACAACAATTTGAAAATCTGGAATCTGAAGGTGCAAAAAAATCTAAATATTATGGAGAAAATCGCCTTTAAAGTTCTTAGCAATGCATTTTACTAATTAAAATTAGGTTTTGATAAATTTACAAAAAATCTTAATGGAACATGATCTTCACTTAATATCCTAATGATTTTTGGCATGAAAGAAAAATCGATAATTTTGACCCATACAATGTATTGTTGGCTATTGCTACAAATATACCTGTGCTACTTATGACTGGTTTTGTGATCCAGGGTCACATTTAGTCTAGAATTACAGTAAGCATCATGTTTACACAGCACACACAATGGATAAAACAAAGTAACTGGCATTACTTATTTTTTAAAAATCGCAGATATTTTTACTGGAAAATACAAAGTAATGCATATACTAGTTACTTGAAAAAACTAATCTGATTACATAACTCAAGTTACATGTAATGCATTACCCCAACACTGCTGATTACTGAATTTAAAAAGTAATCAGATTACTAATTACGTTTTTAAGTTACTTTCAAATGTACTTTACTTTCAAACCTTAAATTGCACTACAAAGTGAAACTCAGTTCTTTAAAAAAAAATTATATTGACTGAACAATTACATAGGTATCATTACAGCAACTT